>NC_081418.1:55237155-55584395 GCF_949786415.1 Peromyscus eremicus
CAGATTAGCTGTTAGATTAGTTGATTCTTGGTATTAACACACACGTACACACACAGACTCTGTCTCTGTCTCTCTCTCTCACACATTGTTATTTGTCTGATGACTGAATGACTAGTCTACAAGAAAAGTGTACGTATCTAGAGAAAGACTGTATTCAGGTTAAGTATGCTTGTTCGTTTTTCTGTGCTCTGCAGTATCCTGGATACTACACACAGCTCTTATGTGGTTCTTAGGATTTACTATTTCTCTGTCATCACAAAGACAGTCATCAAATAACGCTGGCTTATGATAAGGATATAAGTACAGAATATACATTTACAGCCAGCTAAAACAGCATTGCACACTTAAAACAAAGGCACTACATTTCTAAACATTGGAAATAGATGACTGAGCTTCCTGACTCCTACAGTAGCCACTCTGTGATGAATTTCCAGGCTGTGTGCTGCAATAAGGTGAAACTCAGACCAGCATGGTGTTATAGTTGAGATGAGAAGCTGGGGTCTGTAGGACATCAGGTTTACAGCGCAGCAGAGAAAACCTAGCTGCCAACAGTACATGTGTAGAGTATTTAACTGAGTATGGATGGGAGGCCCAATAGTAGAAAGCTGCCTAATACAAATACACAGAGTGATAAATCTTGGAGCTGCACAATGATTTGTTTCATAGGCAGTTAGGAAAATCTTATAACCTACAAGTTACTGGAAAGAAAACACAAAGGGAGTTATCCTTGGGACTGAGAAAATCTTCACCCAGAGTAAATGTGGTTCTAGTCCTGTCTAACAAAGCCTAAAATTAGAGAAATAATCATACGTCTCAGGTAACTTGGCAGTAATCAACAACAATGTTCAACTCTGTTTATAGTGGAGCTATACAGTCACAGCAAAACAGATATGTGCTATTGTGTTCATTTATATATAACCCAGCTATGGGGAGAGAGAGAGAGAGAGAGAGAACCATTTGGAAGTGATAAGTTGATTTACCACAGGTATTTTTTTTTTCATAGAAAAGAAGTCAGGCTGGAGGTCAACTGAGCAGTATCTCTAAGGTACAGAAAACAGACCAAAGCAAAACAAATGCATATAGAATTACACATCCACATAAGTATGAATTTCCAAAACAAAGCTGAAGCCATACATTTGCCAACAAACATAACTTGTTACCTTCACACTTGGGAAAGAGGGAATGGTGAAAACACTCTCAAAACATGAAATTGAAACCTGTGTACAGACAATGGACAAAACTCACAAACACAGCAATGGGGCGGATAAACACAACACACTTGTCTGAAGCTAACATCCCCTGACAGGTGAGTTTTAAACAAAAACGCTATTGTACTGTGAGCTTTATAATATATATGTGACAAGAAGATAAAAACAGTTAGTAGAGAAAAGCAGAAGGAAGCACTTATAAGATCATTTTCCAATATGCACAGTGGTACAACGATGTTTGAAAGTAAATAGTGATAAGTTAAAAAGCATACATAATATAAAGAGAAGCAAATGCTTAAAAAAGAAAAGAAAAGAAAGAAAAGCATCATGGTTAACAAGCCAACCAAGAAGAAAATAGGATGCTGATATAATGCGTAAATCCCAAAGAATATTTTATTTTAGTTATTATTAACTTTTGGTAAACCAGTGAGTTTTATTAGGGGTTACTTATGGGAATATAGGTGAGGGAATACTTATGGAAAGGAAATTTTAGAAGAGGCAGAAATGGATCAGAAGGAGGATGAATATGAAAATATTAAATGTGTAAAACAACTATTACTACATCCAACCTTTTTAATTATCCGAGAATTAATAAGCAGCAAATGTCAAAAACTAGAAAAGAACTAAAACCAACATCACAGAGAAAGTTAATTAGAAAATACATGAACGGTTTATCTGAGACTAGAGACACAGACCTGTGACATCTGCTACTGAGGAACCTGGGGTAAGAAAGCCAAGTTCTAAGTCCTCCTGGGCTATGGAGCATAAGACTTGCCCCAGTAATTTATCAAGTAATTTATCTAGAAATGCTTAAAGAAATGAATTAAACAGTGAAAGATGGATTATAAATGAGAGGTAGAGAATTTTTATAACATATACAAATGTTTTAATAATTTTGGTCCCTGGGCCTATGAAAAGGAAAGAAGGAGAAATAAAATTTAAAAAAGAAAAAGGAAAGGAAAGAAAAAAAAAGGAAAGAGCACCAAATATAAAAATGACCTTCCTTGTTCACTAATAAATGGAGATTTTAAATATATATTTGAAATTTTGTTTAACATAATTAATTATGAAAGTTTACAAACTGAAACCAAAATAATAAGACTATGGATTTTTCACAATGTCTAAAACTATAACACCTTTATTAGATGGCTGGCAGCACTGAGGAACAACTATAAATGTTCAGTCCTGTTAAGAAACCACAGGGATAAATATATTTTAGAAAGTACCTTTGTGTTTCCTCCAAAAATAAATTGTACGCTTTGCTTTCTCCATTTGTGGATCTCTGTGTTAATTACCATCTACTGTGAGGGTTGAGTGACACATTAACCTATGTGCATAGCAATAAGTCATAGTCATTTGGTGGCTATGTTCACTTAACCGAATATTAGTAGTAGCTTTTCCCATACAGTGTATGACTTATCTAGTCTCAGACTCTTGATTCCTTCCTTTTGGAGGAACCACAAAGCTGCTTTCTAAAATATATTTGTCACTGCAGTTTCTTACCGGTACTGAATATTTATAGTTGTTTCATGGCCCCGCTGACAATCTAATAAGGGTGCTGTAGTTTTAGACATTGTGAAAGATCCATAGTGTCAGAGACACTAATTAACAGTGTCGGATATCTCATAGAGTAGGGCTTAAATTCAAATAGAAATGGTTGATTACTCTCATAATATTTGTAGCACTGTTGTACAGGTAGGCATATCTTGGATGCAAGACTCTGTAGTTGACAGGGTTCATAGTGAGGGGAAGTTGAGCACAATCAGTGCTAGCCAGAATGCGTGAAGCTTCTCTCTCTCTCTCTCTCTCTCTCTCTCTCTCTCTCTCTCTCTCTCTCTCCATTTTTATTTTATTTAAATTTTCTTTTCATTTTATATACCAGCCACAGTTCCCCCTCTCTCCCCTCTCCCTCTTCTCTTCCAACCTCCTCCCCATTCCCCATTCACTTCTCATATTGGGTAAGCCTCTCTTGGGTAGTCAAAACAGGCTGGTTTACCAAGTAGAGGCACGCCCAAGCCCTTCCTCCCTGGATCAAGGATGAGCAGGAGCAGGGCATTCCACCACAGGGAATGGGCTCTAAAATGCTTGTTCATGTCCCCAGGATAAGTCCTGGTCTCTCTGCCAGGGGCCCTACAAACAGATTAAGCCACATAACTGTCACCCCCATTCAGAGGGTCTAGTTCGGTCCCATGCAAGCTTCCTAGCTGTCAGTCCAGAATGCATGAGCTACCACTAGCTTGGGTTGGCTGTCTCTGTGGTTTTCCCCATCATGATCTTGACACCCCTTGGTCCTATAATCCCTCCTCCCTCTTTTCAACTGAATTCCAGAAGCTAGGGCAAATGCTTGTCTGTGGGTCTCTGCATCTGCTTCTATCAGTCACTGGATGTAGGTTCTGTGATGATAATTAGGGTAGTCACCAATTTGACTATAGGGGAAGGCTGGTTTAGGCACCCTCTCCACCATTGCTAGGAGACTCTATCTCTCATGACATAAGCATGTGGAGTCTTCAGCAATAGTGTTTTATCTTCAAGTTATGGAGGAAAATCAATATTGCTGGCAACATCCTGTAACATTCATTATAAGTACAGACAAAAGAAAAAAATCTGACTGAAAAGTTCATGTATAGCAGTCAAATGTTTAATATTTATAATGAGATTCTATAACTCATAAGACATGAAGCTAACAATGGAAAATGTAGAAAGTAGATAAATAGGATTTTTCAGTTAAGTCATTCATGGCAAATAAACAAAATATTTTTCTTATTATTAATAAGTAATGGAGATAAATGTGATCATAAGATTTCAACTTTTATTAATTAGACTACAAGACTGGGAATTAAAATATGGTAAATTACAATAGGAAAAATAATCTACAAAAATCAGTACATTCACATTCCATTGATAGAAGTACAAAGAGGTTCCAGCATTTTTAGCTGGTGTGGCTTTTGAAGCTGACAGGCTGACAGTAATCTGTCAAATTTTAAAATGTGCATTTTAAGTCTATCCCACAAAAATACTCATAAATATACATAAATGCAAAATTATAAGAATGTTATTGCTCTATTATTTATAATAGCAAAAAGCAGAAAAATACTAAGCCTGTCAGGAGGAAAATGGGTAACAAATTATGGGATACGCTTGATTTAAATTATTTGAAAGTCCCTAAAAGTATGAAATAGCCCTACAAGATCAGAAATGTACATGACATATTGGATTTTATGCTTATAGTTATAGTGGAAGTAATTGTATGCATGCAAATAGCATTATCTGGATATAATTGTCTCTGTCTCATCTCCTTCCCTGTATCTGTAAATATCTCAATGTGTAAAGATACTCACAAGCTTGTGAGTTTGTGATAGACAAGTATCACAAAGGAAAATTCTTGAAGTTCATGGAATGTTTTTTTACATTTTATATGTATATTTAATGAGTGAAGGATCATGCATATTACTGAAGAAATTTATGCACATTTGCAAAAGTCCTCAAAACCTTGTTTCAGTGTCCTGCTTTTTGAAAAATGTAACAATTGATTTTGTTATTGCATAAATGTTATGGACTAAGATTACATCATTCCTCATCTTCCTTGGGCTCACCTTCCCTTCCCTAACCCTCTTTGTGGAGCATGTACCTGGAGAAGGAATTGCAAACCTGAGCGAATCTACATGAGTCCATTATACATGCTTTCTGTGGAGATATCATTCACAGATTGCCATTGATTTCTTATGATGCAGATATCAGGATTCTATTGAGTGATATTTCTCCTGTTGTAAAAGTGTTCTAATGGTTGAAGGAACTAAGCCCCAAGCATACAGCACTTTACTCCTCTATGATGCTCATTTCACAGAGGTCTATTGTTTTTTTCCATTTTAATGATATTTTAACTTTTAACTTTTGGCTCCTTTGTCGTGGTTGTTGATGTTGAAAATACTAATCCATTTTCCATGAATCAAAAGATCACTAGAAAGTAGGTGAATCATGGCCAAAATATCTCTTTGGAGTTGCCTGGTTCACTAGCAGCTGCTTGTTCCCAGTGGTCTGCTATGCTGGGAACCATAGGAAGGATGATAGTAGAACCATAACATGGGGTACTCAATCCAAGGGACGCACAGAACTGCTCAGAACTCCTGTTAAAATCTTCCAAAGAGCTGCTCCATTTGAATACACCTATTAATCTGTTATTGAAAAGTTACTTTTTCAATCTGCTCATTATGTACAATGTACATAATTAACCAGTGTTAACCACATCCTGGAAACACAAATGTTCCTGGTATGAACATGTCACTTGAGTGTCATGTAGACTAAAACAGTCATGGCTTGATTTGCCAAGAATAACTTTTAACAAAATAGTAGTGAGATCTAAGGCATTAAAACATTATTCATCCATAAGTTTAACTTGCTATTATTTGCTTTTACACTGTAGCACACGTCTTCACTGTTTTTGAATGCTATCATTTACAGACTACATTCATGATGATCATTTTCTCCCGGGATTTTTTTTTTCCCTAACTTTGGCTGTGCTCTTGTTTGTTAATCATCTTGTTCTTAAGTAAAATAACTTTTAAAAATCATACTGACAATTCCCTAAAAATATGAATGTCTATTTTAAATATACCTTGAGGGAAGATACTTGAGTTTAATGTTCAAAGTATTTTAGGCTTTGTAGAAAGAAAAACGAAGTTCTTTAATGTAATTTTAATGCATTGTTTAATGACTGCAATAAATCCTTATGCATTTTCAATCTAGGAAAAAAGGAAATAACATCATTTAATGTTCAACGCAATTTTTCAATTTATAACTGAAGTTAAAAATATTCATTGTCCTATTCTAGCAATAAGCTTCTTTATTATTCTAAGCAGTTTTGAAAGAACTTTTTCTTAAGAATAACATCAGAAATTTCAAATTTTACAATATCAATACTTTTTGCCTTGTCAAGCTTTAAACTAAACTATTTCTTAGATAATGATCTTTTTTCTCTGTCACTTCACACAATAGTAAATGCACACACTTGCTAGCCTTTCCAAACTCAAACATTTAAAGTTATTTTTGTGTTGTGGCACAAATTTTTAAAGTACTGAAATTATATAAGAGAATAAATAAGGGCATAGAAGCAGAAATATTGTTTAAAAAGTATTTAATTTTAAACATCATGGTAGATTTTCACATAGAAAACTGCATTGTATGATAATTTATCTCATAAATAAGAAAAAAATTAAAATTCTGCCTTAATTTGCAAACTTGCTTGTTAGTTAAAATAAAAATACCATAATAAAGAAACCATAGATACAGAAAGGAAGAGAGCAGAGAGGATGGGGAGAAGATGGAGGGAAATGGGAAAAGAATATTATCTTCCTTCAGACAACTGGAAAGGGAGACATGGAGGTAAATCTGCATGCAGCAGGTTCTTCTTTGCAACGGAAGTTGGGGCTGATGGCTGTGACCTGTATTCAGGGCAGTGGGGAAAACTGGGCAAGTTGGGAAGTTATATAATTTTTGCAAATGGACTTTGAACTCTGTGCTCTGACCAGGAAAGCATCATGTAAATACAGATCTGTGTAGGAAAAGCTTTTAAATAATTAATAACAGCAAGGAAGGTGCTAGAGTTCTTCTGTTCTGATAACATTCATTATTTAATGAGGAAATGGAGACTGTTGGTACTCTAGCTTAGGAAGTGAGAGGGAATCCTCTTTCTTGTGTCCTTTTGAACAGTGTTTAAACATGTTGTTCTTTCTGTGGGGGC
This sequence comes from Peromyscus eremicus, assembly GCF_949786415.1. Taxonomy (NCBI): domain Eukaryota; kingdom Metazoa; phylum Chordata; class Mammalia; order Rodentia; family Cricetidae; genus Peromyscus; species Peromyscus eremicus. The sequence continues at coordinate 55,244,101 of NC_081418.1, forward strand.
AAGAAAAATTTGCTGCACAAAGACAGAAGAGTCACTTAGTTTGCTCACCAATGCAGGTCTCACATCATTTTTCAGGATCTCATGAATATCCTTTTTTAATTTGAGTATGTTTTTCCACAATAAAACCTTTTAAAATAAACAGTTATGTGAGACATGTTTTAGGCATAGTCACACAATTACAATTTGTTTAATTAGTTAAATGGCCAACTTTTAGCTTTTCATATAATAAATACTTTTGACTAACAAAAGATAAATAAAATGTTTCCATATACATTTGAGAGACTAAGGTTATATAAAAATGTCTTTGTGTTAAATAACTTAAAATGGGCCATCAAATACAGAAGGCAAAAATGTCCTCCTTTATCTTAACTGACTCTTTTAAAATGATTGGTGGCTGGAGAGATGATTCAGCAGTTAAGAGCACTGGCTGCTCTTCTAGAAGACATAAATTGGATTCCCAGCACCCACAGGGCAGCTCACCACCACCTGTAACTTTTGTTACAAAAGATTTGGTGCTCTATTTTTGCCTCTGTGGACACTGGACCTACATATGGTGCATAGACATATATGTAGGCATAACATCCATATACACAAAATATATAACAGTAAAATATATCAGGCTGGAGAGACATAGTTCAGTGCTTAAAAGCACTGGCTGGTTTTCTGAAGGACCTGGGTTTGATTCTCAGCATCCATACTGAAGGTGAATGACCACCTGTAATTCCAGTTCCAGGAGATTTTGGCTTCCAAGCACAATGCATGCACCTGGTACACAGGCATGCAAGCACACAAAAACATCCACAAACACAAAATAAAAGTAAATCTTTAAAAATAAATAAATAAATAAATTGCTTAGCTTTCATATCATGTGTTTTCTAATTGCTAAGATGTGTGAAGAATCCAAGGTGGTACATATAATTACATTTGTGAAGATAGTCATTTATTTATACATATTGGGTTTATTAAAAGTTAATAAAAAGGCTCCAAACATGATCATCACTACCACCCCCACTTTTTTTCTTTTTAATCCTCTAACTTAAGACACATTCTTATGTACTCTACAAAATCATGATTCTGCAGATTATAGCTTAGAGTTGTGGTAAGCATTTTAGCATGAGTTTAGTTGGCTTGTACTCTTAATTAACTTGATTATCCTTGTACGTTGTACTTGTTTTCTTTCATCAACTGTTATTGTAGGTGTCTTTCAAACAACATTTGATTGGAAAAATTATTTAAATTTTATAAGTATCAAAACTACAATAACAGCTAATGATAGTCTACTGAATTATAACTAACCTGCCTAACAATGGAACTGGGAGAAAAATCACTCTAAAGGTCATGTGCTATTCTCTTTAAAGGACAAAAATATTCAAAACTACTTCATAGATTTAAATAAAATTGAAACACAAGATCCTTGCCTCTAGCAAAGTAACTTCTTGTTTGGAAAGAAAGTTCTCCACAGACTCTGTGCAGTCTCATGTGTTCTTTCTTGATATGACACAAATATAACTCTCTTAGTGTCCCTTTCTTGGCCATGCCTTGGGATTGCATTTTCTGCAAGATGCATTCAGGGATGAAGGCATCTCTGCTCCCCAAGGAAGAACATCTTGTTTCTGTTTTCTGTAATAGCCTCCAAGCTCAGTGTCCCTCCTGTACCTCAATGTCTATGTCAACAGATCTTCATGCACCAACCTCTACTCACACTGACCTTGGAAACTGGTAAAACAGAAGAAAAATATATTTGTGAATAGAGCTTCTGCTGTGAGGAATGATGCTCTGTAGTGGGTAGCCATTCCAGCTTTGTTCTGGAAGTTCCAACCCCCATTGAGACTTCGGCAACTGTCACGCCTACAAGGCGGGGCCAAGGGAGGTGCCTGGGGACCCGAGATCCGGATCGGCGAATGCTCTCTTGGTTCCAGGACGCTGGACGGTGGAGGTAGACAGAGGAGAGCTCCAGAGAACACCGCTGGACTGTGATACACCTTCCCCAGACCCCGCGACCTACCTATCCCTTAATTTGTAAGTTACGCCATTAAATAAATCTCCTTTTAACTACGTGGAGTGGCCTAAATAATTTCACCAATATCTGGCGCCCAACGTGGGGCAAATCCCAAAAGCCTGGGTGGCTCCTGCCCTCAGCCTCCTCCCCGGCTAGCGGGTACCTAAACCCGCCTGCAAAGTTCCATATAACCAGGGAACACCTACACGGTTCCATTCCCGAAAAAGGGAGCAGCTAGTCCGGTCTCAGCTCCCTAGCTTAGCCCCAAGAGACCAGCGAAAGAGGCACTCCCCAGCTTCCGGAGTGCACGCACGCCAGCTGCGGCTCGGCTCAGCCATCTTGACTCCAGCGAGCTGCAGTCAGCCAAGATCACCAGCAGGCCCTGCTTTGGAGCTGTACCATCGCCACCTGCTGGCTGAAAAATGCTACTACACCCCCCAAAACCACGAAAGGTAAGTAAAAGTACCTGATAATTTTACACCTTAAAATTGACTGACAAATTTTGAGTAATTCTGGTAATATGGCTGACAACATTACCTCACAAAAATTTGAAAACCTTTTTGCCTATATGATAAATAACATCTTCCTGGAAATATACGACCTTCCTAAGGCATATCTGGCCTGTACCATTTTGGCATTCATCGTAATAATTCACACAGTGTTCAAACACTGATTTAAAAACAAGAACAAAGATGAGTTATTATTGGGACTGATACAGGCTTTAAGCGAGAGCAATGACGGCTTACAAAAAAAGATTCTATCTCTGGAATCTGCTTTAATGGATAGCAATGAGACCTTAGAGAAAAAGATTCTCTCTCTGGAATCTGCTAACCAGGATTTACAGGCTTTCAAAACTAACAATGATGGCTTACAGAAAAAGATTCTATCTCTGAAATCTGCTTTAATGGATAACAATGAGACCTTAGAAAAAAAGATTCTTTCTCTGGAATCTGCTAATCAGGATTTACAAAACAGGCTTGTACCAAAAATTGATCTTATTGATAATAAATGTATGCCCGGCTAGCTCAGTCGGTAGAGCATGAGACTCTTAATCTCAGGGTCGTGGGTTCGAGCCCCACGTTGGGCGCCAGATATTGGTGAAATTATTTAGGCCACTCCACGTAGTTAAAAGGAGATTTATTTAATGGCGTAACTTACAAATTAAGGGATAGGTAGGTCGCGGGGTCTGGGGAAGGTGTATCACAGTCCAGCGGTGTTCTCTGGAGCTCTCCTCTGTCTATCTCCATCGTCCAGCGTCCTGGAACCAAGAGAGCGTTCGCCGATCCGGATCTCGGGTCCCCAGGCACCTCCCTTGGCCCCGCCTTGTAGGCGTGACAGTTGCCGAAGTCTCAATGGGGGTTGGAACTTCCAGAACAAAGCTGGAATGGCTACCCACTACAATGCTCAGACTTTCTCACCCAGTACTCATCCTCTGTGTGCATCTCTGAAGATTGTTACTGTCAGTGACAGCAGCCAAAATGGCTCCTCTGTGGTTTGCGTACACAGGATTTATTTGCATCCCACTGTCCACAAGTTATTGTTTAATGTGAGATGTCCCCTATGCTCACATGAGTAGCTGGTCCCAAGAAGGTAGTGTTGTGTTGGGAGGCTATGGAACTTTTAAGATGAGATGTAATTGGCTTTCTTTCCTTTTCTTTCTTTCTTTTCTTTTTTCCTCTTTGGGGGCCCACCTCTCAACTCCCAAATAAACACATTAAGACTTATTCTTAATTATGCATTCCTGGCCTTAGCTTGGCTTGTTTCTAGCCAGTTTTTCTAACTTGAATTATTACATTTCTCTTTACCTACATTTTGGCTCTGGACTTTTTACCTTTCTTTATTCTATATATTTTTCTTTCCTTCTTACTCCATGGCTGACTGTGTGGCTGTGAGGCTGGCCCCTGGCTTCCTCCTCTCCTTTTCTTGCTTATCCTCTTCCTTAAGACTAGATTTCCTCTCCTATTTATTCTCTCTGCCTGGCAGCCCTACTCATTTCTCTCTCCCACCTAGCTGCAGTCCATTCAGCTCTTTATTAGACCAATTAGGTATTTTAGACAGGCAAAGTAACACAACTTTACAGAGTTAAACAAATGCAACATAGAAGAATGCAACACATGTTTGCATCATTAAACAAATATTCCACAGCATAAATGAATGTAACTCACCTTGAACTCATATTCCACAACAGGTAGGAGTATTTTGGTGGGGAAAAAAGTTAGTTACTGTGGGAGGGCCTTGAGATATTACACACTGACCTACTTCTTGTTCAAGCTCAGCTCCCTATTATTGCAATGGGACCAACCTCCTCCCTTTGTTGCCTTTATGCTACCCCTGCTATGATGGAGTGTATCTTTTTTCCCCATTTTTTTTACTAAGAAATTTTCTACTCACTCTACATACCACCCACAGATCCCACCTCCTCCCTCCTCCCATCTCCCAGCCCTCCCTCCCAAGCCACCCCACATTCCCACATCCCCACATCCCCCAAATCGAGGTCTCCCATGGGGAGTCAGCAGAGCCCAGCATACTGAGCCTAGGCAGGTCCAAGCCCCTTCCCACTGTACCAAGGTGCCACAACACAGGCACCGGATTCCCAAAAGCCTGCCCATGAACCAGGGATGGATCCCAATCCCCCTGCCTGGGTGTTCCCCAAACAGTTTAAGCCAAACAACCATCTTTCGTGTCCAGAGGGCCCAGTTCAGTCCCGTGGGGGCTTCACAGCCACTAGTCTACAGTTCATGGGCCTCCAATAGTGTGGCTGGTCATCTCTGCCCGTCCTCCCATCATGATCTCGATGTTCCCTGCCTACAGAATCCCTCCTCTCTCTCATTGATTTGATTGCCAGAGCTCAGCTTGGTGCCTAGCAGTGGATCTCTGCATCTGCCTCCATCAGTCACTGGATAAAGGCTCTATGAGGATACCGGAGACCAGAGTAGACCAGTCCAGGCACCCTCTGGACCGCTGCCAGCAGACCAAGGTGGTGTCATCCTTGTGGATTCTTAAGAGCCTCCCCAGCACCCTGCCTCTTCCTTTTCCCATGATGTCCTCATCTATCATGGTATCGCCCTCCCTGCCCTTCCACTCTGTCCCTGTTCCAGCTCGACCCTCCCATTTCCCTATGTTTTCATTCCTCACTCCTCGCCCTCTGCCACCCCCCCACACACACACCCAGTCTGCTCATGTAGATCTCATCCACTTCTCCTTTGCTGGGTCATCCATGTGTCCCTCCTAGGGTCTTTCCCTGTTAGCTAGCCTCTCTGGAGCTGTGGGTTGCAGTCTGGCCATCCCTTGGATGGAGTGTATCTTATCTGATTTTAAACTAGAATAATCTACATTTCCCTTAAATTAATTCTTGTCAAGTATGTCATCAGAACAACAAGAAAAGGAACTAATACACAAATTGAGGTTTACTGTGTCTTGATCCAGGTATAGTGCTCTGTGTTGGCTTTATTCAAGGTCACAAGTGAAAGCAGTCTCAGCCCACACTAGCACTTCCCTTGGAAGGATGAAAGAGGAGAAGGGAATCTGGGACAGTGCAGGTCCATTCAATGGGATGGTGCTGCCTACATTCGGAGTGGGTACTGCTGCCTTTGTTTATAATCAAACTGGTCCTCCACGGACATGCCCACAAGCCACACAGATCTAGTCAGTTCCTTTAAGACTTTTCCCAGGTGTGTCAAGTTAAAAATAACCAGCTACAACCCATGCTGACAGAAAAACTATGGGACTATTTGGAGATGATTTTAGAGTGAGGCCTTTTAATGGCATTTTTAAAGCTTTGGTCCTATTCTATCCCAACTTCTTCACCATGTGTAGTGCTATGTGTGATGACTTCAAAGAGGACATGATGGTTTTACACATACTACTGAGGGTGTGAGCTAAAGAGAGACAAATCTGTTTAGAAGTTACTGCTGGTTTTGCATATAATTCATTTTACACAGTCGAAGAATGGCTGCAAAGCATGGCTGACCACTTGTGTGCTTCTCCTAGATGTACAGGCAAGGACTCACACTTCTGTAGTAACATGCCAGGTGGCACCGAGGCTAGCAATGCGGTTAGTGGAACAGAAAGGCTGCAAGGTCAAGAGATTCTCTGGAAAAGTATTCTTACATGTAGCACATTTGGGGAATAGCAGGTTGGGGATTTGTTCCTCCATTATAGAGAATACGATAAGCAATACAATCTACCTTTGTAACATATGCATTTTAAAAATGTTGCAAGGCATCTCATAAAATGGAATGTTTCAAATGCTGCAATAGCAGAAACAAATCATCAACCACATTTCAATGTAGAAAAAAGAAATCAAATTCCCAAACCATAATTTTAAAAAACAAATTGTTAAAAGAGATGCTTAATGATATTTTTATGTAGGTAATAATGTTAAAATCATGCCACTTGAAAGGGGATTAAATAATATATAGACTTTTAAAGATAAAATACTATAAATATTACATACTTTAAAAAAGTAATTTAGTTTTACTCTTATTATTTTCTCTTATTCTATATTTCAATTATTATTTTCTCTTTTCATGGTACTGGAGGATTGAATTCAGAGCTAACATGTGCTAGGCAAGCACTCTTCCACAGAACTTTATCTCAAGCCCTCTTTCGACAATTTGTTTTTATTTTGAAGGAAGGTCTCAATAAATTCTCAGATTGTCCTTGAACTAATTCTGTAGTCCAGCTTGCCTTCAACTCTCAATTCTCCTATTTCAGCCTCCCTAGTGGCAGATTTACAGACTTATGACACTAAGCCCAGGCAATTACTAATATTTTGTAAATTAAAGAAATGTTCAAATTCCTCATTTGTATTCATTTTGGTATTTAAATATTATTTTACCTTAATGTTTCACAATAATGTGTGTCCGGTTTTACAAAGCCTGAATCAACTTCTATATACAAATACTTTCCAACATGAATAGTTTAGAACACCAGTTCTAGACAGGATCAGAAGTGCCAAATTCATATGGTCTTTGCCATTCTGGTGGGAACTGTAAAAAATGTAGCAAGCCAGTAAGCATAATCTGATAGACATAATCTGATCTACAAAATCCAGCACAGTGCAGATCTAAAGAACTGCAGTGGATGGCCACAATTATCTCTGTGGTAATCAACCCCAGAAGTAGCCTAGTGACAAATAACAGCCTTGAACAAAAATGGACACCACAAGCACATTTTACCATTGGTCCAAATGATTGGTCCAGAGATTTGTTCCTCCCAGAGGTTCTATTCTGGAGATGACTGCTTAGGAAAATGGTTTCAGATACTTCCTCTTCCTATCTTTGTGGTGGCTGTTCTACCAAGAGCATTTTAGAAACAACTTTATTCAAATAAATTCAAAGCACGGTCAAGCTGATGTCTGAGCAATGCACACAGTGTCTCTTAAAAATCTCTTATACTAGCCGGGCGGTGGTGGCGCATGCCTTTAATCCCAGCACTCGGGAGGCAGAGCCAGGCGGATCTCTGTGAGTTCGAGGCCAGCCTGGGCTACCAAGTGAGTTCCAGGAAAAGGTGCAAAGCTACACAGAGAAACTGTCTCGAAAAACCAAAAAAAAAAAAAAAACAAAAAAAAACTCTTATACTAGTGATTTGTTAATTTAGTTTTGCCTAAGCGAACCATAACCAGAAAGAAAACATGGAGATTTTTAGTCATCTTCAGATCGAAAACAAACACCCCAAACTCCCCTCAATTTATTTTGGGCAATTCTGAAATTTAAATTTGGAAAGTTTTCTTCTGCTTTTACATAATACTTACCAGATGGAAAATGTTGATCTCTTCAGAAACCTCAAGAAAATTTCTCACATAGCATTCCAGGCTTTCCCATGTCCTAGGTAAGTTCCAGGCTTCAAACACATCTCCAGTCCTATGCCTTGACTATTCTTTGATGGGAAGCATCCTTCATCTCCGTGTACCAAGCACAGAGATGGAAGCAAGAGGTAGTTGTAGTCTTCTTGCTGCTTGTAACTTAGTAACAACACACTGTTTAAACAAGAAGACAGGAATTAAAATTACATGTGACAAAATTACTATCTTTTTATGTCTTGATTTCTTTATTTTAAAATAAAGAAAATATCTTTAAGTTTTAAGGTGAAAATCTCTTGAGATAATGAAAGAAAAAGTTTTATCATAATGCCTCTGAATATAGTAATCACTGTACACAGTTTTGATATTTCTTATTAAGAGGGTTATATACTGACATTACTTCTGGATGTTTACCACACTCAGTCATTACTGTTGCCTTCTATGCTGTAGCACTCAAAACTTGATTAGTTAAAATATGTCTGAAAATCTTTTCATTGCACAGATATTTCTGACACAGTATAAACATATGTACTATGAATTTCAATGTAATTGTTATTTATTACAAAAAATATTGGACATTTATGTTTTATATTAATTAATTATTCACTATGTTATTCTCATTGAATTTTTTCTATAATTATATTTTTATATGAATATACATTTTTACCTTGCAAGAAACAACCAAATGAACTTTAAGGAATATTATCAATAATATTTATTTTAAAGTATTATTAAAGAAATGAGTAGAATGTAAAATTATTTTGATATATTGGATATTTGCATTTTATACACTATACACCTTACATTTCAAACATTAGAAAGCACTATGTAAGAATGATGTGTGATTTTGTTGTGTGACTGAATCATGCATCTTTTATTTGACTCTTTATGTCTGATCTTTGTCCTGTTTTATGTTGGATTCCATCAGAGAATCTTTGGCTCCTAAATTCAGTTGTTTTCAGCAGGTGGAGAATCTGGCATGGAGGTCAGGCTATTTATCAGTTCCTGGCTCACTTTATAAGGTAGCATTAGTGATTACTCACTAGATTGAAGATCAAAGCTCTCCTCAATCTGACCCTGGTCCATCACTGTCTCATGTCCAGTTGGATGCCTCTCTTACCATGTGCCTGCAGGTGTCAGGACATAACAGCAACTCTGTAGTAAATGATTCTGTGTTGATTTATCTGCTGAGGAGTTACATATCTGCCCATACTGTGAATGATCTCTTTTTACAGATGGGTGGCTCACTCCTCTAAAATTCCCCCCTTGAAATCCTAAACCACAGTATAAGGTGTTAAGAGGTAGAATTTTGGATAATGACTAGGTGATAAGAGCAGAGTTTTCATGAATGGAATTAGTCCCTTATAAGGACATTTCAAAGAGTGGCCTTCTCTGGGTTACAGTGTGGGACACAGTAAGAAATTTCCTTATCTATGAGCCTAGTAATTGCCCCCTTTAAGACACCATCTTGGTATGTCGATTTTGAACTTTCCAATCTGATGAATAGATGTCTTTTTCATAAGAGCCAGTCAATGATAATCTTGTCATAGTAAACTCCATGGGCTGAGGCAAGACATTTTCTTTAAATAATCCTAAATCTACCTCCTGTTTCCTGCTGGAAAACTTTTAAAATACAAAATGAAAACGGCAAGTCATGAAAGTGACTTTTTAAAAAATAATTTACAGAAAAGAGAAAACTTTCTTTACAAAAATGGAAAACAATATTCTTTAAAAATGCTTTAATATATTTTAATTAAAATGTAAATGCATCACTTTTCTCTTTCCTTTTCTCCTTCTAACACTCCCAATTTCCTTCCCTCCAACCTCTCGTATACACTCTTCACTTTCTTTCAAACTCATGTATTCTTTTTCCTTTGATTTTTATTGTTGTACACATATATAGGTGTACAGATATGTAAATACAACCTGTTAATTGTATTTGTTGTTTGTTGGATATGTGTATATTGTTTCAAGGTTGACTACTTTGTGTTGCATAACCACTTAGGGAACTCAATCTTGGGAGAGGGTAATTCGCCCTTTCTCTGAAGTCATTAGATGCCTGTAGTTCTTTGTGTAGGGTCATGAGTCCATGTGATTTTCCCCTGTCTTTTGACAGTGCCATAGTTCAAGCACTATAAATTTAATTTTCAGAAAGGAGTAGAAAAAAGAAAAGAGTAGTATACACTGTGTCTTATATTAGGACATCTATACTCAAATTATCTTTGGATAATTTATTATATCTTATTTTGTCTCCTTATCTCATCGTTTTCAGCTATAAAATTGAGTTGTGATAATTTTAATCTACCTATTATTATAAAGTATTTATTATATTTATGCCATATGGTGTATGTGATAATTTGATAATTACAAGGCCAGTAACTTATCTTGACTATGCTGAGTGAAATTTCAGTAAAGGGTGTTTCTTAGTTTTATATCCTGCATCTGATACATCACCAAATTTAGTATTGTGGAGCTTAAATTCCTTTATTTTTATTGCTACCACAATTATAATCCTTACAATGGAAAAATCTAAGTATGTGTATATTTATAAATAATTTTAAGTTATAACTCAATTATAAAATATGTAAAAGGTCTCTGAGCCATTACATTAGAAATAATTGACTTTTTAATTATCTAAAAGTATCCTGTGCTATCTAGCTTTCCTAATATTTTCTTTCATGCAATCTTATTAGTCAAAGTCAGAATAGTATAAATTAGTAGCCCTGGATCATGAGTGGTGAAATATCTCTCTGTAAAATGTTACTTCAAATCAGTTATTATCCTGCCCTCACAGATTTGACTATTGCCCTGAAGGTTCCATTATAGCAGCCTGAAGCAGCTAATCAGAGTCAGTATGGAGGATTCAGGATTTATAACCAGAACATTTTAAATCATTTGGAGTATTTCTCAATATGTAGAACTTTTGGTGAAAGGAAGATTTCATAGTACATTTTCTTTTTTGCTTTTTCATTTGTTTGTTTGTTTTTGGTTTTGGTTTTGTTTCTTGAGACAGGGTTTCTCTGTGTAGCTTTGTGCCTTTCCTGTAGCCCAGGCTGGCCTTGAACTCACAGAAATTCTCCTGGCTCTACCCCCCGAGTGCTGGGATTAAAGGCATGCGCCACCACTGCCCGGCTCATAGTACATTTTCCTAAATCAGTATAATAGCTTTGAAAGTAAGAAAATACTGAATAAAATCTTTTAAAATCATACAAGATAGAATGGGTTCAAGGGAGGAAAGAGAAGGGGGAAAATAATGCAATTAAATTTTTCATATATATATATATTTCATATATATTAGAAAAGTAAAATTTCTTATATATATATAATGAAAGTAAAAATAGAAAGATCTTAAAAATAGAAATATAAAAATTATGGACAAGTTCTACTTACTGTGACATGTAGCCATATAAATCTTTCCCATATGCCATACCCAAATAACCAGTCAGAGGCATAATATTAATTATACACTGTTAGGTCTATGGCTCAGGCTTATTGATAGCTACCTCTGACATCTTAAATTAACCTATTTTCATTAATCTATGTTTTGCCACATGGCTGTGGCGTCACTGGTCTGCTGGCATGTTGCTCCTTGGGCAGCAGGCTGGCATCTGCTCCTAGTCCATCATTCCTCTCCCTGTATCTCTCTTGGTTTTCCTGCCTGGCTATATCCTGTCTTGCCATAGGCCAAAACAGCTTCTTTATTAACCAATGATAGCAACACATATTCACCATCCCACAGCACTTCTTTTTTTCTGTCTAATTAAAAAGCAAGTTTTTAATTTTAACATAGTAAAATTACACATATAAAACAGATATCAAGCAAGAATTAAATGTCTAGTCTTTTCGTATTTGGCAAAACTAAAGAAAATACTCCATCATCTATCATCTATTTGTGAGTCTAAAGTTTCATATCTAATTTACCTTTTATCATAACTAAGGAAAACTATATTTATAATTATCTAATCTTCAACTCCATCAAAGACCCCAGAAGGTTATAATACTACCTAAGTAAACAGAAAGTGCAATATAAGCAATTTGCAAAATTCTAGAAATGACAGAGACATGTGGCTGGCTGGAAAGTCACCCAAAGTTTCTCTGTAATGTTCAGATATCTGTCTTCAGCCCACAGGCCCAGAGTCTCTGGCATACTCTTCAGTGAAGCAGAAAATTTGAAGGATTGTTCTGTTTAATGGAGAAGTTCATCAGTCGCTTTCCTATGTCCTGTAGAATGTCTGGCAGTTTCTTCTGCAAAGCAAGAAACTGAAGGACCATCCTGCCTTGTTTTGTCAAAGTCCAGTGGTCACTTTCCTATGAGACCTGCATGTCCAGTTTATACAACAACTGTCAAGCAGTCCAGGCAAGAGCAATGTCTTGCATAAATGGCTAGACTTTTCTATATTGTAAGCAAACTCCATAACGAGTTTCTTTGATGCTCATAATCCTCATTGAAGTAATTGGTCCTGCCAGGAGCAGACATGCTTCACTATCTAGAAGAGTCTAAGTTCTTAAAACATTTTCAATAGGTCTTTGAAATGTTCGAAGATTACCTATCTAGTTGAAATATGTCTTTGCATATCTAGAAAACCTAATTAACATGACTATAAATTTGACTATTATAGATAACTATTAATTTGTATTTTTACTTATACACTACAGTTTTAAATATGCTGCATAAACATAACAAGAGTAAAAATATATATATAGTATAACAAAATTGACCTTAAATCTGTATTAATAAACCAAAATCCACACCAATGCAAAGAATTTTGAGATTAACAATTGTTTTTTGGATTAAAGCAGACTATGACCAATAACCATTTACAATCAACCCCCTTTAAATAAAACAAACATTTATAAACAATATTTTGGGAATTTTGTCATAGTTTTCTAGACCTGCTGATCGGTGGGTGCTTGTGATCTTGAGAGACCCTGAGAATTACAGAACTCTGATTACATCTTGGCTGTAGCAGTCTGTGAGGCTGCATGATGTTAGCCAGTTGCCTTGAAGCTGTTCTGGATGTTGAATCATCTGGGCCTTGACTTCCATTGGAGACCTCTCAGGGGCATTCCTTAATAGAACTATATTAACCTGGAAGAAATCCACAGCTTCTCATCTTCTGTGGAAACAAATTCAGAACCTCTTTTCCAAAGCAACATATCCTGAGACCCAAATTTTAAAGTCAAGATACCTTTAAAATATATATTGGTTTAACTTATATATCAATATATATTAGTGTCTCCCTGCAATTAAAAATATCAAGGACAACACAATAATATACAGTATTCAGACTTTCTGTGTATTCTCCATGTATATGTGGCTTTATTTACTATTCTATTTGTTTCTAAGGACTTTCTCTCTCCTTTTTTTCCCCAAGCCTACATGTATTTTTAACACATTGTAACTGTTTAGAGTTTTTTTTTTCCCATCTGAATTGTCTTTGTTGTGTATCTGTAATCCTATTCTGACCAGGTGTAGCTAGAGTTTTCCTGCCTTGCCTACAGTCAGGACAAATCTTTGTCACCCGCCAGTCCCACAGCCGCTCAGACCCAACCAAGTAAACACAGAGACTTATATTGCTTATAAACTGTATGGCCATGGCAGGCTTCTTGCTAACTGTTCTTATAGCTTAAATTAATCCATTTATATAAATCTATACCTTGCCACGTGGCTCGTGGCTTACCGGCGTCTTCCCATGCTGCTTGTCATCCTGGCGGCTGGCAGTGTCTCTTTCTGCCTTCCTGTTCATTCTTTTCTCATCTCTGTTAGTCCCACCTATACTTCCTGCCTAGCCACTGACCAATCAGTGTTTTATTTATTGACCAAACAGAGCAATTTGATGTACAGACCATCCCACAGCAACCAGGAGAGTTTTTAAACTGTTAAGCTGCATGGCTAGGACAAATACCAGGGCCCTGACTGCTGGTTCTGATCTGTTCAGCTTTTCAACATGGCACAGGTACCATTGAGTCACACTTACCTTCCCAGTTCTGGGAACCAGTATTAAATAGCATGCTTGTGTTTTTAAGCTCTGGCTGTGCTCTCAAGCCCACAGGCAGAGGCTGGGAGAAGCCTCCTTGTATCTCAGCACATGTAGACTTCAGGAGCCAGCCATGTTGCTCCTGAAGCCTGTTGAAACCAGGGGGCCTGTCTCTGTACAGTGGCCCATAATGAAACCTGAACTACGAAGCTGTTCTTGGATCCATTTTAGAACCTTTTCAAATTTTTTTTATTCAGTTTACATACCAAACACAGATCCCCCCTTACCTCCTCTCCCCCTCTGTCTTCTTCCCCATCTCTCCTCCCCACCTCAAACAGGATAAGTTCTCCCACCGGGGGACAGCTAAGCGTGGCACATTCAGTTAAGGCAGGACAAAGCCCTTCTCTGCTTTATCAGGGGTGAGCAAGGTGTCCAAACATAGGTAATGGGATCCAAAAAGCCAGCTCATGCACCAGGGATAGATCCTGATCACACTGCCAGGGCCCCTCAAACAGACCAAGTTATACAACTGTCCCCCATATGCAGAGGGTCTAGTCTGGTCCATGCAGGTTCCACAGCATTCGGTCTAAAGTTTGTGAGTTCCTTTGAGCTTGGTCCAGTTGTCTCTGTAGATTCCCTCATCATGATCTTAACCTCTGAGGTTTTATGTGGAAATTCTTGCCAAATGTTTGGGCACCATTTGTAGCCAGATAAATCTTTCCTGCTCACTGATACCTGAATAACCAGTCAAGGGCTAAATATTAATTACAAACTATTTGGTCTACAGCTCAGGCTTCTTGCTAGCTAGCTCTTTCATCTTAAATTAACCCATTTTTATTAATTTATGTATTGCCACATGGCCATGGCATTATAAGTCCGTTGGCATGTTGCTCCTTGGCCTGCATCTGGTCTGCCCTGACTCTGCCCTTCTTCTCCCTGTATCCTGTCTTGCCACAGACCAGACAAGCTTCTTTATTAACCAATGGTAACAACACATTTTCACAGCAAAGAGAAGGACCATCCCACAGCAGTGACTGTTTGTCATTTGATGATAATCAGACTTAAAGCTACCATCCACAGATACCGAACTTAAATAACGGTAATTATTTTATCTAATATGTGGATATAGTTGAATCTTTCTTAATTACTTTAATACTACTTCTTACTGTTTTTGTAACTTTGGGAGTACTGTATAGCAATTGTAAAAAATTATAAAACAGAGAAGAGAGCAAAGAATAACACATAATTTTATGGTGAGGAAGGAAACATGGATAGCATTTTCCTGCATTTTTAACTAATTAGTTTACAAGGATAACTAGAAGTTAGATATAAGACGGTATTACTTTTTTGGTTGAAAGTTTTGCAAAGATAAGTAGATAAAATAGTTTAAAATGTAAAGTATTAATACTGTGATTTATATTACCATAAAATATATACACAAACATATACATCATGATTCATGTACTATAGCTGACATACCATATATCTATATTTATAATATAAAAAAAGGTTACTTCATTCATCTTTTATTTCAGGACTATTTACAACAGCAAAGTTCGAGAGGCAACGTTACTACCTACCTACAAGCAGATACAGAAATTATGTAATATACAACACAAGATATTATTCTCCTCCAAGGTGAATAGAATTATCTCCTTTATAGCCAAGCAGATAGAGTTGCCAACTGTTAATGTTGAAGAGCCAGGCAGTGAGAAGCAAGAACTTCATGTTCTCTCTCATCAGCCAAGGCTGAAAATGTTGACTTGAGTATAGACTACTAATTAATAGAGGTGGAGTTTTAGTTGTTGGCAACAGAGTAGATAAAAGAACTTAGATTTAATCAGCATTGTATGTACAAATGCATGTGTGTGCATATGACGTGAGTATCATGTTGAATTCCATTAATATGCAACACTAGGACTCAATAGCTTTTAAATGTGAGAGATTAAAATTCAAGATAAATCAACAAGTGACTTATGCTGTGATAATCATCCTGCTAATTTTGATACAAAAGTAATTATTTCATAAATGTTCATGGCTTATTTGAACATTCTCATATTTTCACACCATCAGATTCACAAAGATTTTCTCTATTTTAAATAATAACAAAAATAATTCTGTCGAAGAAATGTTTTTCTACTATGTGGCTGCTCTGCTATAACTTTATGACTAGAATAATAGACCTAAGGAATATGAACAGATGTTTTTCCCTTGGTACACTACTTTGACTTTAAAATATACATTCAAATTTCATACATAATGACAGAAAACTTTTGTTACTAGTCATTTTGTTACAGGTTATAGATGACACATGATGCCTTACTTACTTATTTGACCTACCATTTTTTAGTGAGATTTATCACTATTTTTGCTATATTTTATGTTTCCATTCCTTCTTTGTGTTGGTAAATTGATTAACAGGCAGCTGCATTTCCGACATAATTCAATCATTGCCTTGCAAGTGAGCGTATTAGGATGAAACAGTGAGCTATTAATAGAGAAGAGAAAATCTACCAAGTGTTTAATTGGTATGAGGAACTGAAATGGCCCAATTTGAGGAACTGTGAACAATCCTGCTTTCACTTGTATAATCTTAGCTGAGTTCTCAGGTTGAGGACCAGTCTAAGGAGTTAAGAGGAAAATCTCTTAGATTGTCACTGTATAGGTTTTAAAGACTATACCCTTCAAAGACAAGTTAAATACAACAGAAACAGTTTGTAATTGAGCACTTTGAAGTACATGCAATTCCTTAAATAAATATCAAATAGGTTGAGGAAGTAAAAATAATCAATGGAGAATATATTGGAAGGGTAATAAATTAACATTGGAAATATATGACCAATTGTCAAGTAGAGCATTGAGATCAATGGTTTGGATGAAAATTGCTAAATATGCTTTCTCCAACTCCAACAATCTTAAAAGGCATTCATATTACAAAGTGTGAAGGACAAAGTCATTTTTAAAGTTTACCAAAATGAACATTTCCCTATACATAAAGTAGCAATAAATTTCAAGTATTTGATGTTGCTGAGACACTGCACATCCATGATAATAAGAAATAACAAGATTTTAATGGCACAAAAAAATTTAAAAACAAAACTCCCCTTCACATAGGCATCTGAATTAGAGTTTTATATGCCACAATAATTTAAGAAAAAATAAAAATAAAAAACAGCAAATTACATAGAGAAAATGATAATGAAAATATCAAATATGTGAGCTATCACCACTAGCAGTTGGGGAAATAATAGAAAGTTACAGTGTAAGTATACCGTAGGTAAGAAGGAAAGTACACTAGAAAGCATAGTTTAAACATCTATCATTCATACACACACACACACACTAATAAAATAAAATAGAGAACACAGTGAGTGTTTTAAAGACATAAACAAATTGAACCATAAATAAACACATAAAGCAGTAACTATTTTTAAACCCTGGAAGACTGATATGAACCAAGAGGAAATAGAAAATATCGAACCCAAAATTGTGAGTGGAGGAGTCACTACAAATTTAATGATCATTATAAACAAAATTAAATCCCATGAACAACGTTTTACAGAAATGCTAAGAATTTGATTTGGATGCAAAACAGTCTTTATATAAAGCACATTCTGGAAATCATTAGAAAGAGAAATTGATATTAGAAATAGTCTGCTAACTAGTAAAATGTCTGAACGAATTATTATAAATCTCCCTACTAAATTATTTTTTAAAAAATAAGACATACAAAAAATGGTAACATTAGCATTCTGAATTTGTTTCATGGTCAGGAATCATCTTACCACAAAATGTGACTAAATAAAATAGAAAAGCACAGACTAGTCTCTCTCATGGATATGAAGGAAAAACTCATTAAACAAATATTAGCCAAGAATATTCAGTGAATTAAAAAGACATAACTACCTGGAAATGGACTTCAATATAGAAGTAAAGATACAAGATACATAGATTTAGAACATTCCATCTATCTAACTGATGCATGGAAGGACACTAAACTGATGTCCATAGCACAAATGCAGAAAACTACATCAGCTAAAATTTTGAAGCACATAAAACTGTGTTGTCATGTTTTGTTTTGTTTTGTTTTGAATGTATCAAGCTGTGCTGGGAATCAATGCAGTTTCAGCTGACAGAGACATATTTCTCTGGAAAATTTACCAACACAAAAGAGAATACATAACTGTGCAATTACATTTTTAGTCTCTAATGCTCCCTCACCAGTGGTAGTTAGTTGATCAAAGCCCTCTCTTGCAATCTGAAGAATATTTTCTGTGCTTGTCTAGCAGTGGTTTGTTCTGAGTGGCTTCGAGCCTGACAGAAACATGAGTGGGGAAAAAGAATACTTGGTACGTTTGCTTGGCTCTCCTTTCCTTCAGTGCATCGGGTGTTCACAGAATAAAAATTTACTTAAAGAGTACACACTTAATTATGCAGTTTGGATTGGAAATATCCCCTACAGACTCATGTTTGTGAAAACTTGGTCCCAGCTGGTGGTCCTGTTTTAGCAGCTTGCAAAACCTTTGGGATGTAAGATCTAACTGGCAGCTGGGAACCAAATTTATATGTTGTTAAAAACTGCACACTGACCATGGTTCCATCTCACTTCAGTGGTGTATCATTTTCTATACAATAAACATATTGAAAAAATATTTGAATTAACCTTTTTTATTTAACTTGTTTATCCATAAGTGTCATCTTAATTCAGATAAAACATTTCTAAGTTAAACTATGCAAAATTTTACCATCCAAAACATTATGTGTGTAACTACCAAACACTGAAAATGTGACCAGTCTGTCTTGTAATAAACTATCAATGTAATACACACTAGGATACTAAAGAGCTGAAATTTTAAAAAAGTAAAACTTTTCATTAATAAATGTATACAGTTACATTATGATTTCATCTTCTGTACTATTAGGTGGCCAAAATAGTTACTATTTTTCTTATTTATTTATTTATTTACTTACTTACTTACTTACTTACTTATTTATTTATTTATATTGGTTTTTTTTCAAGACAGGATTTCTCCATGTAGATTTGGTGCCTGTCCTAGATCTCACTCTGTAGATGAGGCTGGCCTTGAACTCACAGAGATCTGCCTGGTTCTGCCTCATGAGTGCTGGGATTAAAGCCATGCTTCACCACCACCTGGTTTCTTCCATATTTGAAACGCTGGTATGGCTAAGACAATGTTTAAAATCATACAAGACATGTGATTATATTTTATATTACTAGTGAAGCTGAGACATTAACATATGTGTAATTGCACAAACAAACATTTGTCACCTATGATGCTTTAATACACGGTCTTCTACTAAATATGTAACACTTAGGTAGAGTGTTATATGTATTTTACATCCTAGGTGGACATAGCTTGAATTCATTTCCTAATTTTATAGTTGATAAATGAGTGCAATTGACTTTAATAATAGATCTAGTCTGCATTCAAAGACATTTCCTCCTTGTATCCCCTAGAAGAGGCAAAAGCCCCAATAGAAGAGCTATTGCAATAAGAGACCATTAACTACTGCACCGAGTGATGTCAAAGTTGTTCCCTGGAAACATTGTTAGCACTTCCCATAGTCAACTTCACACAGAACTGAAAGATAATTTGGGCAATGATATATACTCGCCCCTTTATGTTTTTAAAATTGAAAAGTTAAAATTTTTACATGCATACCTTGGTTGTAATAACAGCCTTACATTAATGCCAACCACAACTCACTGGTTTGTGTTCTTTTCAGGATTCTTTAAAGTTTTGCTGGGTTAATGCATTGAAGGGCTTGCATTCACAGACTCAGGGCAGCTGTGGTTGCCTGTAGAAACATGCACAAAACTAGATAGTCAACATTTTAGTATAGGTAATGGAGCAACTCACAAGGCTACACCTCTACTCAGGATCTATCAGCCAGCAACTGACAGCTACTTGAAGCAGGAAGAATCAGATTTTTCATGAGTGTTGCCCCTTTTAGGTTTCTGGTGCTGCAGTAAGTAGATGGTCCTATACCTTTATCCATCTGAGCAGCAGTAACTGAATTCATCAGGTTATAAAGAAAAAAAGAAAGAAGAAAAGGAAAAGGTATAAAGTTGGGAAGGGGCATGAAAGCATCTGGTAGAAGCTAGAGGAAGCAGATGAAGGTATGGATAAAATAAAAATAAATTGCACACACATATAAAATTCTCAAAGAACAGAGAAATAAGACAATATTTTTAAAAGAAGCAGGAAAAATAAGAATGATACACATTGAACTTTTATTCTTTTAGACTCTGGATATAAAGTCTCTGAATCAAAGGCTTCCACACACTGCAGATTTCCCTAAGTATTCTTCTGCTTCCTCTTGGAGGAGCTTTCAATGTTCAGAAGTAGACCCTTGGGTATCAGCATAGGAACCTAAAATAAATTGCCACATACCTATTTTACTATGCCTTATTAAATTAGGGCAAAATTTACATACAGTGGCGTGCATAGAATGTAAGTGTGCAGTGTGTAAGTTTTGGTAAATAATATGAATCAGCAAACTAGTAAAAACACAAAACTTTTTCATGCTCATAGAAAATTGCAGTCAATCCTTACCCTATGAGATAAGGCCATTGTGACACTGGGACTACCTGTTGCTTGACCTCTTTAAGTGGATTACTGAATCTGTGTTAATAAATGGACTCTTCTTCATCATCAGGCTTCCTGAGATAAAACCTTACTGTTTGTTTCTAATGGTAAGCTGTCATCTTTTCTATAATATAGCCATATTGTTTTATAATTCTCATGATACAGGATGTTTGAGATGTTTGATTAATGAAAATATTATTGATTAAGTTATGGGGGTGTGGATCCTTAAGTTGTTGTTCCTTTGTAGCCAGAAATGGAAATTGTAACCTTCCATTCCCATAGCTACTATGATACATACTGCGCATTACATTGTTAAGTTGCCTAATCCAAAAATGTAACTATAAATTATTTTACAAGTTTAGAATTAAAAATGCCAGCATAATAATTATCATCCAATATACATTCTAATACTATAATTTTAATTGCTTTTTGTTACAACTATCCCAAATTTACTTCAGGTTTATATATTTAGTTTTCAAACAAAACATAAGATTCAATTTAAATAATATTAGCTAATATATACTATGTGTAAAATGAATTTAACTAACGGGCGATACCCTTTGAGAGGTCATTTCCACTTGATATGAAATACTAATACTTTATAACTCTATAACTCTACATGTTCTAACAATATGAGATTCTCAACTTTCCCTTTTCTACAGAACACAGGCATTGACATTAGTATATTTCCTTAATATTCAAACAGTTTAAATGTTTCCCTTTATCTTACATAGTATTTTATGAAATTTTTTCTTTTATTTATCTCATGTAACATCAGAAATCCAAAATCAACATATCTCAATAAAGATACTCTGTCTGAAGATATATAGGAGGATCATTTGCTTCCTGCAGCCTCTCACCACTCCTGATGTCCCTTGGCTTGTAGCTGTGGTGCACTTCTTTCTGTCTCCAGTTTTACATACCTTTTCTTACCACTTTGTGTGTCTCTTATAATGAGCTTTGTTATTTGATTTAGGGCCAAGTATGAAAATCTAGCATCGATTTATACCACAGCCATGAACTTAAATTTATTTTAAAGTGCCTCTCCCAAATAAGATGCCATTTATTTTGGTGTGTGAATGTATCTTTTGGAATAGTCGCCATTCAACAACTACAGAGTTATGTTTCAGTACACTGAATTACAGTTCCAGGAGGACAGCCCTAGTGATGTACTCTCTAATGACCTATCATCATCCTACAGATCATGGAAAAACAATGAGCTTGTACACACAATCATGGTCCCAAACAAAACCATATAAGTGTCTCATTGAAGAGGAGGCTGTGAGATAGAGTCTTTGACTGGTAACGATAGACACTAGGGCTTCACTGCTGGAAGGAAGAGAGGGCTTCCAGTTTCACAATTAGCAAAACTATATGCCTATCATTGCATGCTTGCTATTGCCTTTTAAACCAATAGTTGAGGATCTGATTCAGTACTAGGCTCCAAGACTAGTATGAGGGAGACTGTAAGTTTAGTCCCCAGTATGATCCAAAAGAAACAACCATCAAACAAAACATCATTGTACATTTATTGTTGAAAAACTCATTGCTTTCTTAAGACCCATGACCTAATTTTCTGTGATTATAATTATATATATGTATATATAACGTATTATATAATAGTTATATATATAATCTCTAAAATGTTCATTTCTTTTTAGTGTGAAAAATGATGGTATGCCTCATTAGTATAAAAACACTAATATTCTAGTTATTGAGGCTTTACATATTAAAATGCAGAAATCCAGTTAGGTGGCTGGGTTAGTGAAGGCTGCCATTCATCCTGGTGACCAACCTCGGTTCAGTACCTGGAGTCCACAGGTAGAAGAAGAGAATCAGTTATATATGTTTTCCTCTGACCTCACATGTGTCCTGCATTCACCTATATACATACTCATTTTAATGTATGAAGATGCACCTTGAAGTTTTGAATACATGAATGATACATGCATAAAATGTATCATTAAGGCATTACCTTAACTGACAAATTAAATTCATTTATAAATTATCAGTACTGAAAAGCTATCCAATCCAGGGTTTAGAGTATCTTGGAATTGTATAAATGTTATCTTCTTTAAACTCAAATTGAAACATAGAAATTTTGTAATAAAAATCTTTACAACTAGAAAAAAATAGAGAAAAGTATTTATAAAACACTATAACTGAAGATAAACTTTATGCATATAAATATACACACAAACACATAAATGCACAAACATGGCTTTCATTTAACATAGTAAAAGTTATTTGATGCATATGTCTCAAAGAAATGGACAAAAGTGATATGTAACATGGCTGGTCTGAAATAGACTATATACTATTGTCTGTATCTATTTCTAATGTCAGAACTAAAACTAGTTCATTTTTCACAGTTTACAATTGATTCAAATATTATTTTGTCAAAAAAAACTTAAATAAAAAAATAAAATAAAATTCACTTTATTCTATGTGTTAGAGCCAATTTAGTGATGCTTCTATTAGATTTCTAACAGCTAAGTGAAAAAGCTTATGTGCCTGCTTAGTGTATAAAAAATAGATTTTTTATCATAAATACCCCACTAAGAACTGATATGCTAATGACTAGAAACATTGTGTGATTTTAATGATCCTTTCCAATTTTGCTAAAAATGTGAAACCAAAAATTGGAGCCCCATCTTCCTATGTTGTCAGTAAATGAACTAAAAATAAGTCTGATCCCTAAAGAAGTTTTCACATTTTCTTCATTTCAAAAAGAAATTAATATTGATCCATCATCTGTACTCCTACTAGAAATCACACCCAGTGTCAAACTTCAAGCTCTTCAGCACCACTGACAATTGAATTTCCTTTAAAGCAAAGATGTGGAGAATTGAATTTGCTTATTGTAAATGGAAAGCAGATTGGATGTAGCCTGATTCCCAGAATGTTGTAAGCTTTTCTGGGTGAAACACTTAGATAAGATACTGGGTAACAGGATCCAGTCGTCCTTAATTATGTGTGTGAATCAGCTTTCAAAACGTGTCTCAGAGATTACAGCCATTTGTTTGTCAGAAAAATGAATGAGGGAGGTTTTATTTAAAAAATTGAAAAATAAAAAAAATAAGTTGGGATTGGTACACTGGTTTCAGGTCATATGGCAGCATGGAAAAATTTGAGCAAGTGATTCTGCTGCCCGAGATTTGCAGTTGCTAGGCAAAGGAGGTTATGCAATGGAGAGGTATCTGCACCAAAACAATGAACAATCCATAGTTTCCATAGTACATTCCTGCCTCAAATAGCACAGAGGGATATTTGAACTATTCCTTGGATACTGTAACATATAATAATGAAGCTAAATTCTTAAACCGTGACGAGTGGATGTGGGAAGCAGATGCACATAATAGAGAAGAGATGACGACAAGGGGAGTGAGAACCGGATGCTATGAAGTGCTTGTGTACACACTGTATGGTAAGTGAGCTTAGATCATTTCTCTGGAGCCCACCTAAGTGTTGTTCATAACCATTGCCTCCTAGTTCTCAACAGTATCCTTGCACTAGAATTATGAGGTAGGCATGCACTTCCTCCCTTTATATCTTCTCTGTTTCACTATGACTCTAATAACCTAATATTCTTACCAATATCTGTTTTCAAAATACTTTCTCAACCATATGGGATTATGTCACTAATGCTGCCAGCCTCCAAATGCGTGTGAAATTTGAACTCCAACACCAATGCCACAATCCAATGTTCAGATATCTTCTGTCAACTGTACAAAAATCCCAATCTTACTATGTGAATCCACACCTTCTCTAATAAAAAAAAAGAGACTAGTCTAGGTAGTACTCTTCAATAACACTCACATCATTGGCAAATATATTTTCAGCTAATATATTTTCTCAGTATTTTCTTTCTCACTAATTTTCTGTTTTGTGAACTCTATATACTTGTTGACTCATTATGTTTTATCTCTGTTCTTTACGCTGGGTAATTTATAGTAACTGATCTCCCAAGTAATTGAATTTCACTGTGATTATAACCTATACTAAGCCTCTTTCACTCCATCATTTAAACTATTTTTATTTAAATATTTTATTATATGCATTTGAAAAGCAAAACATGATGGTCGTATATGTATATACATCCTTATGGTTTTATTATCTATACTCAGTTTCTGCTTTAATTAATTTTCTAGTTTTTGTAACAGCTCTTAAAATCAAATTCATTAGAAATGAGCAATAGTATTTTAACTGTGCTCCTCCTGCTATACAATAGATAATAAAATTTACTCATGTACATCTTACTATAAATAAGTAACCTTTGACCTATATCTTCTTTTCTCATCTTCCCTATCACTATATCCATCACTCTACTTGTTATAACTGTACAATTGATTTTTAAGTATCTTTATCCACATTAGTAAAATTTTGTGTTCTCTTCTTTTTCTGGGCTATATTTGCTAGTACATTATTCTCCATTTTTATCCATGTTTTTACAAGAGGGACATTCTTTTCTAAGGCTGAAAAATAATTTAACTGTATATCTCAAATGTTCATAAATTTAATGTTTTTACGTTCATGTATTTAGTCATTTAAGACAGCTTTATTTTACAGAAATATGCAAACAAGGAGGAAGAGTTTCTATACGCTCTGTACCCATTCTGATTAGGAATGACATACATGAATGTGGGATATTTGTCATCAGTAATGCGCCAAGATCAAGGTGCTGTTCATTGCTATGTATCATACTTTCATAAGATAGACTTAGTTTTTATACAAATATCATCATACAACCATTGCTCATGGATACTATCCAGGAAATTTCACTGTGGTCAGCCATCGTATTTTATTAGACTGTTCACCATGGTGATACTCCAAATCTTGTTCTCGATGAACTGGGCAGCCTCCAGGGCTCCTAGTCAGCTATTTTGTAAAATTTCCCTGAGTTCATATCTGTCTGGTGTTTTCTTCTTAATTAGTAGTTTTGGTAGGAAGATCACAGAAGGCAAGTCCCATCACATTCTAGCAAAATAATGGAGTCAGTGATTGCCTTCATCACCAGCCAATGGTGATAGGATCTCTTTCAGGTTTTCTTCTGTGTACCTGTTCTCTCTACCATATTCCACAACATACTATGTGGAAGCTGCTCAAATCTGAGGAATGAGAATTTGTGTTTCCCAGTGCTTGACATATTTATGTAAGTTATTTAGTATCCTGTATTACATGTTTGGTTTTTCTGATATGCTTATCCACTGAATAATTCATTTATGTCTACATTAGACTATGAATTTTATTGCACACTTTGTCCTGAAGTATAAAACTGTGTTTGTCATCCAATTTTTATTATTATAATTTCAGACAAAAATTTCCAGTGTTTGTTGTACATTACTAATTATTCTTTTCTTATGGTCTACTGATTACTTCTTACTATCTTGGCTTAAACCCAAACCAACTTACCTCTTCAGTCAATAGACTATATTTACTCTAACATAACACTTTTAAAATTATTTTAGCAGTATGTTTAAGTTGGTAAATCCAGTTTCAGTATCATGGTGATGTTTGTTTATATTGACTACACATTCCTTGTTATGGTATATAATTTCCCCTTTATTTAAGTGGTCATTAAGTGCTTTTGGTTTTTGTTTTAATTTTATTTTGGAAATATTAGACTGCATATTACAGAGGTTCTATGTCACTCCTCTCAAAGAGACAGTTTGCATTAATGGGCACAGTTCAATTACTGTGATTATCTTTAAAGTTGGTTTGATTTTCTGTCATTTACATCCAGATAAAGCCCACTGGAATTTTCTAACCTCTGAGTAACCAAGAGTCAATACCCAATTCAATCTACGTATTTTTTCTGAAGGTCTGGTTTCAAACTGTGTTAGTGCTCATCAGTAAAAGTCTCATTCTACAGTGTGGATGTAACGAAGCATGTCACTAATCAATAACACCTCTGGCTCTTAGGGACCAGATGTTCTCCTGCTCTTCTTACTCTTACATACAGCCTCAGCTTTAACCTTGTAGCCGCTCATGTCTATTAAGGCTTCACAGTCTCATTCTAAGCATACTCAGCGACATTTTCATCAAAGTGCATGTGCTATCCCTCCACTTTGACTCCTCTGTATCCATGTCTTATGCATTGCAAACATTTACAGGTTATAGCCAAATCATTACCCAAGTACTGATTTTTGGCTTCTGCCATTAGGAACACCATATGAGGTGTTTATACTCCAGTTGACTGTGTAAGCAATTATAAATGTGTCCATAGGAAGAGAACATGGGTAAGCCCGGAATTAAAACTTGCTTTATGATGGCTCATTTAGCAAGGAAAAACTTTGCATTTTCTGTTGTAAATGTTCTGAAAAAGAATCTGTATAAATGTATGATTGTATATCCAGGCACAAGCACAGAGCACATCATGTGTTTAGATAACTTTGCTGATTGCTTTTCTCTGCAGAGCTGTTATGATGCTACATGGATAAAGTTTTCCTAGACTATAAGTTCAAAGTCTTTTGTACATACACAGTAGCTACTACAAACTATTTCAACTTTTACATATCTAGGAATTTTACTATATGTTAATTCTTAATTTTCCATTGTCCTATGCAAAATGATAACTTTGCTAAACAGTATGATTCAATTATTTTAATGTTTTTCTCTCATTGTTTTTAAAAAAATCTCACAAAGAATTTCTAGAATAGTCCCAATTTTTGCACTGGTCAAATTTATATGAGGAGAAACAAAGAGATCCTCTCCGGTGATTTGTATTTAAATATTTAGTAGTTCTTTTATAACATAATTTGAGGTGGTTAAAAAGAAGTAACTATAAGTTTATCATTTAAAGGACTGCCAACTCAGGTGAGAGAAATGAAAAACATTTATTTCTCCATATATACAGTATTTTCATTTGCTGGTGCCAATGGGATCACCAAACCGAACTAACTCTCTTATGTCTACTTAACCACTATCAAGAAGTGTGTGTTTTTATTATTGAAGTTATTTGTACTGATTCCCACACCAAATATTTTGCCTGATTTTAGGACTGAATCTGAGCAGTCCATATTCACTTAATATTTTTCATATTGTGTGTCATTACCATCCACCAAAATACCTGTTTGTAGTTTTACTCAATTTTTTAATCACATCATTAATTGCATACCTACACACTTATTTTCCCTCTTATCTAATATTTTGAAAGATCAGAACTAATTAAAATATTGTTCTCTGAGTTGCAGTGTTGATGTCTAGTGTAGCAGATTTCATCACAGATGGTCGACAGCTTCTACTGGTAGCTACAATCTGCCAGTATTGGCTCTGGAAACTAACTGGTGAGGAAATTATTATTTCTCCTCTTTAAGTCCACCTTCCTCCCTCCATAGCAATTCATTGTCTTGCAATTTTATTTTTACATTCCATGAACTTTCATACACAGAAAATTGGAGAACTGTCTACAGATGGCATATTTGAAGTGTAAACATAAAGGGAGAAATGTAAAATAAGGCTTTAAGTGTACATAGGTGATAATAAAATAAATCACAGGCCATCCTAGGAAAGAACTATCATAAAACAAACCTAATGGGAAAAATTAACAAAGATGTTTAAGTTCCACCATTTATCTATTTCACATTCCTCAAAAGCCTATGAAGGAGATTTGTAGGCAAATCAGGAAATTAAATCTTTACTTGATATATTCAGAGACATAGCAACTAATGAAGTTCACTAGAACTTGTCTAACCCAGAAGCTACCTCCAGTTGATAGTCACTTACAAAGAAAAAATATTATTTTTCCAGGAGAGTCTCACTGGGGAAACAAACCACTCTTGAGAACAAATGCCATGGCCAGCAGCAGTACATGACCAACACAAATAAACCCAACTACCTTTGGATGTTCTTTGTCTCATAATATTAAATCAGGAAATTAAAACAACAAAATACAGACAAAATGACAACACCACCAAAACAACTTCTTGGTATGTACATTATGGTTTCCAGCATTGTATTTTTTACGGCCTTCCTATGCATGCACATGTATATTTCTCGGCATCTATATGCATTTACTGTGCTCTTCTTTGCCTATTTTTCTTATTTAGTTGTTTCATACTATTACTATTAGTTTGCTTTTATTTTATCTTATCTTTAATTAATGTAATTTTATTTTATTTTATATTGTCCCTCAGATACCACTTTGTTTGCTAAGGGGAGACAGAAAAAGTATGAATCTGGATGGGAGGGGAGATGGGGAGGAACTGGGAAGAGTAGGAGGAGGGGAATTTGTAATCAGAATACACTGCATGAGAAAAAAACTATTTTCAATAAAAACATAAACACAAAAAAAGTTTTTAAAAAACAGGGATTTAATAATGAAAATATGCATATTCTTAAGTTACATTCAGCATATATAGCTGATCAGTGTTTTTTTGTATATGGAATTTAAATATTGATTGTTTATGTTTGATCAATTCTATGAATTTTAATAATTTGATAAAATTTTATATTAGAAATTTTGTCTGCCCCAAACTTCTTATGTTCTCCTTTTCTTCTCCTTGCTCAGCTATCTTCAATCCCTCATTTTTCTGAAGTGTTAACATTTTCTGTTTTCAAACTTTGCCCTTCACCTTATTAAAGCTGACTCTGTTGTCTCCACTTTCATTTCTCTTGGAAATAAATCATATCAAGATGAAAGAACCAAGGTCAGTAACCAAATAACTTGCAAAATACAAGTGTCC
Source organism: Peromyscus eremicus (assembly GCF_949786415.1). Taxonomy (NCBI): domain Eukaryota; kingdom Metazoa; phylum Chordata; class Mammalia; order Rodentia; family Cricetidae; genus Peromyscus; species Peromyscus eremicus. Next base: position 55,273,176 of record NC_081418.1, read on the forward strand.
ACCTATCTTAAATTTTCCAATAAAATCACATTGGCATTATGTGTTCCAAGACAAGAGATAGTTGCTTTATATGAATGGAATAAGTCCTAATTTATCTTGGATATAATTTAATTCATTTCTTTTGAAACCACATCTTTCTAGACTCTTCTGCTACTCTTAATATTCTGAAAACTTGGATGCTTGGAACATTCATATCTGAATGGGATCGCAGAAGTCATAAAGCCAGAACAGCTGCTTGACAAATATCCAGCAAAGCTGAGCCACATGATGGCTACCATACCACCTTTGGTTTTCATCTCTGCCTGTTGCATACTTGGGATACTTTTAATATTTGTACAATTTGGGGATGTTGGATTGAGGGAAAATTCCTTATGAATCATTTATGCCTTCTCCCAGGAATGCTGCTTCTAAGCTCACCCAGGAAACTCCTGAACATACTATTTCCCCCACCCACCCACCCTTTGAGGGAGATATCCTTATCTACTTGAAGGTTTTCCTTCCACCCTGGAGGCTGTGACACATAAAGAAGCCAGATGTCTCTTTATGAGGCTATGAGACATTTTTGAAGCATCTGTCCCTGTACTTACACTGGAACAAGATATTCAAAACAAAGTAAATTCAAAAAGGTCAAAAGATTCAGGGGCTAGAGGAATTGTTGTCCACAACTCAAATTACAAGCCTCTTCCCAATGTACACTCAGACAATTACATGGCATACAACTCTGCCCTACACAGAGACATATTGATGAGCAAAGTATGGAGTGGAAAGATGATAAAAGTATGAGATGTTAGGACCTCCCTCTCTTAGAAGTTAGCTCATGTAGAGCCACTACAATGTCATATGACCAAGGAACAACAGAATGCCAGGATTAGACATATAGACAAATTCTATAAGGATATAAATGTGAACATTGATTGTATTATGCCAGAATTTGAATAATAACTTCAGCAGCTTTAGTCTGAGTATTTTTCTGACCACAAAGAGTTAATAATACACTGCTTGGGACATGGCAAAATGCCCAGGGTGGTTTAAGATTTTTGTTTTGGTCTAGTGTCCTTGAAGCAACCAAAGCAACGATTCTGAGCACAGGCTATCATATGCCTCTAGATTCTCAAAAATTGGGTTTTGGGGTTAATGAGTAATAATGATAACTCTTTATTAATGATGTCAAAACTTGAGGGAAAATGATTGGAAATGATAACTTTGTTCTGTCATAGTTTATTAATTATGACTAAAAGATGAGCAAAAGGAAGTTAAACACATGTCCAAAAACAAAAATGATATGATCTATGTTTTGGAACATCATGAATGTATCCCTGCTAACTAAATTCTGTATAAATAAAGAAACACTCTGGCTGCTAGTCAGTCAGGCTGCAAGATTCTCCCAACCACCATGGCCAGACTCACTTCCTTCTCCTGCAGACTCCTTACATCCTCTGCAGGACCCATCCACTGCCAGGGAATGGCTCCCGGCAAATGCTGCATCTTATTGTGCTGAAAAACATCAGTGAAGTCACATGATGCATATTTAAAAAAGCAGTATTTATCAATGTATGTTCTTTAACTTGTATTCTCTCTCTTGTTACCCATGCAGGTCCAAAATACAATATCCTTTGCTTTATCATGTCTTCACTCTGCCATAGATGATCTTTAGGGGATAAGAAATGGGAGGAAAAAGGCACTATGAAACTAAACTTTTTCAGTCCTACAATCCCAAGAACATCTTTCAATATTATTTCCAGCTTTCTCAGTTCCACGGGGTAAAGATATTGTTGAAGTTTCAAAGCAGTACAAGTCCATCTTCCCTCTGATATTGTTCTGTTTTACCTCTTTCCAGCATAGTGGTTATGTACCATGAGTTGGGCTCAGGTGAATGGGGTAAAGTTAAGTGGAAAGAGATAAAAGCTGTAGTGAAATTCAAGTACATTTTGTTGTAATATACGTCTTTACTTTTTTGGAGTGCATTCCATGTTATAAAGGGTCCTCATTCAACATTTGGTGAATGAACAAATGACCTGGAATGAACAATGCCTGTATATAATATCTGAGGTGACCAGGACACCTTCCAATTTCAGACACTAATTATAGGCAGCTGTGACCCTTGAGAGGTTATTGCTTCAGCTGGAACTCATAGAAATTCAGTATGGGAAAGAATATCAAAGATATGTTGTTGAATATTCAAAAGTATGGCAACTAGAAAATGGCTGAAGTTTATTTTTGTTTTTAAAAGTATTCAGAGCTTTAAAATGAACTGTTCCTAAATTAGATGAATTATTTGAGTGAGGAGAATTCCATAGGGATTGTGGAGAAGTGTAGACAAAGCTTAAAAATTTCGTGCATGAGTAGGGCCATGTTAAAGACATCAGGCATTTTCCTAAAGGATTGCAACACAGACAATGCCTGAAACGTTTGAAGAAACGGCTGAAGGATACAGAGCGGCAGAGAGTCTTTGTGAACCTCTTGCTAAACCCGAGGGCTCAAATGATGCTGTCCTGTGGCAATAGGTGAATCTGAATTTGAAGGGAACTTTCTCATACATCTTCAAAGCACAACATTATTTGGATATGTGGTGCACTGGAGCTTGTAAGGGACACCATACTGTGTTTTCATCTGGAAGTGTTGTCTGAGCTGTCAGTAAATGCTCATCAGCAGTCAAAGCAGCACTAAGGACCTGGAAGGTGACCTTTCTGGTAATGAATGTGACTGATAGTGGCAAGGGCTAACGTAGAACACCAGGGTGTGAGTGAAAGATCTTCAAGTCCAAGCCAGGAAGAGCCTGTACTTGGGAGGGAGCTGATGGAGGAGATCTGTTCTTCAAAGGCAGACACTTGGTATTGGCATGGAAGGCAGAAGTCATAGAAATGCAGATGGCTGTTCTTAATTCAGTCTCATTTGTGCTCAGTGTTCTCTGGTTAGGTAAAGTAGACCATCCTGGTTTACTCTTATGTTTATTTACCAGAAGATTCTTCCATCAACTGTCTTCAAAGAGTCTGTTTCACAACTTTTTCCCAATAGTACTTGAGTTTTGACATTTGTCTAAGTCATTGTTACTGGATCATCAAGTAAAAAATAGACATCAGAGTGGGTCTCAGATGCATGTCTCTTCCCTTGGGGCTCTTTTTATTGTGTTGGCTTGCCTTGTCCAACTCGAATGTGATGGGTTGTTGTTTTAACTTATTATAATTATTTTGATAGGTTTTGTTGTTATCTCTTAGAAGCGTGTTATTTTCTAATGAGAAAAAGAAAGGTAGTGGATCTAGGTAGGAGGTGAGGTGGGGAGGAACTGGGAGGAATAAAGGGAGGGGAATCTGTAATCAGGAAATAGTGTATTTCTGATACAAGAGTATTTTCTTTTTTATTATTATTAAGAGAATTTCTGTTCACTTTATTTACCAACCACAGATTCCCCCTCCCCTCCCTCCTCTAGCCCCCCAGCCTTCTACCCAACCCCACCCATTCCCACCTCCTCCAAGGCAAGGTCTCCCATGGGGAGTCAGCAGAGTCTGCCACACTCAGCTGAGGCAGGCCCAAGCCCCTCCGCCCTGCACTAAGGCTGCTCAAAGTGTCCCACCATAGGCACTAGGCTCCAAAAAGCCAGCTCATGCACCAAGGATGGATCCCGATCCCACTGCCTGGGGGCTCCCTAAACAGTTCAAGCTAAACAATGGTCTCGCCTATCCAGAGGTCCTAATCCAGTACCATGGAGGCTCCTCAGCTATTGGTCCACAGTTCATGCATTTCCACTAGTTTGGCTGTCTGTCTCTGTACATTTTCCCATCATGACCTCAGTGTCCCTTGCTCATAGAATCCCTCCTTTCTCTCATAGATTGGACAGCTGAAGCTCTGCCTGGGGCCAGGCCATGTGTCTCTGCATCTGCTTCCATCAGTCACTGGATGAGGGCTCTATGTTAGGGTATTCAGTTAGGGTATTCAGCCATATGATTGAACAGCCACTCTGGAAATCAGTATGGTGGTTTCTCAGAAAATTGGGAATCAATCTTCCTCAAGAGCCAGCTATACCACTCTTGGGTATATACCTAAATAATGCTCAATCATACCACTAGGACACATGCTCAACTATGTTCTTAGCAGAATTATTCATAATAGCTGGAACCTAGAAACAACCTAGATGCCCCTCAACCAAAGAATGGATTAAGAAATTGTGGTACATATACATAATGAAGTACTACTCAGCAGAGAAAAACAGTGACATCATGAAATTTGCAAGCAAATGGATGGAACTAGAAAATATCCTGAGTAAGGTAATCCAGATGGTTATCAGAAGGACAAACATGGTATGTACTCACTCATAAGTAGATAATAGAAATAAAGCAAAGCATAACCAGACAACAACCCACAACTCCAGAGAAGCTAGCTAACAAGGACGACCCAACGAGGGACACACAATCACCCTGGGAAGGGGAAATAGATGAGATCTCCATGAGTGAACTGGGGGTGAGGGGTGAGCAATGGAGGGTAGGGGATGGGGGATGAGAACATAAGGGAATGGGATGGTCGAGCTAGAACAGTGGTGGAGTGAGAAAACAATGAGAGAGATACCATGAAGGAGGGAGATATCATGGGGATAGAAAGAAACTGGGTGCTACAGAAGTTGCCAGGAATCCTCAAGGATGACCCCAACTTGGACTAATAGAAATAGTGGAGAGGGTGCCTGAACTGAACTGGCTTGCCCTAATGATCAGATTGGTGAATACCATAACTGTCATCACAGAGCTTTTCTCCAATGACTGATGGAGGCAGATGCAGAGATCCACAGCCCAACACCAGGTAGAGCTCCAGGAGTCGAATGGGAGAGAGACAGGAGGGATTCTATGAACAAGTGCATCAGGATCATGATGGGGACATCTGCAGAGAAAACCAAACCAAACTAGTGGGAACTTAAGAAATTTGGATCAATGACTGTGGAGTCTGCATGAGACTGGACTAGATTCTCTGCATGGTGAGACAGTTGTGTAACTTGGTCTGATTGGGAGGCCCCCTCGCAGTAGGATCGGAATCCATCCCTCGTGCATGAGGGGGGTTTTTGGAGCCCACTACCTATGATGGGACACCTTGTGCAGCCTTGGGGCAGGGGGAAGGGCTTGAATTTGCCTCTACTGAATGTGCCTCCCCATGGGAGGCTTTGCCTTCTTGTGGGAGGGAGTGGGGTGGGTTTGAGGGGGGATCTTGGGGCTAGGTGGAGGGAAGAGGGGGATCTTTCCTTGATGTGTAAATGAATGAAAATTTTTTCTTAAGAAAATGTGGTTCATGTCATAATGGAATACTACTCAGCAGAGAAAAACAATGCCATCATAAAATTTGCAGGCAAATGGATGGAACTAGAAAATATCACCCTGAGTGAGGTAATCCAAACTCAGAAGGACAAACATGAAATGTACTCACTCATAAGTGGATACTAGATGTAAAGCAAAGGATAACCAGAGTACAACCCATAACTCCAGGGAGGCTAACTAGCAAGGAGGACCCTAGGAAGGACCCACCTTCTCATGGATCACCCAGCGAAGAAGAAACAGATGAGATCTACATGAGCAAACTGGGAGTGAGGGGGGTGATGGAGGGCAAGGGATGGGGGATGAGAACATAGGGGAACGAGAGGTTCGAGCTGGAACAGGGACAGAGTGGGAGAGCAAGGAAAGAGATACTGTGATAAATGGAGACATCATGGGAATAGGGAAAAACAAGGTGCTAGGGAATTTCCCAGGATTCCACAAGGATGACCTCACCTTAGACTACTGGCAATAGTCAAGAGGGTGCCTGAACTGACCTACAAGAATATTTTCAATAAAAGATAAAAGAAAAGTGTGCCTTTGAGAAGTGGTATTGCCATTTTTATTACTATTATTAGTGTTATTATTTACCATTCAACTGTGTTTTCATGAAGACTGTGTATGTGGAGTGGGGAAAACAGGTTCTAAACACATTCAAACATAAAAATAAATCCTCAGAAGTATGATATCTTTATAACATACTCAGGATTACCCACATGCACAGTACCTTCTTGCCTTCCACTGAAGGTTAGATACCTCTTTCCTGAAACCTGCCTATCTCTAACTTGTAACTTTCACACTTCTTAAATTATTTTGTGCATGTGTTGAGATTCTATTTGCAGTGGGATCAAGAGCATATGCTTTGATTTCTTCCCTCATGTAAATGAAAAATACAGTGATTAAATATTCCCACATAAAGTCTTAAACTTTTCTTTGTATTTGTTTTTTCTAGTGTATTTTTTGTTTGTATTTTATTTGTTTAATCTAGTATAGACAACAGAAGAAATTCAGTTTGCCTTACACTTGTTTTGATTGGTTGGTTGATGGGTCTGTTAGTTGGTTGATATTTAGAGTCAGGATTCTGTTACACAGAGCCCAGTCTGCCCTCTAACCTTCTGATACTATTTTAATATCCCTTCCAGCTACTAGAATTGTAGACTTATGCCACCCTACCCAGCATCCATATCTTTCTATGTGCATTTTTAGAATCAATCTTAACTCAGAGAAAGCTTTATATTATACCTTCCTTTGAATAGTTACCACCTGAAGGGGATTTGTAAACTTAGTATTTTTATTAATAAGACCCTCTTGATTAAATATATGTATATGTACAAACACACAGTCATTTTGTTCAAAGTAGTCAGAATGATTTATTATAACAATCAGTAAAATATTAGTAATAGAAAGTCTTGGATAATAATTTGCCTTGGGGAACTACTATGAAGTCACTGTGCTACCCAATCTTTGACCTCCAGTCTCCTTATCCATTAAGAGGTAATACACTTTGCTGTTGTGATAAGTGTGTCTTTATTTTCTTTATGGTGAGGTACAATTGTACTCTGAACTTAAGGCGATGCTTAGTAAAATATATTCTAGTTTTCTACATATACTTTTTGTTTTCTTTTTAGAGTGGACTTCTTGTTGGAGACCACAGAATTTTCAGCTGAGGCTGTGATGAGAAGTCATTGTCCTTCCATTTCAAAATCTCTGAAAAATGTTAATATTCATCTCATCCTTCAGTAACTACTTTAGTTGCTTTTCTCCAGAGATCATCTGAGAAATTCTTTAAAACAAAAAACCATAAATAAATAAATAAATAAATAAATAAATAAATAAATAAATAAATAAATAAATAAATAGATAAATAAAACATTACTTTCAGGGAGTGAATTGTCATTGAGCCTCATACACACTTGTGTGAGAAGGACTTATTTAATAACATGGGCTGGGATTATTTTTTAGAGAATATGGCTGCCAAAAGGTAGATGTGCCAATGTGAACCTGAACTCTTCTCCACTTCAAGAACGTAAATGCTGTGATACTCAGCAGCCACTTTTAACTTGCAGGAGATGGAATGTCTTCCAGTAAAACGAACAAAAACAAACAAAGAAACAGTTTTGATTGTCAAGTATCGTTATGAGTATTAACCATCTTGATTTTTTTATTGATTGAAGTACTTTTGTTAATTTCACAGATGTACATAATTCATTTTGATTGCTCTCTGTTCATACTCTAATTTCTTCCTCCCATCCATATCAAAGCCTTGACATCTTCTCTCCATAGTCCCTTTACCACTTTTTGGTTGGGTGTTATGACTTAATGTTTAACATCAACATGGACATTCTTTATCATATAAAATTGAAGATACAACTAACATGTATTTCTTCTACCTTAGGAACAGAAATTAAGCAATACTTTATAATGAAAATGAAAACACATTTCATTACAGGGTTAGGTTCAATTAAAAGATTATTCTGGACTTGAGAGCTTCATTAAAGGAAAAAAACAGGAAGAAAAGCTATCTGACAAGCCTATACATTTCCTAACTACTTTATTTATTTAGACTACTGTTTGGAAACTGTTCGTATCAAAGGGGCCAGTATAGAAAAGATTAGTTAAGTCCTCAGGTTTTAAGCCAACAAACAGATAAGTTTTGTGCTAGTTCTTAAGGCAAAACATTTATTTGCAAGGTTTGATGGTTTTTATCCCATCTTTCAAACTTATGAAGCATCTACTGAACAAGTTTTACACACCCAGAACTACATAAAAACAGAAGAATCACAATCTCTGTCCTCATAAAGACAAACAAAACCATGACATAAAGGCATTAAATAAGATCCACGATCACGTATACCATTACAAGAAAAATGACTAGCATACATTCTACAGATTTTTAAAATGTAAAGAATCTAATGATAGACAGAACTATCTAGATAGTCACTATGAGCCAAGAAAGTTAGTATGCAGTAGTGCAAGAGCCTGGAATTTAGCTCCAAAACAACCACAGGCCTTCTTTATTCACTGGCTTGAAAGCTGGCTTTATGGCTGCCCCAGTTTGCATCTCTCATACATCATATTGCAAAGTTTTATTCAGTTCCTCTGCTTTCTGTAAATATTATTATGTGTATATGGTCTACTAAGTCTTTCCTATATAGCTGTTTTATCAAGTAATATTCAAGGTTTTATTTATTTCTATGACCATTTCTAGCCTTTCTCATAAATTTATGAGTTTTGGATGTTTTAGTTGAACCTTAGTTCTCTATGGAATTTTACACAACTTTCTGAATAAACACACACACACACGCACACACACACACACACACAAGCATTCATTGTAGAAAACTGAAAATTCATTCACAGATTATTTTTATTCCTTCTCATGGACAGAGGAGAAATGTAGTCACATTATTACTATAGCAACATGGCAACACACACACACATACACACACACACCTGACTCTAATGATTTAATTTCAAAACAGAGGCATATGTTTTAGTGCAAGTTTGGGATTATAAACTTTAAGCAAATGTATAATATCAGACAAGGTCTAATTTATCTGATCAAAAGAATTTTTCAAATAACATCATTCCTGCATAAGTTAATAGCATAACCTCCTAAATTGCAGCTTAGTTTTAGTATGTAGTATTTATTATGAGTCTGTTAATTTTACTTAATCTTTTTCCATACGTTGGAGATTAGGATACAAACTATGAATTCATAATTTTCTGTGGTATGAAGCAAATGCTCTTTGAGTGTTTCAGTAATGGAAGGAATCTCAGCATAAGGAGATCACCTTGTGAGGTTGCTGGAATTAATAATACATGTGAGGTTGAATTTCCATTTCAAACGAAAAAGGAAAGAAAACATCATTATGCTAATGTGGTTCATAATTATTTTAAGATATATTGATCACTTATTTTCAATATGGTATGACCTCTTATATTTACAATTGAAAATGACAAAAGTACCAGGAGATCATTGAATGAGGCTTCTCCTGAGGCATCTGTCTGATGGATTTTCTTCTCAACTTCCTTGAGTTTCTCTAACTCCGACACTGTGTTTAAAAGAAAGCCTCCCTGCCTTTGTTTTTTCCCTACATTCTCAAGAGTTGTTTCATTATACAGCACAGGATACCTTACTATACCATCTGCACTTTGATGTTACATTGATTTCTGTTTCATTTATGAGTAGCCTTGGGTTTCTCTATTTAATTGTCTGGGGCACTCTTGGCCATTATGGGAATTAACTTTGTTTATTGGAAAGGTCTGTCACTTTGGCTGTACCACCTCTGTTTGAAATGACAATCTTTTCTAGTCTCATTATTTTATTAGTTTCAAATGCAAATTTCATCTTTTGGATTATTTTTATATCAGTGGTTCTCAACCTGTGTGTCACAATCTCTTTGGCAATTCTCTGTATGCAAAAATATTTAAGGCGTGATTCATAATAGTAGCAAAATTACAGTTATGAAGTAGCAATGGAACAACATTTCATGATTGGGGGGTCATCACATCATGAGGAACTTTATTAAAGGGTCTCAGCATTAGCAAAGTTGAGAACCACTGCTTTATATAATTCATCCTGTTCCAATGGACTTGCTCTTGAACTACTTTTAATTATTGATGCCTCCAGGCTCAGTGAGATAATAGTGTTTTTCAGTTCATAAAATATGCTCTATTTCTTTGTTTTGAGTGCTGATCAATTATCAGGTTGATAATCTACTCGGGCTATTGTAATCAAATACAAGAGAAGAGATAACATAAATACATATCATATAGTTTTAGAAATTGGAAAGTCCGAGATTCCATTCTTCAGAAAGGACAATCTCTTATTTTGCCAACAGTTGACTTTTGTCTATATCCTTAGCTGGCAAAGAAAGACAATCTTTCTCCTGTCTCTTCTTACAAAGACACTAATTCCACTTAGAAAGCTTCGTTCTCATTACCTAATGATCTAAGAAGGTACTGGTCAAAATGACTTCACTTTAGTCATTGTGGTGTCAGCTTTTGATTCCTATGATAATGCAAATATTTAGTACATAACATAAGATAGTATAAAAGTTTATTATATACTATCAAAATAAACTGTGCTGATTTCCACACAGAAGAAAATTAGTTAAGTACTAGGTTATGGACACAGTCACACTCTTGTGGATATTTGCCATGCTGCATAAAGCTTAACTCTGAAAGCAATCAAAGATGAGTTTAAGGCTGAAACCAAATCATATATGTACAATCATTCAGCTCAGAGTTAGTAGAAAGGACAAAGGATTGTGATGCTCTGAAACACAGTACTTTTGCTGAATTTATGGAAAAGTAGAAAATTCAAAGCCATGGCCTCCTTGCCCTGAATGCTCATCTTTGTTTCTCTAACCTGACCCTCCAATGTGAGCTCTGATTCTTATACGAGGTCATTTCCTGGCCAGTAGAAGAAGCCATTGCATTATATTTGAGACCCAATCACTACGAGTCAAAGTTCAGGATATTTGATTGAAGGCATGGCATTAGGAAAGTGGGCATTTCAGTAATTGCATGGAACTCGGTCTGAGACAAATGATAAGGTACAGACACCTTTGATCCACTGACCAGCGCTGTAACTTTTTTTGCTAGTGTTATATCTCTAGAGTTCATATAAATCAATTTACAGGAGCATTATTTATTTCTCTCTCCAAGACAATTTGCCAGAATGAGGTCAGAAAGAAAGATTAATACGACACGTAATACCGTAGCAAGAAGAAAACTGTTTTACAATTAGGGTTGAGTCTTAAAGGGGCAGCTATTTTTGTTTGACTAAAAAGTATTAACTTTATTTTCTTCCATTAACTACCCAGTCAGAGTCTATCTAAGTGTTTTTAGTGGCAATAGAGAGGGAAAAAAAAACATGACACATGTAAAGGACTTGGGTATGAAAGAAGAGTATTTCAAAGTTTTGTGCCTTTTGAAAATGAGAAAATGTCATGGAGATTGTGTAAGGATTAGAACAATGGATTAATGATTATGAAAGATGGTACATATGCATGGTAAAATACAACTGAAACGTAAGAAATTCTGGAGTCAGATCATTTGTTTAACATGGATGTACTAGAGGACTTTCACTTTAAGCTACGTTCCAAAAGATAATCACTACAGGGCCTCATTCATATATGAAAGCAGAGGATGGTTGGCCTCATAAAAGTTATGACTAAAATAGCATTACCACATACTGGGGAAATTAGGGGGAGAAGTAGTTGATAGCAGGTGCTCAGTGGGAACAGGGCATAGTTGTACAGAAAAGTATATTCTGCTGCTCAACGGTTCAGAAGGCAGAGTACAGTTAGCAGTAATGAGCAGGCCATCTATCTCAAGACACAAGACAGGAACTTAAAGGGGCCCACCATAAGGTTAAGATTTCTTAAAAAGATAAAGTGGAGTATGTATCATTTTCCATGAGTTAATAACCACCAATTTATCCATGAGTGAAAACATCACATTCGACTTCATACATTTCTGCAAACATAGGTCCAATTAAAACCTCAATTAATGAAAATATAAAGTAAGTTGCATGCTTGGGTCCCACCAGGAGCAAATCCTTGGTAAAGTTGGGTCTGTGATAAATAATATCTAATACAAATCTAGGGTCTCATCCGATCCTTAATCCCTCTGCTTAGAGAATCCAACATATCAAAGCAGGAATATGCATAGCGCTTTTGTTCTCTAAACTTCTTTAAGCATCACTGAACCATACTATTAAAACCCACCAGAGACGAGGATATGACATATTATTTTCTTTACATGTTTTAACCAGTTAAAATAAACTGCAGAACTTTGGACAGTTTAGAGAAGGAGTAAGAGTAAATTTGGTTAGATTCTGAGTTTTGCCACTAACTCTTCTGTGGCCTTAGCATTTAAAAAAAAAATAAGCAAACTGAGAAGTTCCTGTGTTCTGGCAAACCACAAATTTGTAGTACAGCCTGTGGAGAGGCAGAATGACGAAGGAGACTTGGCTTTCTCTGGTGATTAAACACTGCCATTGTTGCTTGTTCACTTGTACACACTATTCCTGCCACTGTTATTTGAAGCAATGATTCTTTGTTTTACATGAAGAAATTCAGATTCCTTTGCCCTTTAAAAATTCAGCTGCTAAATGTACTTGTCTTACAGTAAATGTTGCTCAAGCACCAATGATTTGTTATAACTGCATGGGGGACACACATAAATCAAAAATGCATTTAGAGCTCTGTCCAAATTATAAATTCAATAACTTGGGTGCAAATTATAAATCAAATGACTGCTGTGCAACTGTCAATCAATTGAAATAGATTAATAACCCCAACCGAAGCAAAATGATGAACTACAGAAGTTATGGGAACAGCAGGACTTCAGCTCTGATGTGAGAATTGTTGATGGCTCAGGCTGAGTACTTCTGCAAGAGGCAAATAAGAAGAGGGTGATTTACCAGTGTGCAGTGTGAGCTCTGCTCAGCTCTCTGCTGCTATGGTTGCCTTGCTTTATAACTACCAAATTGTATGTTTTTGTATATATAAATGAGGGATTAAACATCTCATAGAGGATATGCCAAAAGACTTGGAGCATGCCAGGCAGTGGTGGCGCATGCCTTTAATCCCAGCACTCGGGAGGCAGAGCCAGGCAGATCTCTGTGAGTTCAAGGCCAGCCTGGACTACCAAGTGAGTCCCAGGAAAGGCGCAAAGCTACACAGAGAAACCCTGTCTCGAAAAACCAAAAAAAAAAAAAACAAAAAACAAAAAAAAACAAAAAAAAAAAGACTTGGAGCAGGAGTCAGACATGAGAGTCTTCCTATGCTATGGACTGCTCTTCAGTTGTACCAGGCTGCTACTTATGAGTTTCCAAGGAGAAAAGAATACCTACTGGTTGAAATCCATGACTAAGTCTTCAGTTGAATTCCACATCTGTGAATTAGAGAAGACAGGTGTAGTTGTTATTTTTTTCATTATGACCATTGGCTCTCCAATAATGACAGGGAGATTTATTATTAATTATGAAAGCTCAGCAGATAGCTTAGGCTTGTTTCTGACTTGCTCTTATAACTTAAATTAACTCATATCTTTTAATCTATGTTCGTTTATATGGCACAGTTACCTTTGTTATGTTTTGCCCATGCTGTTTCCTCTGCCTCTCCTGGCATCCCTACCTTCTTCCCAGTGTCCTCTGTGCTTGGAAATCCTGCCTAGCTATTCAGCCTTTTGTTAAACCAATCAGAGTGACACATATTCACAGTGCACAAAAAGATTGATAAGACTCTAAGAAACCTATATATGAGAGAGAATGTGTGATACATTGAATGCTCATTCTTTTAGAATCTGAAGACAAAGGCTCTGTATCAAAGACAATCATACCACCAGCTGTAAATTATATAGTCAAACACATGAACCCATGGGTTATTGTTCCCATTCAGACTACAATTCACTATGCCTTCTATTTCTCTCTTGATAGGCATGTAGTTTGATTCTATAACTAGGCATTTGTAAAGAGTGTAGTGATCAACATTATTGAGCAGATAGCTCTATGTGGTAATTTAAATGAGACATCCACTGTAGTCTTGGGCATTTTAATGCTTGGTCCCCAGTTGGTGATGCTGTTTGGAGAGTATGACTTTGTTGAAGGAAATATGCCACTGGAGGTGGGAGGTGGGAGTTTAAAGAATTGTATAATTACAGTTTACTCTCTTCACTTTGTGCTTGCAGTTCAAGATGTGAGCTCTCAACTTGCTACTCCAAGTGCCATGCTTATCCCTTCCCTGTTTCTCCTTGACATGATGAATTCTTTTAAAATCTGGAACCATATGCCTAAATAAATCCTTCATTCTATAAGTTGCCTTGGTTGTGGTATTTCATCACAACAGTAGAAAGTAATGAATACACTGTACATTTGCTGAGTTAGATTCTTCTGGATACATATCCAGGAGTGGTATAGCTGTCTCATAGGGAAGTCTTGGGTTTAATTTTTTAACAAACTTCCTCACTAATGTCTGTGGTAAATGGATTAATTTACATTATCATTATTAGTGTGTAGATATTCCTTTATCCTGTATTTTCTCCAACATTTGCTGTTTATTGTTTTCTGACATTAGGCATTTTGACTGAGGTACCAAGGAACCTCAAAGTCATTTTAATTTGAATTTCCCTGCGGGCTAAAGGTGCTGATCACGCTGTCATGCATTTATTGGCCATTATTCACTAGATAAGTGCTCATTTCAATTGCTCATTTGTGATTTAGATTGTTTGTAATTTTATTTGCTTTCTGGGCTCTTCAAATACACTAGAAATTCACTGTCTGTATAGCAAATATCTAGCAATGTGCTTCTCACATTATTCAACCTATCTCTGCATTGGATATTTTCTTAGTCGAAGTTTTCATTGACTTAAAAATTATGCATAATAAAATAAACTGTGAATTCTTTCTAATTTCCAGAGGTATTAGAATACTTTCCAAAGTAACTGCTTCTGTCTCAATCTTTTGTGTTTTCTGAGTTTTTTTTTTTCTTTTTTACTAGTTTCCAATTTGTAAGCCTTATACAAAAACCGCTAATTCCTTTCTGGGTGATATTTTTAAAAAATCATTTATTTTTATGCTATGTTAAGAGTGTCTGCCATTGTGAGTTTAAGTATATCATAGGCAGGCCTGGTTCATATGGAGTCCCAAAGGGGGCATTTGATACCCAGATCTGCAGTTATAGATAGTTTTGTGCTGCCACATTGGCTCTGGGAAACTCAGGCTCCCTGAAAGAGCACCTTTGTACTTTTGGACAATCACTCCAGCCCTTTGGATGACGGGATAATGTTTGTACTCAGTTGATAAATAAAGATATAGTTTCAGGCATTTACACTGAATATACCATTTCCGTAGAATCAATATTTATGGTGACATAGATGAAAAAGAATATTCAAAAAGTATCACAAACCACATTCAACAACACATTAAAAAGACCATAATTCATGACCAACTTAAAAACATTCCTTGATTTAAAGAATTGTTAAACATATACAAATTGGTATTTCAATACAGCATGTAAACAAAATTAAGTGACAGATTCTCGCCATCCCAATTAATGTAAAATAAAGACAAAACAAATACAACAACAACAACAACAACAACAACAAAAACAAAACGAAAAATTCTTCTGCAAAATCTAGAACATTTTCAGGATAAAGAGCCCAATGAGTAAGAGGAGGTTAATAACTCAACATGATGAAGTCTATAGTGGACAAGCCAACAATCAGCCTTGAACGGAGTGGAAAAGACTGACATTTTCTCACAAAATTTAGTATTATTACATTGTTATTAGTTATTACAAGATGATATAAAAATAATATTCTTCTATGCTTTAGCTTCAAAGTCACACTATTTGTTGTAAATGTGTCCATTTTATGAAACTTTCATTCTTTCATGTATCAAATTGTTTTGGAAATATTGGTCATTTTTGAACATGTACATATATGCACATAACAACAAGTAATGAAATAAAGGGGGCATTAATTTGAAAGAAAGCAAGAGAGAGCTTGAAGGGAGAAAAGAGATGAGGGAAGTGATGTAGTTAAATAATTATATTGTAATCTAAAAATTAGAATAAATTGTATATCTTTATAACATATAATAAAATATTTTCATTATTTACATATTAGAAACTTATAGAATATATATTTTCATATATATATGTGGTTATCTTTTGTCTAGTCTATATTTTTGACACCTTTGTCAAAATCATGTACTTGTCACCGTGTGGAATTCCACCTGGGTTCTCAATTCTATGCCATTGGAATAGATGTTTGCTTTTGTACCAGTACCATGTTGTTTTTGTTGCTATGTTTCTGAAGTATAGTTTGAAAAAAGAGATGGTGATATATCTTGCAATGCTCTTCTTATTTGGGATTATTTTGGTTACCCATGGTCCCTTGTGCATCCATATAAATTTTTCAGTTTGTTTAGTTTGTGTTTATAAAGAAGGGCCTTGATACTTCAAATGGGATTGCATTGGGTCTCTAGATTGCTTTTAAAAGAATGGCCATTTTCACATGATTAATTCTTCCAAACCAGTAGTATGAGATGTCTGTCTTCCTCAATTTCTTTCTTCAATTTCTTAAAGTTTTCATCATAGGTCTTTTATTTCCTTGCTAGCATTTACTTGAAAGTGTTTTTTAAATTATTATTATTACTTTTTGTTGTTGTTTCTTTTGGCTGTTGTGAATGGGATTGTTTCCCTGACTACCTTTTTACCATGTGTGTTATCGACATATAAGAAACCTACTGATTTTAGTTAAACAATTTTGTATGTAGTGTCTTTAGAGTCTCATGTATGATTTGACTTCTTTTTCTATTTGTAACCCTTTTATTTCTTCCTCTTGTTTACTTATCTCCATTTGTAATATGGCGAGTCAACATTTTTGACTTTGAACTCTGACTTAAGACCAATAGAGGTTAGAATCTGGAAATTGAATTACTAAATTTTATCTCAGTATGCACAGTAATGTGGCTAAATATAGGAAACATTAAACTTCAAGATACTCTCCCTCCAGCTCTGTCTACTGAGTCTCTCTCTCTCTTTCTCTCTCTCTCTCCTGCAAATAGAATACCATTGAAAAAATAGGATAAATGATGTAACTATTTGGTAATTACTATAATTTGCATACCAAATCAAAGTCCAGCTGCAACACACGCATCAAATGCCAAAGATATAAATTTCAATTAATATGTGGCTCCCACCTTTAAGCAGGGAGCTTCAAAGGCATTGTGGAGTATGGGATATCTAAAGACTGAGAAGGTTCACTTTTTATAAGACTAGCATTCTGAGTTAGGAGATCAGCTACTCTGAGAAATGCCAAAAAAGCAAAACATTGGAAGTGTCATAGAATTAGAATTTCAAGTGTGGTATTATCCCCACAAAAGGAGATTTTCTTTCAGTTTTAGTTATAGTAATCATAAGGGAAAAACTGAAGAATGTGATATTTCATTTGGCTCTTGTGCAAGAAAAGTTGGGTTAGTAGAAATAAATATTACTATTTTTTTCTGAGTTGAAAAAGCATAAAAATGACTAGCATTTTCTTATACAACCCTAGTGTTGAACAATTGATTCATTTTAAGTTGAATGAACAATTCTGTTTATTTGGAACATTAGTGGAAGAAAAGGACAGTCCTTGAACAGAGATGTAATATTCACTGAACAAATAATAGAGAGTAAATAGAAGGATGCAAAAATTAAATACTCTCAATAAGTAAATAATATTTTAGAGTTAGAGTTCACAGGCTCTATTGCCTCATTGAAAGCCTAATGGCTGAAAAACGATTGGATAACCATTTTCCGTTTCTCCCAACCTGTCTTCTCAAGATACAATAAACAGGTTTGTAAGGTTAAATTCTTTCCTAAACAACTTGAAATGTTCTTTATTCTTCAGTACAATAAAGGTGATTTCACTTCCTAGATAAAAATACAGGTTTATGTACAGATCTTCTGCAAAGTTTCCTTTCCCTTGGCTCAGGTTCCTCAACTAGGGTGCATATCCACTATGATTAGTGTATCCCTAGAGGTTCCATATAGGACTTGGAGGTGTAAAGGGCCCTTTGATGGTGTTGGTGTGCTAAGATGAAGGAACCTCTTCAGCTCTCAGGAGTCTCTAGTCTCTAAGGGTGTTGCTGTGATGTTCAAACTGGTATTTTAGCTTCCAACATCATAACACCTCAAACTGTTCTTCAAAAAGTTCAACCTCCAAACCTAGCTCAGGGATTTGGGTGATCTTTGTGAGGATGCAAGAATTTAGCATTTCATTTACTTTTCAAGGAATGGGTATTTTTTGACAGAGGCTTTTATGTTTCATTAACAAGATATTTTTTAAATATTTTTTATTTTTTTCTTATTAATTCTTCCTTCGTACACTATATCCAAACTACAGCCTCACATCTCTAGGGTCCACCCGGTTCATCCCACCTTTCTTCTTCTCCAAATCAAAGTAAATACAACTGTAGGTTTTGAAATCTTACTGCACTATATCATGTAATACATATGGATATGTTGTATGCATATAGACTGTAATCTTCAGAGAGGAGCAGTCTTGATTCCTACTGACTAGCTCTTGTAGAAGTTTGGCCTTGTAAGTCATTTTTTATTCACCCCTTGGGTTCAACATCTTGACATGCACAAGGAGTCACTAGCTGGTTTCTAAGTTACTGTTGGGCAATGTATACTCACCTTTTTTCATCTAACCACTTTGGTCTTCAGAAATTTCCTATGATCTTCAGAAGGCAATCATCAGCATGTATAGTCAAGGCAATAAAAAATTTTTAACAAATGGCACTCTCCTTTATGAAAAATAAATAAAAACCCTTCAATTTATTTATATTAATTTCAAATGTTATTCATTTCTTTAAAAATGGTGAGAGAATAATTTTGTCACCAAAAGGACTATGCTTCATCTTACATTCTTTCTCTAGTGATGATAGTCTTGTATATTATGTAACTTAATCTGTTGTATTTTAATTGAGAAAGAGCTTTGCAATAATCTTTTAACATAAATTTACTAAATCAGTGAGGGCTTGTATATCAGTAATCAACAATAGAGGGAATAACTGATATGTTACCTTATCTTTTTACATGCAATAATAAGGGGGAAATTAGATATAAAATAATTCTTAATAAAATACGAGAAATCTGTCTTCTATTTTTGTCTTTCTAAAAGTAAAAAAAAAAAAAGATGTGTTTACAATATTTCCTGTGAAAAGAACCATAAATCCTTTACCCATATTTATCCCCTGGCAATAGAGTCTCCTTTTGTCCTTCTATTCCAGCTATTTATTGGCAATTAGTAAGACTCTTCAACACTTCCCTATTGGGCATTTCATCATAAATGAAATGAATACTAACTATATAAATCAAAACCTATACAGAGAACACTTGAGGTTCCATCTAAATATATTTGTCCCCAGTATAGAAGCTGTAATCTCAAAAGAAAAAAAGAAGACACAGCAAGGTTCCTTAAATGTTAGTCCTGCATAGACGATTGCTAAAAAAATGATGGCTATTTTAAAAATGTTCTGTGTACCAGATTAATTTCAGACCACTTAGGTCCTCTCACAGGAAAAAGAAATGGTGACAAAGACAATATAAGGCACAATGTTTTGTATAATGGACATATCTATGGTCATATATTTCTGGACTTATACCATCGCTATGATTTGGTAGATGAACAGAAGTGCCTATTAGCCAGATATGATCTAGCATCAAACTGTAATAAAGCACCTCATGAATATGTACATATTGTATGCCTCAAAAAGGTACTAAAATTGGGAATGAACACTTGTAACAAACATTTATGGACCTAGACATTCCAATACATTAAATCAAATTTTATTGACCATTTTCTGAGACACAGCATTTCATCTCCTCCCTTATCTCGAAGTATACATGAATAACTCTCTGGGTACTAAATGATCTTTCATACATATATTTTTCCACATATATGAGCAAAAAAGGGAGGTAGAGACAGAGAATAAATATGATTACAGGTTTTAAATTCATGTCTAGGTAATATTCCACATCATGGATAATTAATAGAAAATACACAGTATATTCTCTCTATATATGATAAAACAAGAAACACTAGAAAACTAGAAACTCTGTGTAAGAGTATAGCAGTATTCCAATAAATCCATGTGTATAGTACACCAGGGGCGTGACAATGTGTTTGATGCAATCTGAACTGCAAGCTTTCAAGTTAAAACAAGTAATGGTGACACGGGGATGACGAATTGAGGCTAATGGAAAACTTAACCTGTTTGCCCCTGCTAATAGATAGGACTTAAAAAATGAAGAGAAGTGGGACTTAGCTAATCAAGAAAAAAATGGGGTAGATTAATTTAATGTGAATGAGTGAGTGAATGAAACATATTGGAGAAGGCGAATAGAACAATCAAGCTGGAATTATATTACACAATAATATTTTCTTAAAAAACATTGTGTTTTAATCTTAGCTATTCTGACAGGTGTAAGATGGTATCTCAGAGTCGTTTTGATTTGCATTTCCTTGATGACTAAAGATGTTGAGCTATTCCTTAAATGTCTTTTGGCCATTTGAGATTCTTCTGTTGGGAAATCTCTATTTAGCTCTGTAGCTCATTTTTTAATTAGATTGTTCAGTATTTTGATGTCTAGTTTCTTGAATGTTTTATATATGTTAGAGAACAGCCCTCTGTCAGATGTGGCGTTGGGGAAGATCTTTTCTCATTCTGTAGGCTGTCCTTTTGTCATATTTACTGTGTCCTTTGCCTTATAGAAGTTTCTCAATCTCAGTAGGTCCTAATTATTAATTGTTGCTCTCAGTGTCTGTGCTACTGGTATTATATTTAGGAAGTAGCCTCCTGTGCCAATGCATTCAAAACAACTTCCTAGTCATGGATCTCTGCATCCAGATCCCTCAGTAGTTGGATGAGGTTTCTAGCACGACAATTAGGGTGTTTGGCCATCCCATCACCAGAGTAGGTCAGTTCGGGCTGTCTCTCGACCATTGTCAGCAGTCTGTTGTGGGGGTATCTTTGTGGATTTCTGTGGGCCTCTCTAGCACTTTGCTTCTTCCTATTCTCATGTGGTCTTCATTTACCATGGTCTCCTACTCCTTGTTCTCCCTCTCTGTTGTTGATCCAGCTGGGATCTCCCGCTCCCCCAAGCTCTCTTTCCCTCGACCCTCGCCCTTCACTACTTCCATTCATGTCCAGGCTGTTCATGTAGATCTCATTCCATTTCTCTGTCATTGGGCGATTCCCGTGTCTTTCTTGGGGTCCTGTTTTCCAGGTAGCCTGCCTGGTGATGTGAGTAGCAGTCCAGTCATCCTTGTTCCACATCTAGTATCCTGCTATGAGTGAGTAGGCCCCAGGTAGATCTCTGGGAGTCCAGTTAGCGAGAATGAGGTGGGTTAATATGAGCAAGAATTGTTGAGACCAAGGTTGGATAAAGCACAGAGACAAATAGCCAAACGAATGGAAACACATGAACTATGAACCAATGGCTGAGGGGTCACCAACTAGATCAGGCCCTCTGAGTGGGTGAGACAGTTGATTGGCCTGATCTGTTTGGGAGGCATCTAGGCAGTGGGACCGGGTCCTGTGCTCATTGCATGAGTCGGCTGTTTGAAACCTGGGGCCTATGCAGGGCTGCTTGGCTCGGCCTGGGAGGAGGGGACTGGACCTACCTGGACTGAGTCTACCAGGTTGATCTCAGTCCTTGGGGAAGGCTTTGCCCTGGAGGAGATGGGAATGGGGGGCAGGCTGGGGGGAAGGTGAGGGGAGCAGGAGGGGGGAGAACAAGGGAATCCGTGGCTGATATGTAGAACTGAATTGTATTGCAAAATAAAAATTAAAAAAAAAAAAAAACTTCCTTCTTTCTTTTCTATCAGGTTCAGTATAACTGGTTTTATATTGAGGTCTTTGATCCACTTGGACTTGAGTTTTGTGCATGGCGATAGATATGGATCTATTTGCAATCTTCTACACATTGAAATCCAGTTATGCCAGCATCATTTGTTGAAGATGCTTTCTTTTGTCCATTGTACAGTTTTGGCTTCTTTGTCAAAAATCAGGTGTTCATAGGTGTGTGAGTTAATGTCAGGGTCTTCAATTCAATTCCATTGGTCCACATGTTGGTTTTTATGCCAATACTGAGCTGTTTTTATTACTATAGCTCTATAGTAGAGATTATGTTGGAGAGGATGTGGAGCAAGGGAAACAATCCTCCATTGTTGATAGGAGGGCAAACTTGTACAGCCACCTTGAAAATCAGTATGGCAGTTTCTCAGAAAATTGGGAAATGATCTTCCTCAAGACTCATCTATACCACTCTTGGGCATATACCCAAAGAATGTTCAATCATACCACAAGGACACATGCTCAACCTTGTTCATGGTAGCATTATTTGTAATAGCCAGAACCTGGAAACAACCCAGGTGTCCCTCAACCAAAGAATGGATTAAGAAAATGTGGTACATATACACAATGGATTACTACTCAGCAGAGAAAAACAATGACATCATGAAATTTTCAGGCAACTGGATAGAACTAGAAAGTATCATCCTAAATGAGGTGACCCAGGCACAGAAGGACAAACATAGTATGTACCCACTCATAAGTAGATACTAGACGTAATCAAAGGATAACCAGACAACAACCCACAACTCCAGAGAAGCTAGCGAACAAGGAAGACCCAAAGAGGGATGCGTGGATCACCCTTGGAAGTGGAAATAGATGAGATCTCCATAAGTAAACTGGAGATGAGAAAAGGGGGCAATGGAGGGTAGGGGATGGGGATGAGAACATAAGGGAATGGGATGGTTGAGCTGGAACAGGGATGGAGTGGGAAAGCAAGGAAAGAAATAACATGATAGAGGTAGACATCATGGGGATAGAGAGAAACTTGGTGCTAGGAAAATTTCCAGGAATCCACAGGGATTACCATGGTTTAGACTACTAGCAATAGTGGAGAGGGTGCCAGAACTAGCTTACCCCAGTAATCAGATCAGTACATACCCTAACTGTTATCATAGAGCCTTTCTCCAGTAACTGATGGAAGCATTTGCAGAGATCCACAGCTGAACAGGAGGCTGAGCTCCAGGAGTCCAGTTGAAGAGAGAGAAGAGGGGTTCTATGAGCACGAGGCATCAAGATCATGATGGGGAAACCTACAGAGATAATCAAACCAAAGTAGTGGGCACTCATGAAATTTAGACCAAGAGCTGCGGAGCCTCCATGGGAGTGGACTAGGCCCTCTGTGTAAGCGAGACTGTTGTATAGCTTGATCTGTTTAAGGAGCTCCCTGGCAGTAGGATCAGTATCCATCCCTGATGCAAGAGCAGGCTTTTTGGAGCCCACTACCTATGGTGGGACACCTCGGATACTCTTTAGTCATGGGAGGGGCTTGGACCTGCCTCAACTGAATGTATGAGGCTCTGCTGACTCCCCATGGGAGGCCTTACCTTCTTGTAGGAGGGAATGGGGGAGGATGTTGAGGGGAAGAGGCTGGAGGGGCAGGAGGAGGAAAGAGGGAAATCTGTGATTGGTATATAAAACGAATAAAAAATTTCTTAATAATAAAAAAAACATTGCGATGATTTACCAGTAATATAGGAAATTTTCATGTTTTCCATCTGCTTGGAGCTCCTATTACAACTAATAATTAGAACTATGAAGGGAATTATAAGCAGTAATTGGCTTAGATCTGAGGATGTACAGAGCATGTATTTAAACACAAAAGTTTGGAGCTTAGAAAGGCCCCAAGAGTCATACAGTATGAGTACTTGATTCTGTATAAATACAATTTTAGAAATGTGTAAGTGCAAGGAACTTAACAAAATTGACAGGTTTTAGGGCAGAACAAAAATTAGGAGCAGGCCGGGCGGTGGTGGCGCATGCCTTTAATCCCAGCACTCAGGAGGCAGAGGCCAGCGGATCTCTGTGAGTTCGAGGCCAGCCTGGGCTACCAAGTGAGTTCCAGGAAAGGCGCAAAGCTACACAGAGAAACCCTGTCTCGAAAAGCCAAAAAAAAAAAAAAAGAAAAAAAAATTAGGAGCAGTCACTTTTCAATCACATTTAAAAGCTCTGTGTAAGTATGGAACAACATGGAAAGCCTTGTGGGTAAGTTACTTTGATAGTGCTAACAAAGGAAGTTCTTTCAGATGTTATGTACTAAAAGTATATTTTTGAGTTTGTAATTCTTGGCTTTACATTTAGAAATGTTAAGTAACAGTTTTCTTAAGATTTTTTGATAAATGTCATTTATGATGTATGAGTTCTATTTTCACTCTTCAACTTAATTAAATTTAACATTTTTCTAAATATATTGCACTGTTTTTGTTGTTATTGATATTGTTGTTCTCCATTCCCTGCATTGTTTTTTATATAACTTATTACCCTTGACTATGGAAGTTCTCTGGACCATGAACTTTCAATATATAGGTGATTTCAACCATGGAGAATCATCTATGCATACTTTCAATATGACCAATATCCTGGTTTCCATAGTTATGATAAACACTGTGAGTAAAAGCAAGTTGCGGACAAATAGATTTATTTGACTTACATGTTCCAACCACAGTCCATCACTGAGGGAATTCAAAGCAGCAAAACAAGAAGAAGGGGCAGAGGAAGAAACTATTGAGGAAAGCTGCTTACTGGCTTGCTTTTAGACCCATATTCAGATACATTTCTTATACCTCTGAGGACTACTTGTTCCAGGACAGGATGGTTCAGGGTGAACTGGGCCTCCCACATCCATCTTTAACCAAGAAAATGCCCCACAAACATGTCCACACACCAATATGATGTTGGAAATTTCTTATTTCAGACTCCCTTTTCCCAACGTATCTAAGTTAGTGTCAAATTGACAAAATCTAAACAGCACAGCAGTCACCGTGAATATTTTTAGTATATGCACTACTTCTATTTCAAAACCAATTATATTACAAAACTATTTCAAAGTCAGAAGTAATTACATGTAGTTTGTAAACTAACTTCTATGTGTGCTTTCTGGGCTTAATCAAACATTGAAATGCTTATTCATTGCCCCTAGGAAATAAGGTAGTTACTATGAAGTTGGACTAAAGCTTTTATTTCTTTGTACCTTTTAAGGAAGGTTATGCATGGCAGGAGAACTTGTCTCACATTGTGAGTGATTTTATGTTTTCCCCTCATTCTGTGAGGGGGAAAAATTGAGGACCAGAAGTATGACTCATGGATAAGAATGGCAGGTTTATATATGACTAATGTGGTCTACCAATTTAATAATCCAAAATATGTCACATATGATAAATTCACTAATGGAATTATGTTTCACTTTCAGAATCAAGAATTAATGAATTTTAGGAAAGAGAATCTCAATGATTTTAGAATTATTTTGTTTTACTTTGCTTGACTGATATTTGTCTCTCTAGTATAGTCTTTGGACTTTTCAAATAATTTAATTTGCTTCTTAATTATTCCAACTTACAGGTTTAATAATTTTGGTAGTTGTGGAGGTAAATGCAAGATGAGAGGGTAAATATGTGTTTTTAAACTATGAATGGTTTACTGTCTTGCTTTACAGATAGACTATAAATAACCATAACACCATCTGTCTCAACTAGCAGAATGCCAGCAACCAAGAAAGAAAATACATAACTATAATGTTATTTTGCAGGAAGGAAGAGACATGCCAAATTGGATTCTCTGATTTGAGCACAGAGATTTCTAATTATCCGTCAGTGTACAAGACAATGAGGGAGAGGCCTGTTAGTGTGAAGGGACCCTGAAGTTTTAAAGTTTGAAAGCAAGAAAAAAGTTTGAGTTAAAACTGTATAGTAAAACATATTATTGCTTATGCATAGAAACTCATCAAACAGGAATGCTCTAAGTGAGTAAGTGAGCTCTTGTTGAAATCATATAATTAGGGGAAGTTCTCAAAAGTCCTTCTTCAATAAGATAACAACCATTTTGTATGTCTAAAGTACACCCTCTTCATTTGAAACTAAGTGCCAACAACCTAAAATTGTTCAATGAGAAAATTCAATATGATGAATCATTTCTTAGTAGGCCAGAATAGGCCAATGTATGGCAAATGATTCATCATTTATTAGTGTATCCATACTATATACACTACCTGGCCATTAGCCTCTTAGTATTCACCTAAGTTCAAACTGTTCAGCAATCATGCTCAAATAATGGACATTATTCCTGAAGCCTCCAAATGGAAAAGTAGTAATGTTGTCCATCTCTACTTGAAAACAGAAGATATAAAGTAAAATAATGTTGCCAGTGTGTGTAAAGGTGAAGATTTTTACAAAGAGAATAAAGAAAAAATGCTGTGGTTTCTGAGGTCTGTTTTAGGGAATCATATAAAATGTTGCAGAAGCCAAGCTCATTTACTCTATTTTTGCTTTTTATCAAGCTGTTAAAGTTAAGGGCACAAAGCATGGTAAGTGGAAAGGTAAGGTGGGAAAAGCATTAGATTTCTATATGCATGTATAGTTACAATATAGCACATACAGGGCTTGGTACTGTTTGTGGCTTAAGGCATCCTCAGGAGGTCTTTGAACATCCCCATGGATGAAGAGAGATTTTTTTATACTTGGAAGTGGAGACCTCATAAGTACTTGTTCCAGTGAGCTAAGTATGAATAGACAGGTTATTTCTAACCCAAATGTGGGTGACATGATGGCCTGTTAGTTTTCATTTAATTTTTTAAACCTGAGATTCTTGAAAACATTCAAATAAAGAATATGAAACTAAAATTCAGATATCTCTGGTAAGTATTAAATCCACTCAGATCCTGCATAGCACAACAGAGGGATATGTATGGTTTTGAGGATCTAGATAGGTCAAAATGAGGCATCACTAGTTCTAATAATTGTACAACTGTGGACTCATTTCTACTATAGTATAGGTTTCCGCAGACTGACATTCAGAAAATCATGTGTTAAAATTATGAGTAATTGAGTAATCACATGCCTGTAATCCTAGTACTCTGGAGATGGAGTCAGGAGGACCATGGTTCAAAGTCATCCTTAGTTACAGAGAAAGGTGAAGACTAGTGAGGGTTATATGACTGTATTAAAGCAAACAAACCAAAATAACAATAATGAAAAACAGTTTTATAACTCAGTGGCATATGTCACATGACACATTACGTGCTCTGATTAACCAGAACAATGAAGAACGTGCTAGGCCCACAAGATCAATATGTAGCTATCTATAAGCAAGAGTTTCTTGTATGAAATTGGTGATCTGTGACTGTGTCTACCTTAGGTTCCTTGGATGTAAAACAAGGAGGATAATAGTGAATTGTGTAGGTTAATAATTGGAAATCAACTAAATGAGACCTGAACCAATGTGTCTTACGTCAATGAGTAAGCAGTTGTGGTTTTCACGTTGGTGGGGGTGATTTGTTAAGTCTTAAAGAAGCATGCTATTTATGCATACTGGGAAAAGAAATTTGTACATCAGTTATTGTAGGAATATTATCTTTGGAGACCATGTTTGGAGTTCATCACAATCTCAGGGGTGAGCAATAACTTATAAGCCTGTCACCAGCGGAGTATGTACTTGTGTCAGCAGCTCTTCCAGGAACCCGAGTCTACTAAAGCAATAAACAGTGTCAACTGTCCCTGGCAAAGTCAAGCCTCTTATAAAACTCTTTAGACACATCTAATGCCCTGCTGCTCTTTTCTGACTTCGTTGCTCCTTTAAGCCAATTTCAAATATTCATTTAACTTCAGTTCACTTTTATGAAAATATATGACAGAGAGAATAGAACATGGCACAATGTGCCTCAGGTTTGCACACCCTGAAAGATTTTCCAGGACACATTCTATAATTTCTCCTCCACTCCTGCAGCACATTTGAACAGAGACTAGCTGAAGGAAAACTTTGCATATTTTTCATTTTGGCCTAAAGCCAGCATACTTTGCTACTCAGAGAATACTTTGAAGCCTGCAATTTATTTATTCAGGCATGGACAAGGATGTGCCTCTTGTTCTGTTCATGAAGACTCACCCTTTGATCCCAATGGCCTCTAGTGTCTATTTGTTTAACATAGAATGTTGAAGTTTAACAAAACCCTGTTTTTTACACAAACAATAAAATTTTGTGAAGACTTTATCTAACCTTGTGCTTTCCGCCATATATTTTCAATAACGATTGCCAATTGAACAAGTCCATTTTGGTTCACCTCCAGGGATCAGTTATTTATCCTCAATCTTATGTAGGATACTAGTTTTTAAATCATTATTATAATACAAACAATGGGAATAAATAACTACAGTAATAACAGCTACCATTTGATTTCAAACTTACTCTTTTCTGGCATGCATGATTAAAGTATGGATGGATTCTCTGAATTACTTTCTATATAGCTATAATATTTTGAAATAGATAATTATTTCAATTTCAGTTTTTGTTTTTATAGATAGAGAAATTATCTATGGGAATCTATCTTTATAAATGTCTTCACTCTCTCAACAAGCTTCCCATGTCTCATATGCCCGATCTCCACCATGACTGCTGTTAGGTCTTTCTTGCTGCGGTGTTTAATTACACTGTCAGTTTTAGATGTTCCTATCAAGTCTCCCCTTTCCTACAGGCACTGCCCTGCCCAGGGAAAACTCTATTACATCTGTACTGGCATGTAACTCACACTCAGACACTTTTTTCAGTTGTACTTTGCTTCCCCTTTGAAGATGACAGGGATTATCTGAATAATAAAAAGAAGAAGAAGAAGAAAGGAAAAGGCACTCTGTATGATAATTAATTTAAATTATCTGTGTGATGAGATTTAAAATCCCATGGAGGAAGTGCCTCTTAGAATGACGGTGGGAAGTATTTTCATTATGTTAACAAATGGAAAGTCCTGCCTACTGTGAGCAGCATCATTCCTTATGCTGTAAGCTTAGCACAAGGGTTAGTCATTCTTTGCTAATTGATTGCGGATACAGTGTGACCAGCTACTTCAAGCTCTTCCCCCTATGATTTCTATATCATGATGGACTGTAACATGGAACTGTGAGCTAGAATGAGCTCTTTCCCCCTCAAATTGTTTTTGTCACAGTATTTTATAACAGCCACAGGAAAAGTATTGAAGACACTTTGTTTTTCTTATTTAAAAGGAGAGATTTTTTTTTTCTTTTTTTCCTCTGGGATATCTTTTAAACCTGGTTTACAGAGTAATTTTGCATCTCTGCTAACAGACACATGATACTTTCAATAAGTCATGTAATTTTTGAGCAACATTGGCATGCTAACTGTTTATATGGTTCCCAAGTCCTGCATAAGATTTCTCTACTGGCCAAAGTATCATTTTCTAGCTTCAAAATCACTAAAGTCATCAAGAGGAAGTTTTTTTCTCATGAAAAAAAAACTTAGCTGATTTTATCTTAATAGATACAACTTCTGTCCTGTTTCCTTATCTCTCTAATATATCTCTATGGTATCACTGGTAACATGGTACCAACATTTACCTGATATTTCATCCATTAAGTATTTGAAATGAATACAATAGTTTAAATTTAACATTACATTATAACATATATTATTAAAATAATATAATGTGTTTTTATATCAGAATTCAGAATATTAGATTTGACATTAATTTTCTGCTTTGTAATCGTGGAAGGGGTTATTAAAAAGTGTGTGGACTGGGAGTGTGACACATCTGCTACCTAGGAGCTGTGGTTTGCAAAAGAATATTATTTAGCTTGCCTTTTAGCTTTAAGACCTGTAATTCTATAAAACTGTAATTTACAATATCCTCTCAATAGATCATTATCCAGAGGAAAAGAGTTATATTGAATAATTTTTATAAAAATATCCATTTGTACCATGCCTTGTCATTTACGTTTCACTTCATCTCTATTATATTCCAACTCTTTCACTTTGCTCTGGGCATTCACTGTAAAATGCTAGGACAGTCACAAAAATGCCAAAGAGAAAGCCATTTTGCCCCCTGGTTAGTAATAAGAATCTATTAGTGCTTTATCATCCTGGTAGATAAGTACACAGGCAATGAGTAGAATGTTGAACTAATGCCAATGTCAGTCATTTGAAACAGCCAAGGAAGTATTGCATATATAACTACACAGATCATTTCATTCTCACTGTTGCAAATCAGCAATGTTACTAAAAATATCCTATTAGATCTAAAGAGTTATTTATAAAATACATTAAATTAGTGAGATAACCCCCTCTTTTTTGTTGCCATGTGAACTAACATTATGCAGGTCTTGTTTAGGCAGCCAAATTGTTGAGATATGTGCATGGCTTTCCTTTCATATAATCAGAAAACGTGCAGTTCCTAGTTTTGGAGCCCTCATAGTTTACTTGGAAATGTTTGTGTTTGTGCTTAGGAAAGCTTCCATTTCTACGTCATCTCAACATTTCTGAAATTCTGTAAGTATTTATAATGGAGGTTTGGCAAAAATTGTGTTGTTTAGGTTTTCAGCTATGATTTATAACCAAGAAAATCAAAGTACTAGTGAACTAAATAAGCTACAAATTATTTCTCTATTATCTACAAAAAAAATCATTTTAGTTCATATAAAGGACCATGGTGGCACTAGATTAATCAATGGATACCGGTTGCTTTGCTCAGATTCCTCTGCCAAACTCATCTTCAGCTTCCTAGTGAAAAACCAAAATGTCTGCCCAGGTCCTATTTGAATAGTAGGAAGATAGATTAAAAACAATGTTGACAATTACATTTAATGCCGAAGAAAGCAGCCAGTAACTGAAGAAATCATTTCTCCCATCATCCTATTATATTTTTCATCTTATTATATTAATTTTCTACATATATAGTCATATCTTTCTTCAAAGGAGACAGATAAATGTGTTTAATATGGCAATAGAACCAACTAATACTCATATTCTATTATTAAAGAAAAAGAGAATACAGCTTAGCTGAACTTTCGCCATAAGGACATACCAATAAAATACATGTCCCACCATCTAAGCAGACATTGAACTATGAAAATTATATTTTAATTAGCACAAGTTTTTGATAGAAATAAAAATTAATTTAATTAAGTGTTTAATGTTCAAAAATAGTTCATAAAGGTAGTGAATGATAGCTGGGTTTGGCAGTGTCTGAGAGTTCAGCATTTGGTAAATGGAGGTGGGAAAATCAGGGGTTCAAGGTTATCCTTTGTAGCTGAAAGTTTTCCTGTGTCCTGCCCCTATAGCTGCTCATACCCAAGTAAACACACAGAGGCTTATATTAATTAAAACTGCTCAGCCATTAGCTCAGGCTTGCTACTGACTAGCTCTTACACTTAAACTAATCCATTTCTGTTAATCTATATGTTGCCATGTGTTCCATGGCTTTAACTGCATGCCATTACATGCTGCTCCCTGGACTGCAGGCTGGCGTCTCCTGACTCAGCCTTCCTTTTCCCAGAATTCTCCTTGTCTGCTTATCCCACCTATACTTCCTACCTGGCTGCTGGTCAATCAGCATTTTATTAAACCAGTGTACAACAGCATTATCCCACAGCAATCCTTGGATCCACAGTATGTTCAAGACTGAGCTGAATTATACAACACCCTGTGTCATAATAACAGATCAAAAAAATCAGAAGGATTAATACATATCACAATAACATGTATAGAAGATTATTAGTTAATTATGCTATTTAAATACTGACCAGTATCTTCTTCATAAAATAAACTTGGAAATATTTGCTTCTCTATGAATGAGCCTATGGGAACATTGTATAATTCAATGTACTATACCAGTGGTGTGAAAATTTTGCTAAAGTGACAGTTATACGTATGAGAGATCAAATTGAGAAGGGTAGCCAGAAACATAGCTTCCTTTCTCAATCTGATCTCCCATCGTATGTATGTTTTCATTGCTATCTCAGTGCAGATACATGCACAAGAATGATGGGACACTACCAGAATCTGATTGGATTTAAGGTCTGGTTCGAAAGTTTTAACCCCTATCAGATACCAATATTTGGTCCAAGAACCAATAAGTATTACTTGGCAAAATAGGCATAGTATTAAACTGACTCCTGATGATTTATTTTGTACTCATATATTAATGCATATCTCAATTCTCACCTGAGAAGCTTCTTTTTGCCATTTATGGTGATTAGGACAGAGACTCACACTTGTCATCATGTAGAGAATAAGAAACTTCAGAGTACTCAACCCTAATCAAAGCATTTGTAGCACATACCTCCTCCAAAGACTCAGGGATCATTGTGGAAGAAGGGTCCAAAGAGTGGTAAAAGCTAGAGGTGATGCAGGCATAACTACAAAGAAACAGAGTTTTCAGGACATAACAAGGTAGTTGTATATACAAATTCATAGTAGTTGAGATGACATATACAAGACCTGTGCAAGTGCAAGCCAGAAAGTTTCAGCATATAGAAAGGAGGTTGGCATAAATCTCAATCTTTAGCTGAGGAGCTATAAGCAATTAATAACTAGTAGGAGAAGGAGAGAGTTTAGTTTAAGGGTGTGGCCTCTAGTCGTAGACCATACTCCAGTGGAAGACCACACACCTATGACTATATGGGCAGAACAACTTAAATTTAATGGGAAAGAAGGACATGAAGTTGATGCAGTAAGGAAGGGAGGATGAATCTAGGAGGAGTTGAAGGAGGACAGTAAATATGATCAAAATATGTATGTTGATGGTGGAAAGATGCCTCAGCGCGTAAGGATACAAGATGCTCTTCCAGAAGATCTGAGTTCAATTCCAAGTTCCCACATTACTAACAATCATCTGTAACTTCAAGGGATCTGACACCGTCTTCTAACCTCTATGGGCCTCCATGGTACACAGATGAATTTTCAGACATGTAAAATATATATACTGAAAGTTTTTAAAGTAATGGAGATTTATTACTTTCCTATAAACAACCTTAAATAATTAAAGCAAAAAACTAGACATAAAACATAAAGTAAATCATAAATACAACTTAAGAACAAATTTAAGAATCTACTAAAAATAAATGAACATAAGTGATACAGTACTCCAGAGCTGAAAAATAGAATGGTGAAAGTAAATACTTCAATAGGATATTTAAACAGCAACCAAGAAACAGAAGAAAGTATAAGCAAATTGAAGGTAGATCATTGGACATTACACAGTAAGAGGCACAGAGCATGTGCATAGGATATTAGTCAAGTAATATGTTACAGAACTGTGGAAAGAAAAGAGAGAGGGAAAATGACAAAGTATTATTTAACAGAATATTTTCTGAAAACAAGGACACTTGGCTCAGCCTGGGAGCAGGGGACTGGACCTGCCTGGACTGAGTCTACCAGGTTGAACTCAATCCTCAGGGGAGTCTTTGCCCTGGAGGAGATGGGAATGGTGGGTGGGCTGAGGGGAGGCGGGGGGCAGGAGGGGGGAGAACAAGGGAATCCGTGGCTGATATGTAAAATTACATTAAATTATAAAATAAAATAAAAAAAGAGGGGCACAAATATACAAAAAGTACAAAGGACCCCCCAAAATTGAGCCCAAAGAGCCATTCATCAAGACACTTTCTAATTAATAGACACAGTAAATATTTAAAAGGAAAAAGATGATGTTGGAGAATATTACTTTAAAGTATATTACTTTTGTTTATGTTGCATTTGCTTAACTCTGTGACACTGTGATACTTTGTCTGTCTGAAACACCTGATAGTCTAATAAAGAACTGAATGGCCAATAGCAAGGCAGGAAAAAATATAGGTGGGTCTGGCAGGCAGAGAGATTAGAAGGAGAAATTTGGGAGAGGAGGAAGAAGTAGCCAGGGAAGAAGGAGGACTGCAGGGGCCAGCCACCCAACTACGCAGCAAGTCACACAGTAAAAATAAGATTTACAGAAGTAAGAGAACAGGAAAAGACCAGAGGAAAAAGGTAGATGAGATAAGTTAAGGAAAGCTGGCAAGAAACAAACCAAGCTAAGGCTGGGCATGTATAAGTAAGAATAAGCCTCCATGTGTGAGTTATTTGGGAGTTGGTTGACAGGCCCCAAAAAGAGCAAAAACAACCAACAACAAGATGACTTGTCACATAGAAGTTAATCATCATAAGACTGGCATCATATTTCTAATGGAGAAATGAAGACCCTGAAAGAGTTGAAGGATTTATACATTGTAATGAAAGAAAACTAATCTAATGAACAAAAATACATTTGAAATAAACTTTTCTTTGAATGCATGGCAACCATTTAGTGGTTGTTGTAAAAGTGAAAAATTTAAGAGCAAAAATTCGAATCCTTCAGTTTTTATGTGAGCACAATACATGCTGGCTTTTGAAGACAATATGATAAAAGAATATATAACATACTAACATTCATAATGATTACATTTTGCAATGACATTTTGAATATTTTGTGTTAAATACACTAAAATTAATCTCACTTTTTTCTCTTTTAAATGACTACTAATAAATTTAAAGTTACATAAGTAGCTTTCATTATGTTTCTATTGGGCAGCGCTGTTCTATATTTCCTAAATATTGCTGAAAATAATTCATCTAAACTTTAATTTGTGTAAGAAATATGTGACATATGCAAATATATCAACTTCTTAGAAATAAACAATTGGCTCCTTAAAAAAAAAAAAAAGAGTTAAAGGGAGACACAGACTTTGCAAGAAAATTCATGAATATTGTTGTAAACAATATTGGTTGTTGTAAGTTTGGTTGTTGTAAACACCAAAAAAAAGTTAAATTTTGTTGAAGGAAAGAGATGCTACAATTACACAAATATAAAGAAAATGTAAATATCATGACTTTTGTCAGAATAAATACAAAAACTGTAATGCAGTAATATTAGTAAAGCAATCACCTCATATTGTAGCATAAAAGTTTAGCTATTTGTCCCTGTGCTTTTTCCAGACCATGAAACTAGACCAGGCCCTCTGGATGAGTGAGACAGTTGATGAGCTTGAACTGTTTAGGAGGCCCCGAGGCAGTGGGACCAGGACCTGTCCTGGGTGCATGAGCTGGCTTTTTGGAAACTAGGGCCTATGCTGAGACAGTTTGCTCAGCCTTGGTGCATGAAGGAGGGGACTGGACCTGCCTCAACTGAATCTACCACCCTGGGCTGACTCCCCAGGGGAGACCTTGCCTTGGAGGAGGTGGGAATGGGGGGGGTGGATTGGGGGGAAGGCTGGGGGGTGGGAGGAGAGAGGACAGGGAAATCCATGGCTGATATATAAAATTAAATTAATTATAAAATAAAAATATTTATATAAAAAAGTTTAAAGAAAATGTATACAGAGTAAGCAAAAAGATGGAAGTTGTTAATAAATATACAATGTAAAGAAGTAAGATCTAACATCAGTAGCACAGAGTAGTTATGAAAATATAAATTTTTTTGTTTAATTTAATTCATTATCAACACAAAGCCATCTTTTGTAATTGCATTAGTTGTACAAGTACTATTGGGGAACAAAAGAAAACTCTAAAAAATACAAGATGAGAAAATAAGATTTTTCATAGGCAAGAAAAGTAAAATTGCAAAGTGGAAGAAAATAACAAATGCCAAGAAGAAAACAATTAAGCTATTGAAAATAGTGTATCCATGAACAGCAATAATGCTTTAAAGTTCCCACAGCTGAATGTATCATCTTTGCAAATGGTCATAAAATTCTCCAAGATAGATCATTAAACTAAAAATGTCGTTTAAAAAGTCATGATAATTCAAAGTGAGATGAAAAGATTACAACTGTATTTTTATTAAATGGGAAGGAAACATGATATAACTAATAGGATATAGATAAAGAAGTATATAAAAACATTAAATTAACACTTATAAAAATTAAAAATTATATATTGAGATAATCATTGAGTCTAGTGTTAAATAAAAAAAGTTTGAAAATACCATAAGAAAAATAAATGAGACACAGCACCCAACAATACAAGATATTCTGTAAACAGTATGGATAGGAAATTTTGATGTTACCATCATCTGTAGTTAGAACAAAGGTCTCTAACTACTTATGATTATCCTCAAAGAACTAGAAAAAGAAAAAAATACCTCAAAGTTAGTTCATAAAGGGAATTAAAAAATGTTAGAGAAGAAACACACAAAAACCTGACAAAACTAAGATATGGATCTTTAGAAAAAGAAATTAGTCTAAGTAAAATATCTACAAAATAAGAAAGATGATTGTAGTGTGTGAGGAGTGAAAATGCATAAATTAATTATGTATGTGTGTGAAACTATCAAAGGCTAAAAAAATTAAAAAGTTTCAAATAAATAAAATTAAAAAAGATGAAGAGACATCATAATAGATGTCTCAGAAATAAGACAATAGGAAGATTATGAAAAACTTATTGTTAGATTCACAATCCAAAATTAATCTATGCATTAATACATAAACAGTCTGTAAGGACTGCATCAAATACGTCCTCAAATGAAATATAAAAAGAGAAGATAAGTAGTCAAAAACTTTCCCAAAATTGAAGACTACAGACCGAATAGTTTCAGTGATAAATTATATCAAACACATGATAAATTGATATCAATGCATTTTATTCAATTCAAAGAATTAAAAGAAGAAATACTTACAAGCACTCTTTTTATATTACTCTAGATTTCACACCAGGCAGAGGCATTATAAGTAATCTAAACTGGACTCTGGAATCACTGATGAGTGTTGAAGTAAATACCCTCAGCAAGTCTTGAGCACACTTAAGTCTAATAGTATGTTAAAAACTACACACAGAGCCAACAAGATGACCAGGCAGGTGGAGTCACTTGTGCCCAAGCCTGATGACCTGAGTTACACCCCCAGAACCCACATGGTGGAAGGAACGCACTGACTCCTAAAAGATGATCTCTCTGCCTGTTGGTCTGTGTGTCTGTCTGTCTCTCTCTTTCACACACACACACACACACACACACACACACACACACACACTCACTGTGTGTACACACATATGTATGTATGTGTACACAAACACAATATATGTTATAAAATATATTTGTGGAGCTATTGACACATTTTCTGATTCCTTGGAGTCCTGAAATTTTGTCTTCAACTCCCATTTCTAATATATGTTTTATAATGTCAGTTAAAAATACTTGAATCCAGGTTTCACATAAAATACCATTGTGAACCTGAGTTCTTTAAAATTTCCAATCATCTTCAATTTAGTGAACACAGCATTCATTCTTCAATCTAATATTACTGAACAAATTATTTGAACTTACCATGTGTTTGACTGTGGTCTTTAACTTGATATGTTCACTTTGTAGTCTTAATTTACTAGTTTTTTACCTTCTTTCTTCACTAGACTCTCAGTACTGACTTCACTTAGCAGTAACTTGTGGGTGGGAGTCTTTTCCTGTCTGCATACATGACTCTTGGTTTTATCGTCTGTATCACCAAGTTTAAATACTTTTTTCTTAATTTTAGCCCAAAAATCTATGTCTAGACAAAGTGTCTGTCCTTAATTCCCCCTCCTATTTCCAACTGCCTATTCAGTATTTTAACTTGAATAACTAATATATGTTAAAAACGAAGGTGTCCAAGGTAAAAATCCCTGATATTGACTACAAGATCCAATCTTGACAGCAGGATTTTTAAATTTTTATTTATTTATTCATATTGTTACTGTGAAATGAAAATTATTTTTAAAAAATGCATTAACCAATATATTTAACATCTTGGAGAAAATATTTAAATCTTTTAGTGATATTTCACATGTACCATACAGTATTACTAGCTATAACAAATCTCTTGTACAACAAATCTTGTTGATTTTTTTATTTTGTTATGTTTTTTCTTTCTTTCTTTCTTTCTTTCTTTCTTTCTTTCTTTCTTTCTTTCTTTCTTTCTTTCTTTCTTTCTTTCTTCATTTTTTTTTTTGAGTAAAACTTTCTCTGTGTTTCCTTGCCTGCCCTGGAATTCACTCTGTAGACGAGATTGGCCTCGAACTCATGGAGATCTGCCCACCCCTATTTCCCAAGTGCTGGAATTAAAGGCATGTGCAACCCCTGCCAGGTTTTTAACGTATCTTAAAATTATTCCTTTATTTCCAAAATATCCTTTTACCAATATCTCTCAACTCCCCTTGCCCAAACCTGATAAATACCATTTAACTATTTCTTAAAGTCAATTCTTCCCACAAAAAGAACATTCAGTATTTGTCCTTTTCTATGTGTGGTTTATTTCAACTAGCATATGTATTCCAAATTTATCCGTGTCATAAATGACATGATTTACTTCTTTATTAAGGCTAAACAGCACTCAATTGTGAATGTACATTATATTTTCTTTAGGCACTTATCTGCAGATGGACTTTTAGGTTGATTCTATAACCACAGATATATTGAACAACAGTTCAAAGAACACGTTTGTATTTATCTATTGATTTTATGATTTCACATTCGGATATATAGCTAATAATGGTATTGCTGGATCATATGATGATTCTGTTGAATATCATGAGGAATTTCTGTTTTGTTTTCCACAATGGCTGCCCTTGCTTACAGTCCCATCTACAGTGTTTACATGTCCCTTCTACCACATCTTCACCAGCAATTGTTTCTTTTGTCTTTTTGGTCATTGTCATTCTAACAAGTATGACCTGATAGATCATTGTGGATTTAATATGCGTTTATTTGCTGATGAATGATATTGTCTGATCATCCTTCCCAAAGTTTGTTGGTTCTGTCTTACCTACAGAATCAAGTTCCAATCATGAGCACAGCTCAGTAAAATTCTGCCCTCGCTTCCCAGAGTCTGTACCTCCACATCTTCCTATAATCAACTCTGTTACTCTTCTGTCTAAAAGTCTTTTCTAATTTCTCATTCCTGGCACAGTGAAGGCCCACTGTTCTTGCCCAAGTTTAATTTCAAATGCTATTTTTAATAAAAATTAGTATTTCTTTATTTTACATCCCAGATGCAGTTTCCCCTCCCTTGTCTCTTCCCAGTCTCCCAGTCTTCCCTCTGTTCCCATCTCTCAGTCTACTCCTCCTCCATTTCTGTTTAAGACAGGACAGGTCTCTCATGAGTATCAACAATATGGCATATCAAGTTGCAGTAAGACTAGGCACTGCCCCATGTATTAAGGCTGGGCAAGGCAACCCAGTGTGAGGAGTAGGGTCCCCTAAGCCAGTAAAAGAGTCGGAGAAGCCCCTATTCTCACTGTTAGGAGTTCCACAAGAAGAACAAGCTACACAAATGCAACATATGTGCATATGGCCTATGTCAGTCCCATGCAGGCTCCCTGGTTGTCAGTTCAGTCTCTGTGAGCCCTTATGATTCCAGGTTAATTGATTCTGTGAGTTTTCTTGTGGTGTCCTTGACCCCTCTGGCTCCTACAATCCTACAATCTTTTCTCCCCCTCTTCTGCAGGGTTCCCTGAACTCCATCTAATGTTAGACTATGGGTCTGAATCTCTTAGTATTAGTTGCTGGGTAAAGACTTTCTGATGACAATTGAGCTAGGCATCAATCTATTTGTATAGCAGAATATCTTCAGGCATCATGACATTGACAGTTTTTTTCACCCAGTCATTTTTGGTTCTATCCTAGGTCTCTGGGCCATCAATCCTGTGGGTTCTGGTCCTCCAGGAAATGCAAAAGGTTGGCTTGCTCTCTTGGCATGAATTTTAGGCTAGACTGGTCATTGATTGGCCACTCCTTCAATCTCTAGGCCACCCTTACGCCAGGATATTCCAGAGCAGGACAGACTGTTGGTCAAAGGTTATGTGGCTAGGATGGTTTCCCACTCCCTCCACTTGAAGTCTTGCCTGGTCACAGGTAATGGCCAGGTCAGGCTATGTATCCACTAATGCTCAGAGTCTTTGCTGGAGTCATCCTTGTCAATTCTTGGGAAATTTCCTAGCACCAGGTTTCTAACTGACCCTGAAATGCCTTTCCTTCCCAGTAGTCTCTTTTATTATTCTCCCCATCTGTCTCCCCCAAAATAATCTGATCACTCCTGTTCCCATTCCCACCTGTCCTCAGTCTACTCATGAAGTATCTTTTACTTCCCCTTCCCAGGGAGATCTGAGAGTCAACTCACAAACACTCCTTGTAACCTAGTCTCTCTGGGTCTGTGGATGGTAGCACAGTTATCATTTATTTTACAGCAAACATCCACTTATGAGTGAGTACATAGCATATTTGACTTTCTGGGTCTAGGTTGTCTCACTAAGGATGATATTTTCTAGTTCCATACATTTACCTTCAAATTTCTTGGTGTCCTGTTTCTACACCTGAGTAATACTCTATTGTGTAAATGTACCCAATTTTCTTTATCCATTCTTCTGTTGAGGGGCATCTATAGTGTTTCCAGGTTCTGGTTATTACAAATGAAGAGGCTGTGAATATAACTGAGCAAGTGTCCTCGTGGTATGAATAAGCATCCTTTGGGTATATGCCCAAGAGTGGTATAGCTGGGTTTTGTGGTCGATTGATTTCCAGGTTTCTTTTTTTTTAAACTGC
The DNA here is from genome assembly GCF_949786415.1 of Peromyscus eremicus. NCBI lineage: Eukaryota > Metazoa > Chordata > Mammalia > Rodentia > Cricetidae > Peromyscus > Peromyscus eremicus. The sequence continues at coordinate 55,313,392 of NC_081418.1, forward strand.
CACACTGGCTTCCAAAGTTGCTGTATAAGTTCACACTCCTACCAGCAATGAAGGAATGTTCCCTTTGCTCCACACCCTCTCCAGAATGAGCTTTCATTTGTGTTTTTCATCTTAGCCATTCTGACAGATGTAAGATGAAATCTCGGAGTCATTTTGATTTACATTTCCCTGATGGCTAAGGATGTTGAACATCTCCTTAAATGTTTATTGGCCATTTGAGATTCTGCCATTGGGAATTCTTGGTTTAGATTTGTACCCCATTTTTTAATTGGATTTTTGGCTTTTTGATGCCTTGTTACTTGAGTAATTTATATATTTTGGAAATCAATCCTATGTCAGATGTGGGGTTGGTGAAGATCTTTTCTTACTCTGTAGACTGCCATTTTGTCCTATTGACAGTGTCCTTTGCCTTACAGAAACTTTTCAGTTTCATGAGGTCCCATTTATTAAGTGTTGATCTTAGTGTCTGTGCCATTGGTGTTCTGTCCACAATGTTGTCTCCTGTGTCAATGCATTCAATTATATTTCCCACTTTCTCTTCTACCAGGTTTTATGTTGAGGTCTTTGATCTACTTGTACTTGAGTTTTATGCAGGATGATAGATATGGATCTATTTGCATTCTTCAAATGAAAAGCATTCTAAAGAATTAAATGTAGTTGCCAAGGCAGAGATCTTTCTCATGGTCCAGCCTACCCACCAGCACCACCATGATGGCCTTCCAAAGCTGAAACCCATCCACCATCACTGTCCACAGAGTAGTTAAGCCCATTGGGATGCTACCCAAGATGCTATAGCAGAAGCTCATGGTTCTTGTGATGTCTAGTGATAAAAGAATTTCTGCCCTCCTGAATCAGTCAACCTTTTCAAATAGATACAGAGCATAAATGGAGCAGCTGTCATAGAGTATGAAAGCTGGAGAGATTAAACTCTCCAGAGTTCCCCAGTGGCAACCATTTTAAAGCAATCACAGTGAAGTTCCCCAGATCTGCCACCACTGTGGTGTGGACAGTCAGGGTAGCATTTGACAGGACATTACCAGGGATAAGTGGTCTGCCCCATATGATGCCAAGACCAAAGTGCTCTCTATCCAGAGCCTGCTAGGAGAACTCAACATCAATAGTTCTTTGAACACATACATGTGCTGCTGACCTCTGGAAAAAATAAACTAGCAGCTTTTAAAAGTAGCCACAAGAAACCTACTCAAAGTCAGTCCCAGGCAAAAAGCACTGACCCAAGTTATCTAGCCTCTCTTACCTACAGTTTATTTTTATTTTTATTTTCATTAGATAGTCTGTTCTGCCCTTGATGTCTGTATAGGACTGAGATGTTTGACCTGTAGTGCTATTTTCTTTAATTTCTTTTTAAAGAATTACGAATAATTGTACATTTGATTGTTTTATTTTTTAAACAATCTTACTATGTGTGTTTAATTATACTCTTTGATTTTATTTATTCACTTGTAGTCATAATTTCCGTGTTATGTCTTCTTATGCTGGACTCTCAGTAGTGACTTCTTCTAGGAGTCAACTGTTGGGTGTCTTTTCCTGTCTACATATATAATTTCTTGAGTTTATCATCTATCTCAGCAATATTTTGTCTTACTTTTCTTCTCCCTGCAAATTATGGCTATCTAAAGCTTCTCTTCTTAGTTCCACTCCCCTACATCTAATTGTCAAATCAGTATAATAATTTGAATATCAAATATACATAAAAAAATGTGTCCCAGGTAAAATTCATAATCTTCATTATAAGATCCAATTTTTACTGAAGTATTTTTAAAATTTTTACTTATTTATTTTATTTTTATTATTTTAAAACAATTTTTAAATTGTGTTAAATTGCGAGTGATTACACTCACTTACTGTCTGAGTATAATCAAACACACATGATAAGTCCTAATAGTTTGTCCGTATCTTATCCCTTCCCTACCCACCCATCTTTAAGTACTTTCTAAAGAAAAAAGCAAAACAAAAAAAACACAAAGACCCAATTCAACAACATCACCTGCAAACAAAGAAATTAAACTGCAACATACACAAAGAAAAAAACTGTAACCAAATAAAAGTACACAGAGGAAAAAAATAACAACTGTGGAGCCCACTGTATGTTGATCAACTGCTCCTGAATATGCCCTAGAGTAGTTAATACATCCAGTATCATTGCATTAGAGAAAACTGACTTTCCCTCTCATAGTAGGTGTAAGTGACAGTTTAGTTGTTAAGCTTTACCCTAAAGATTAGGTTTTTCACTTAATTAATTAATTAATTAAATTTTTAAAATATAACCAAATAAAATATAGTAAGAAAAAGCAAAAACTATCACATCAAAATTTGACAAGGCAAATCAGCAGAAGAGAAAGAGCCCATGAGAAGGCACAAGAATCAGAGACCTACTTGGTTGCACACTAGGGAAGCCCATAAACACTTAGTTGGAAGACATAATGTGCATGTGGAGGACCTGGATCAGACCCAGTAGGCCCTGTGGATGTTGTTTCAGTCTCTGTGAGTTCATATGAGCTTTGCTCTTGTTGGTTTAGAGGACCTGGATTTCTTCGTGTCCTCTATCCCTCTGGAACTTATACTCTTTCTGCCTCCTTCTCTGGGGGTTCCCTGAGATCTGATGGGGATTTGATGGAAACCTCCCATTTAGGGCTGAATGCTCCAAGATTTCTCACCCTCTGTGCAATGTCTCGCTGTGGGTCTCTATATTTGTTCTCATCTGCTGCTGGAGGAAGCTTCTCTGATGATGGCTGAGCAAGACACAGATCTCTGAGTATAGTGGAATATCATTAAGTCACTTAATCACTACAGTTTTTTCTTGTTTTAGATCCATTATTATTTTATTTTGGCCGGGATGCTTGGACTATATAGTCTCATGTTCTTGTTCTTTGTCATTCAAACAGCTGGGTATAGGTTCCACCTCACGGAGTGATCCTTAAGTCATAGCAGTTATTGATTGGTTACTGGTACAAGCTTTGTGCCACAATTGCATTAACATATCTTTCAGACAGTACACTATTGTAGATCAAAGGGTTTATCCCTGGCTTGGTGTTTATGTTTCACTTTTGCTAGCATGCAGAATACCTTTTTGTGTCAAAGACACTAGAATATAGGGGGGAAGGCTATGTATTGATGTTTTGTCTACATGCATATAGTTCACATGGGTGCCTGGTACCCATGGAGGACTGAAGGTGTCAGATCCCCAGGGACTGGAGTTACAGAAGGCTGTGAGCTACCATTTGGATGATTGGAATCAAACCCATGTTCTCTGGAAAACTAGCTAATTCTGTTCATCACTGAACTTTCTCTTCAGCACTCTTTACTATAGTTGTCTTTTTTCTTATTTGAATGGACTTCTCATAGATGATTCTAAAGCCAATAGTTTTGAACCAATCTTTCCTTTGTGCCATTGTGTAAGTGTGTTAACATTATATTAATCACATTTAAAACAATAAATAAAATGGTTCATTCTTTCTAGTTTGACTTCCAGGTGTAAAATCAATCTTAATTGCACTATACCCTTTTAATCTCTCTCTCTCTCTCTCTCTCTCTCTCTCTCTCTCTCTCTCTCTCTCTCTCCTTCCCTTCCTTCTTTCTTTCTTCCTTCCTTTCTCTCTTTCTTCATTCCTTTCTCTCTTTCTTCCTTCCTTTCTCTTTCTTTCTTTCCTTTCTCTTTCTTTCTCTCTCTATCTTTCTTTCTCTAACTCTTTCTTTCTCTATCTTTCTTTCTCTCTCTATCTCTTTCTTTCTCTCTATCTTTTTCCTCTATCTCTCTCTCTTTCTCTCTCTCTATATATATATCTTTATTTCTCTCTCTTTCTCTATCTCTTTCTCTCTCTCTTTCTCTCTTTCTTTCTCCCATCTATGTGTATGTGATGTGTATTCTTGTGTTATGTATGTCTATATGAGTATGGGAATGCATGGGTAGTGTACACATGCATATGTGGGCACATGAAGTTGAAGTCAAGTGTCCTTTGTGGATGGCTTTCTACATTATAGATTATGACAGGTTCTCTATCTGAACCCAGAAGCCCTAGGTCTAGCCAGCCTTACCAAGGGACTCCTTATCTCTGCTCTGCTGGGATTAGTGGTGAACTGTCACACCCACCTAGATTCTATGTGGCTTCTGAGGATCTAAATTGGTCCTCATGTTTATGCACAAAGGCCTTTAACTCAGTCATCTCCTCAGCCTTTTAACATAGTTTTCTAATAATGCCTTCTGTTGCTTTATGATCTCTTTATTGTGGAAAGCCAAAATGAATTGAACCTATCAAAGCATAGGTTCAATCATGTTAAATTTTAAGTCAACATTTGTGCTTCCCTGTTCAAAGTTTCTCTAGTTTCTGTCCACTTAGGACAAAGCTGAAGACCTTTAGAACAGCTTACATGATATGCTGTGATAAGGTCTCTCATTCAGTCTGAAGCTATATGCTGCGCATGTTAGTCCATACTTACATTTATAACTGTCAGAAAAGATATCTTCCTGCTATTGCTCCATATTTTCAGGTATAGAGGAAGATAGTTTTGTCAAATCTCTTTTTGATTAACTCATTATATTCACATATTTACTTGATTATTGCTTCCCTGACATTCTTGAGCTATAAACCTACAGAATATTACATTCTAGCCACTCTCCTAAGAAATTATCATCCTCTAGTTATCTTTATTCTCATGATAATTGATAACTAATTTGACTTATTGTGTACAAAGAGAGTACTTTCTAATTGAGAATAAATTTTTGAAACATGATAAGTTTTGCTTCATACCACAGTATGTGGTCAATTTTTGTAAATGTTCTTTCATGCTTGGGGTGAATTCTTCTGTTCTTGATTGTAATGTGCACTTATCCACTAGATCAAATTGGTTAATTGCATGATTAAGGTCTTTTGTATTCTTAGTGATTTTTTCTCTGCCTAATTTACCAATTACTAAGAGAAGCGTATTAAACTTTCCCTGCTCAACCATTTGATTTGTCCCTATTCCTGCATGTCTGTAAATTCTTTAAATATTTTGAGCTTGCTTGTAGGTGCATGCAAGTTGTTAGTCTTTACATTATTTCTTTTGCTGAAATATATTGTTGTATAGAGACCCTTATCTCTGGTAGTTTCCCGGGGTCAGAAGTCTGAGTCTTCTATTAATCATCTCACAAAATGACAATCAATGGGTATGTTGTATCTCCATTCTGTAGCTCAAACTCCCCCTGTTCAATCATTCAGCTGTTCACTAGAGCAAGTTTACAATGCTATGAACCTATACTACCTGCATTTATTTTAATATTTTTGTCTGATTTTCTTTTAAATAAGTCTAAAAGAATACCAGACTACTTTAAGAGAGAGCTATGCTTAATATGAACTTAGGTAAATACTCTCTACTAGAGACTTCTTTCCATTTTAAGTGCTATGATATAGACATATTTGCCTTGCAGTGATAGTAAAATATATTGTATGTAATACTTCAATTGTTCTAATATTAATGAAAATCAATCTTGACAATTGGAAAGACTTAAATTTTGAAGAACTGTTAAAATATTCCACATTTTAATATCACAAGTTATTGTGCTAAGAAGACTCTACACTAATATTCTACAATTAGTGAAGACTCTACACTAATAATGGCTATTCCTCACTTCAAATAATACATGAGGCTGTTGAAATAACAGTGTCTTTCACATATGTATGTGAGTATGTATGTGTGTGTGAGTATGTGTCTTCATGTCCTTGTGTAATCTCCTTTACTATAGTATGAGGAATTCTTACTTACAATCTTTAGTGACCAACACTTGACAGAAATGGCAAGATATCAATTATACAATAGATTCACAAAATGGTGGAAGGATTTATAGTTTCTGTTTCCCACTTCCTTTCCCTTTCTTTCTCAATGTCTTTTTCCTCCCTCTTTCTTTCTGTTTTCCTCCATTTTCCTGTGAAGTTGAAGCAAATTGCATACATATACACAGCAACAATTCATGTGTTTGGCAAGAGAGCAAAAACAGGAAATATGCTGTAGTGACAAGTGGATCTGTCTCCGTGTCACAAAGCCTTTAACTTTCACACAGTGGACAGTGTCACGGCTGGCTCTCTTGCGCAAGAACTAAAGTTAGAAACAATCAGTCAGTACATGCCTAAAATCCTGCATCACAAAAACATCAAGAAACATATCTTTTTTTAACTTTCAGGTTTAAAACTAATTTTTATTCAATATTAGAAGGGTAAAATAGAATGTGCATCAGCATGATATACTATAGATTTAGACTTACAGAAAAGTATAGGGTTACAATGATAATTTGAATGTAAAAAATATAAAAATTCTGTATCTTTTTTCTGCAATTTCAAGATCAACACCTTCACAAACATTTTCTAAATATACTAAATCTGTATGAAAGTTACTAAAAGTTTGATCAGGAAATAAATTTTCATTCAGTTCCTTTTTTCCTAGCTACTTATCAAAAAAGCAATGCAGTCTTACTGATTTGAAGAGCTAGATTTAACAGCTGTGTTTTAACTGGTGCTAGACTTGTATGCAATGAGGAACAAGGAAAAACAGAATTGGGAACAAACATCATAAAAGAACTGATCTGCACAATGGAAATGCATTACTAAGACGATGAGAACAATGTGGTAACTAGCTCATCACTTAAATTATTTACAATTTTCAGAACACTTTTGGAAGAAACTTTTTAATCCCTTCTTCTGTGATTTTTCTGAGACTTAGATATAAGTTTTACACTCTAGACATATCATCAACTGGAGCTGAGCATTCCATGGCCCCTTATTTTCTGCGTTCTAGCCAGTTGTAGATCTCTCTAATGGTCTTTATCTGCCACAATAAGAAGCTTCTTTGGTAAAGGGTGAGAGCTGCACTTGCCTATGATAAGGATAAATAGTTAGAATGCATTTCAAAAAACAAAGTAACTAGAATGTGTTCTGTTTTTGTTTTAATTTCATTAGTACATATTTTCTAATAAGCAGTTTGTATAGGCAGACCATCCCTTTGCCTTTTGTTTGCTTACATCATTAGTTCCTGCTTTTATTCACACTATTTCTCTCCTTGTTTGATTTTTTGACTCACCCTATCTTAGTAACATTATTTTTTAGCTTTTCTTCTTCACTACTCTAAATGTTGAATTCTATAATTTCCTTGCTATTGCTTTGTCTCACAGCTTTAAAATACAGCATTTTATGATCTTCATCATCATACAAGTGCTTATTTCTCAGGATTCCTTCTTGTGTTCTCTGATACAAATTAATTACAGGTGAGAAAAACAACATGAAAATATAGTGTGTACTTCTAGAGTCTGTTTTCATTACATACTTCTCATCGAAATTTTCTATTTTTTTGGGGGGGGGCAGGAAGGATAAACTTTTGGTTTAATAATCATTGTTAGCAATATTATAATTTTTAAACTCTGACTTTATAGTCAAATGTATCATCCATTTCTTTTTTTTAATTAAAAGATTTTCTATTCATTTTACATATCAACCTCACATTCCCCTGTCCTCCCTCTTCCCATCCCCCAGGCTTCCACTCTCAACCCACCCCCCATTCCCAGCTCCTCCAAGGTAAGATCTCCCAAGGGGAGTCAGCATCATCCATTTCTTAATAAATTATATATATATGTCTTATATTTCAAAAATTATTAGACATATTTACCTAAATTTATGAAGTACTTCATGAGTATGTATTAGTTTTATCAACATTAATAATTATACTTTTCAAACATATGTATTTCTTTAATTGTTTTTGATGGACTGCTGAAATAGAGCATTAAATTATTACTTTGATTTTTAAAAACCCTTAAAATTCTGTCAGCTTTGATTCTATATCCTTTCAGGTTTCACATTGTCGAATGTCATTTAAAATCATGTCTACTTCCTCTTAATCTACCCTCTCTATGATGGACTCAACCTTGTACTACACATCATGGCTCTTTCCTGACACTATAGACGTATGCTATATGTTTATAATCCCTGCCAAATTTATTTTGATATTTGAAAATGTCTTATTTCTCCACACTTTTACTTCAATTTCACATCTTCTTCTGACTTCATTTTGACTCACGTTGAAAAGCAAAACCTGGGGCTGGAGAGATGGCTCAGTGGTTAAGAGCATTGGCTGCTCTTCCTGAGGTCCTGAGTTCAATTCCCAGCAACCACATGGTGGCTCACAATCATCTGTAATGAGATCTGGTGCCTTCTTCTGGCCTGCAGACAGAACACTGTATGCATAATAAATCTAAAAAAAAAAAAAAAAAAAAAAAAAAACGAAAAGCAAAAGCTGTGCCTCTTTTTATTTTTGGTTCTCTACCTAAATATGTATTGTGGGTACTCATTCACCCTGCTTTATTTTAGATTGAGAAATTTTGTTTTCCATACTTTAATTTTTTCTGCTCTTTATGTGTCTATTCTTATTAACACAACTACTCTCCATCACCACTATACAGTGCTAGGAACAATTATGTTCCTCACCTCTTATACCCATAATTTTAGCTCTTACATCTAGTTTTGATTCTCTAAAAACAGGAAACAAATACATGTGTTTCCACAGTTAGTCACAATAATTGACATCCACTACTTTCTTTGCTTAGCTAGTTCTAATTTATATAATGTTTTATAATTTATCTTATCTATCATTTTGTTATTTAATTCATATCTTATTTCTAAAACTCTCCCTTTGGATTGTTTTGTTTCTTATTTTTCTGTGTATATCTATGTTTGGGGTTAATAGCAAAAATAAATTATTAACTACACTGTGACTTTTAGTTTCCTCCACTCTTAACTGGACTATGATCTTTCCACGTTTTAGAGAACGTTAATGCCTGTGTCATAGATAATGTCATGACATCGTTGGGGGAATCTTGAGACAATAAATCTGTCCTGTCCTTCTTGCCTTAAAACCTCTCAGGTAACACTTATGTGCTATTTTGTCTGACCTTTTTTGCTGATTTTTTTTATCTTATAATTTAATTTAATTTTGCATATCAGCCACAGATTCCTCTGTCCTCCCTCCTCCCACCCCCTCCTCCTGCCTCCCCCCAGCCCACCCCTCACTCCCATCTCCTCCAAGGCAAGAACTTCCCTGGGGATTCAGCCCAGCCTGGTAGATTTAGTTGAGGCAGGTCCAGTCCCCTCCTCCCTTCACCCAGGCTGAGCAAAGTGTCCCTGCATAGACCCCAGGTTCCAAAGAGCCAGCTCATGCACTAAGGACAGGTCTTGGTCCCACTGCCTTGGGGTCTCCCAAACAGTTCAAGTTAATCAGCTGTCTCACTTATTCAGAGGGCCTGATCCAGTTGGGGGCTCCTCAGCTATTGGTTCATAGTTCATATGTTTCCACTGGTTTGGCTATTTGTCCCTGTGCTTTTTCCAATCTTGGTCTCAACAGTTCTCGCTCTTACAAATTCTCCTCTTTCTCGTGATTGGATACCAGAGCTCCACCTGGGGGGGCCTGGCTGTGGATCTCTGCCTCTGCTTTAAGAGGCAACTATAAATTTTTTTCAGGTAAAATAGACTGAACTTGTTGATAACAGCTATTTCTGATTAATAACTTACTGTAAAAGAAAACAAATACAATGATATTCATTAGCAACCCATTAAGGAGACAATGTAGCCTTTAGTTGCAGGTTTTCTGATCAAGCAGCTGTCTAAGCATTTCATATCCAAAATGTCCTCATGATCATATCTCATGAAAGTACTGAAAACTAATGATTTAATATAGACCATAGCTGCATTATATTATTAATTTGAACTGGGGACAATATATTGTTTCTAGAAAATCTAAATAAAATAGAAAACATCTATTAATTTCCAAACAGCAAAGGGATTATTAATTCTTTCTAGTCTGCTTGTCTCTGATATAAAATCTGAAAAGAAAATTCTTATGTTATGATTTCATAGCAGCTGCTTTTTGTGCAAAGCAAGCATTGCTTAATTCCTAGGATCGGCCGGGCTAATATCAGAGATTTACCCTCAACATTTTAATAACCACAGCTGTGCTTACTCATGGGCAGAAAAAGGCAGAAAAGCAGAAATCTCTAGCATTTGTGTGATCATCAAAAATACCATTCCTGAGGGTGACCACAGTCCAACAGCCATCCATTCATATTCTGTAAATAAACTGCATAATTAGCAAGATGTCTAATTCCTAAGGTGGAAAAATTATATTCAGAGAGAACTAAAGAACTGACTGAGTTCGGTTCTACATTATTTTCATGTACACACTTATTTACATATTTATAATTATAATATATAGCTGTCTTATTTACTAAGGCTCATGATAAAGTATTTAATGTATATTTAAAAGTTAGTGTACTTTTTATTGTACTAAGTAAATTGTTAGAGGAAAATAATTTTAAAAGCTAACTACTAAAATTAACAAGAACAAATTGTGTATATCTCTCCATGATCATCCATGTGACATGTTACATTGACCAAAATTTGTAGTATAATTTTACACTCATTTGGCTGAGTGTAAGCTTTTGAACAGTAGTAATAAAATTGTATCTTCTTTTGCTGTCTAAACTTGACTTCATCAGGGCCATATCTATTTTAATCAAAGATATTCCTAAAACTAATGTGATATAGAAGAGAAATATTTTAAAATTCATACTATTTTATCCCTACCCAAACTGTTACCCTATTTAATATAAACTTCTGTTATATCTGCGTGTAGATAAAGACTATGACCTCATTCTACTTAACTAGCTTGTCGTCTCTTAAAGTAAGCCTCCTAATCATGAAAGCGGGAATAATTAAACAACAGATGTTCACAGTATGCAGAAAGACTGACATGTTTCCTTAATCAAAACTGAAGAAAACTGAGAAAAAGATAGATTAATACCATCAGCCTCAGACAAAATACATCATGAAGTTGCATGCATATTGGCAGGTATTAGACAAGTATCAGGACTCCATACATTTTTGTACCCAAGTATTTTTGAAGCTAAAACTGCTCACATTTATTAGTGCATGAAATCCATATATAACTTGGTAGCAATTAGACCTTAATGTTGTTGTTATTTTAACTTTTTGCATTCAGCATAGTTTATGTAATGACAATCCTGTTCTCTCTTGCTGCAGCTTACAGAGAGGGACGTGCGTAAGAAACAGACCCAGAATAAAGGTACCATCATCTAGTTGTAGAATCCAGTTTAGTGATTTTAAGTATAGTTTCTTTTTTATTTTATAATTTAATTTAATTTTACATATCATCCACAGATTCCCTTGCTCTCCCCCCCTGTCCCCCCCCCGCTTTCCCCCTAGCCCACCCCCCCATTCCTATCTCCTCCAGGGCAAGTATAGTTCCATAATTCATAAGTAGACCAATGATTTTACTTATAATATCCCTATAGCAACTTGTCAGGGCACTTGCCTAGGAAGCACAATATCCTGGGGTCTATCTTCAGAAGCGAAGAATAAATAAAGATGAAGGAAGGCTCCAGGGTATGGTACCTACCAGAGATTGCTCCCAGTTTCCTCTTGTATTTATTCCATTCCATGACTTCTTATGTTCATTCATCTATATGCTTCAGCATCTTATGGTTCAGACATTCTTCCAGGTCTAGAAAAAGATCATTACATTGAACATAGAATAGTTGTTAAATATCTTTATTCTCTTAGAATAAGGACAATAATCAGGGCAGAGGAGATGGCTCAGTAGGTAACGTGCTTGCGGTGCAAGTGTTAGGACCTGATTTCAAATACACAAAACTTATTTAAAAGGCTAGATACATGTAAATGTCTACAATCACAGCTTTTCCACAGAGAAATGGTTGGTGGAGACAAGGAGATCCCCAGAAGCTCACACCCCAGTGATCCTGGTATATATACCCGGGAAACAGGACATAGACCCTGTCTCCAACACAGGGGAAAACAAGGGCCAACATAGGAATCTGTCCTCTGACCTCCACACCTGTGCCATGCTATGAACACGAAGCAGTGTATGCTCCCACGTTCAAACGTACACATGTACACACACACACACACACACACACACACACACACACACACACTTTTACATGATACAAGACAAGAATATTATTACTAAAATGAAATAACTGCTTTGTTTACAATGTGGAAGAAATGAAAAGGGAAAAAATACATTATCCCAAGAACATTTCGGCATGTTTCAAAAAGGAGTTCCCCCATTTGCTTTCTACTGCTATGGAAAACATCAGAACTAAAAGCAATTGGAAAGGAAAGGGTTTATTTGGCTTATACTTCCACATCACAGTCTATTGCTAAGGAAAATAAGGGCAAGAACTCAAGAAAAAAAACTGGAGGCAGGAATTGAAGCAGAGACTATGGAGGAGCACTCCTTACTGGCTTTCTTTCCATGGCTTGCTCAATTTACTTTCTTAAGCAACCCAGGACCACCTGCCCAGGGTGCCATCATGTACATTATACTGGGCTATTCCATATCAGTCATTAATCAAGTCAATGCCCTACAGACTTGTCTAATGACCAGTTTAACAGAGGCGAATTCTCGACTTAATTTTCCTTTTGCTAGATGACTCTGGCTTTTCTCAACTTGGCAAGTAACCAGAACAGGGATTTAATCTTTCAACTGAATTTTGAAGAATGGATACAATTTCACAAGAAAGGAAAAGGAGAAATTAAAGAGAAGAACTAATTCACTATGCATATTGAAATTGGAGGATGAGCCCACTTTGACCTCATAGGGTCATCATTTGGCTATAGTGACTCTAGTTCTTCCCTTCAGCCCTTTCACCCTTCCCTTCTAGCCCATGTCCATTTATGACTCCACCAAACCACAGAACCATATTTCTAACAGGCACCCACAGCTGCCACACTAGACTGGGAATCAGATTAGATCATTACTCAACCCTCATCAGAGAAGCTTATTCTCAGGGTAGATGGCAATTAACAGAGAGAGTCACAACTTGACAATAACAATGTGCAGAGAGTGAGAGATATCTGAGCACTCATCCCTAAATGGGATATTTTTTGTCAAACTCCTCTTCTCAAAGCTCAGCAATCTATGCTGAGGAGGAGAGAGAAATGGTGTATGAGCCAGAGATGATGGATGACTCCAAGGAAATGGTGTCTTCTAGACAGAACTGTACTGTTATGATACACATTTTATATGATAAACATATAAACTGACAGACTGTCACAGAATGTAAAAAGCCAGCACAGGTTCAAATCAAACAAAATCCCAGCACTAAGAAGAGTAATTAGACATGAAATTCTACCCCAGTCAAGAAACTATTTGTAATTGACACCTGCTTGGAAAAGGAAAATCAATTTTCTCTAATGTCGTGTCACTGGGTATATCAATGACACTTCAGAGCAGGTCCCCTGACTAGGAATAGTTGGCCAACACAGAACAGATACCATGTTGTGTTGTACAGGCTTTGTGTTTTCTTTTTATTTCTTTGTTTCAATTTTTATTTTACTTTGTTTTTATTTTAGTCTATTGGTTGTTTTGTGCTGTGGATATCGCTCTATATAAATAAAGCACTGATTGGCCAGTGACCAGGCAAGAAGTATAGGTGGGACAAGGAGAGAGGAGAATTGAGGAAGGAGGAAGGAAAGAGAGACCAGCTGGAGCCACCGCTAAGACAAGAAAGATGTAAACTACCAATAAGCCACAAGCCACGTGGCAAAGTAAAGATTAATAGAAATGGGCTGAATATAAGAGTGAGAGCTAGACAATGATAGGCCTGAGCTAATGGCCAAGCAGTTTAAATAATGCAAGAGTCTGTGTGTTTATTCTATAAGTGGGCTCCGGGACTGGTGGGACTTGGCAGTGGGAGCTGGAGGAAAATTCTCCAGCTACAGTTTTGGTTATGAGAGAGAGAGAGAGAGAGAGAGAGAGAGAGAGAGAGAGAGAGAGAATGAAGTTGATTTGGTAGTTAAGAATCTGTGGGGAACATTAATAAAATAAAGAGTATGACCAAATATAATGCATTAAAAAAGAATTTGTAATAAAGTTTAAGTTATATTATTAAAAGGAAAAAAATAAATTGAAAATGAGGAGAGGTGAGAAGAAAAATTACTTTATAGTAATATTAGGGCTCTATACTGTAAATTCTCTGTGTCATTTCTATGTTTGGTGATCTCCCAGCCAAAAATATCAACTTCTTCCTTCCTTCTACATCTTTATGCAATCCCTCTACTCTCTGCCACTTGGAGAGAGGTGCCAGGGCAAACACGGTGGCCCCCTCTGTGAAAAGCCTTCATTAGTCTTATCCTCAACTGGCACTGAGGTTCTTTTCAGGCTGGCCATTTTACTTGGGATTGGAATTGTAGATAAATATGATTTCTCAGAAGGGCAGTAAAACGGATCATTAAAAACGTAGCACAAATTAGCTTTTTCAATGTAATTGACTGCACACAGAGGGACCATAAGGGATTTGGGACATGAAGCAGGCCCATTTCAATGCAAATGGAAAGGAACAAAAGTATACAAAGAGGGTGTGCTAGGCCATCAGGGGAGACCTGGGCAGAAAACAGAAATAGAGTTTTAATAACCTGGAAGACAAGGGTAAGCTTGTAAATATCAAATCTGAAGAAATTTCTACAGTGATCTTTAGGTCCTGGAACCGAATACAAATCCAGCTGTACCAGTGTAGCTCCTGATACTTCTCACAGAAAAAGACAGTCCCCTTCCTTTGATTTTCTACTGGAATGTCAGACAAGAAGTGAAAGATGACATGGCTTTAAGCTTGTAAAGAGCACTGACTTCAAATGCTTTGAATAGTATGTTTGGTGACTATGTACCTGTACCTCTCTGTCTGTCTCTGTGTCTCTGTCTCTGCACCCCCCCCCTCTCTCTCTCTCTCTCTCTCTGTGTGTGTGTGTGTGTGTGTGTGTGTGTGTGTGTGTGTGTGTGTGTGTGTGTGTGCCTGTCTCTGGGTTTGTAAACATGATTTTATGTGTGGATGGGTATAATTGTGAAGACAACTATCTCAGTATTTCGGCATGATTAAAAAAAATTGAGAAAGAAAGCAGTTCACTAAAGCTTCAATGGCTTCTTCTCAGTTCACTCACACAGACATTCTGAGAGGTGTGGACATTTTACTTGTCCTTTTTTTAAATCAATGTAGAAGGGGTAATTAGAGCTTAAGTTTACAAAAGTTAAAATAACATGGGAGGCAGGTCTTAAGGGCTTGTTCTACCACTGAAACTTTTAGCATTTATATCAAATAAATGACAATGTTCTAGCTGTGGCTGAGAAGTTTTTTTTCCATGAAGAATTAAATGTAATAAATAAAAGATTGTCTCTCTCATGTTATCCTGAGTTCTCATCTATGTATTAATGTTCTGTACTTCTTTCAAGAAACAGTGGACCAAGATCACAAGATGACAATCAAGTCAGCTGCATCCCTAATATAACTAAGCTGTTCTGGATCAAATTTGACCTACTCTTTTTGGCCTCTTAAGACAGTGGCTGGAAACACACTGATAAAAAATCACATTGGAACTATATGTGCAGTTTTTATAATATCAGGTTGTTTTCTTCATCAGACAATGTCAAGCTTGTGGGATATTACATCAAATGAATGTTCTAAAGATAACTGGTACCATATATTTGTGAATAAGAACTCCTGGAAAGCAAATACATTCATTAAAACTGACTGACCAATTAAAACTTCAATTGCTGTGAAGGCTATTGTGTGTCCAGGGCCTAATTACAATTTATCTTTGGCTTTCTTTAGTCCACTTGATAGTCATTCTTTGCTCAACCCTGTGTTTGACCTAACATCCTGACTGTAACTAAAAGCATTTTGGAACGTATTTACTTTAAAACCCTAATTTCCCACATAGCAAAAGGCTAACAATCATCAGATAAAATGGGAAGCTGATAGCTAAGATTCCTCTATTGTGCTGTAACCACCACTTTGTGATTCCATTCATGCATTTAAAAGTGCCTTGAGTTATGGCTTTCTTTGATCTGCTACTATACAAACTTTGTGAAGATGATTTGATATTGGCACGAGTTATTTGGAGGAACCAAAACCTATATATCTGGACCATAGTCACTCACATTGGCTCCAGAACAAACTATCTTGAAGTTCCTTTAAGGTAATAAATGTATTATTTTGTCAACAAATTCTATGTTCACAATTATACAATGTATAATATAATATTTCACGAACATAATCTTATTCAGAGAATATGGATTTCAAAGATGTCATCAGTACAGAGCATGTGAAAAGTTTGAAGAGATTATGCTCATTCTATTTGTACTGAAATAGTGCACATGCTTCCAGCTCCCCTACCTATTAAGGGATACAACCAACTGTGTTATTTGAAGCCCTAGGAAATGACAAAGAAAAACACACCTTGTAACTGACAGCTAGTGTCTGTGTGGTAAACTCAGGTGACTACAAGGAACCATATGACTCTCATACACATGAGCCCAGTCTTTTCACATGTGTCCTGTCTGACTTCTTTTGATATAACCTGCAATCTCCAGTGAAAATCACACCGCAGCCTACATGTATACTTAGATACCTAGTGTAAGATATATTCCAGTGCAGGCATTTGAGGCTTAGATTAAAAATAATAATAGGAAGAGCCTGTCTTTAGTCTCTTTTTGTTGTTGTTGTTGTTGTTGAGACTTTATTCAGGTAAGTCATAATTTCTATCTTATAGAACTGATATTATATATCCTTACCACAAGACAGGGATATGATATAAAAATAAAACTATTGATGTTTTCTGCACAAATGCTATTCATCTTTGAATGGAAGACAATATGGCAATGCAATATGCAGAGTGAACTAATTTTCTGAAAATAAGAAGTCATGCTCTGCTCTTCACTCTTTCTCATCCAGGTGTTTAGATGAAGAATTTGAACTTTGTGGTTATAGGTAACTTTACATAGTTTATTTTTTGTTTTCTTTGTATTTATTAATTCTTCCTCCAACACAAAATCAAAGAAAACAATTAGCTTTTATATGGAATTTCTTGATTACAACATTAAAATCTAACAGATTTTGAAATGAGGAATGATTCATGAAGTAGAGTTGGAGTGGGATCATTGAAGCTACTCAAGATAGGATTCAGTTCATAAAATCCATAAGCATGTAAGTTTGTAGAAGAATTATCAGAAACTAAGGACGATATTTAAGCCAGCAAAATGTGTTGTTCAAGAGATTTTCTACTGGAGACATGGAAAAGTTAAATAGAAAATTTTTTACACAAAACTTCTATAAATGGGAAAATTTAGCATAGCACAAACTTACTTTTGAAAAAATTCAATGTCATTTTCTTTTAACCACCTGGCAGTCATTAAAAAGTTCATAGAAGATGGCTGAATTCACCTTCTTATATCATTTTAAGTGCTTTAACTAGGAACAGGTGTCTGTGCCTTATCAATGTAAATGACCCTTTTCAAACACCTGCCTACTAAAGCCCTCTGTGATCCTGGAACATTGGTTTGGTACCAAGATTTATTTTAAAACTTATATTCAGTATGCTTTGGACCATCTAAGTCTATAAATTCTCATCATGTATGTACAAGAAAAATTAAAACTGAACACTAGCTACCACACCAATTATACTCCATGTCACTGATCATTTACATAAAAAACTAGCATATTCTCATAAACAGAGCCAAACATTTTTACAATGTCTGGGAAAACATTTTTTTCAAGACAGGGCTTCTCTGAGTAGTTCTGGCTGTCCTGGAACTCACTCTATAGACCAGGCTGACTTCAAACCTGGAGATTCACCTGCCTCTGCCTCCAGAGTACCGATGCATACTTGGTTGTAAATGTTGAAGTTTACAGTAAGACACATGTTTAAAATTTCACATGCACAATCGTATTTAAGTTAGTTAAATGAGAAATAATCACTGTAATGCTTCATGTAGACTATGGAACTCAAAGGCAAAATATGTTAGGAAACTGAAAATAAATTAAAGAAGAAAGAAAGTTCTAGGAAATTTTATGTTTGATCTGCTATCTGTTCTTAATCATTTACTAACTCAATCAAAAGTTGCATATAGATAAAGATGTAGTTATATGATGTAGCATGAATCTTAAAGAGTCTTATTAATAAAATCAAACCTGAGCCAGGTTGTTGCTGGAGAAATTTTCTCCAGCTCCCACCACCAAGTCCCACCAGTCCCTGATCCCACTTATAAAATAAACACATAGACTCTTACATTATTTAAACTGCTTGGCCATTAGCTCAGGCCTGTTATTGTCTAGCTCTTACTCTTATATTTAGCCCATTTCTATTAATCTTTACTTTGCCACATGGCTTGTGGCTTACCGGTACTTTACATCTTCCTTGTCCTGATGGCGGCTCACAGTGTCCCCCTCTCTCCGCCTTCCACTTCCCTGAATTCTTTTCCTTGTCCCACCTATACTTCCTGCCTAGCCAATGGCCAATCAGTGATTTATTTACTGACCAATCAGCAACACACTTGACATACAGACCATCCCACAGCACTTCCCCTTTTCTTTTCTTAAAAAGGAAGGTTTTAACTTTAACATAGTAAAATTACATATAACAAAACAATTATCAAGCAAGAATTACAGTTACAATATTAAAGAAGAAATCCTATCTATCTTATATTTGTAAGTTTAAGGTTTTATATCTAACTTATCTTTTATTATAACTAAGGAAAATTGTAAGTATCTAGTCTTTAACCACATCAAAGACCTCAGAAGGATATATTACTACCTGAGAAATGGAGAAGGATATAAGCAACTTTTAGGAGTCTTGTAGGGTAGACAGAGACAGATGGCAGCCTGGACAGTCATTCAAAGTTCTCTTGTAAAGTTGGGGCATCTGTCTTCAGCCTACAGGCCTAGAGTCTCTTACTCACTTTTCTCTGTGTCCTGTAGAATGTCTGGCAGTTTTCTCTGCAAAGCAGGAACCTGAAGGACCATTTTGTCAAGCAAAGTTCAGTGGTCACCTTTGTATGGGTCCTGCATGTCCAGTTGATCAGGCAGTCCAGGCAAGAACAGTTTCTTGCCCAAATGGCTATTTTTGTCAAGGTGAAGATAAACTCCGTATGGAGTGTCTTCGATGCCCATCCTCCTCTCTGAAGTAAATCGGTGCTGTCAGGAGCAGACATGTCTCACTGTCCAGAAAGTCTAAATTTTTAAAACATTTTAAATGCCATATTCTGTAGGTCTTTGAAGTGTTTGAAGACTACCTATCTATCTGAAATATATCTATGTATACCTAGAAGACTTAACTAACATGGCTACAAATATTATCATAGATGACTAACTATTAATCTATTTTTTAATTATCCATTACAATTTTAAATGAGTTACATAAACATAATACCTCAAACAAGAATAGAAATATATATACAGTATAACAAAATTAAGTTTAAATTTGTATCAATAAACTAAAATCTATAGCGATGTAAAACATTTTAAACAAGTTGTTACTCTTTAAAAGTAGGTTCATTAATCTACCCTTTCATCCTATCATATCTAAACTATCCCCTTTTTTTCTTTAGAAAGAGATTGTATTTATAATCAACCTGCTTTAAATAAAAATATTGTTTTTTCTCTGTCCCACACCAGAGGGCTCTTCTGATTTGGGACACAAGAATCTCTTAACCATTTTTTTTTTTTTTTGAGCAATATGTCTGGGTTTAGAGGGGGAGTGAGCCAATTCCATCTCTAAAGCCAGCTTGGTATATTTGGGAATTTGGGCGTAGCTTCTCTTACTACTTCCTGCTGGAGGGGGGCGCTGTATCTTATGGGGACACGAAGAAAATTTTAGGATCATGGAGTAGTCCATGAGGCTGTATCATCTGAGCCAGTTGCCTTGGAACCATTCTGGATGTTGAGTCATCTGGGCCATGGTGTCATTGGAGACCTTTCAGGGGGTCTTGGCTGGTCAAACCTGATGTATCTTAATCTGGAACAAATCCATAGTCTCTGGCTTTCTGTGGAAACAAAAGAGACTCTTTTCCAAAGCAACATATCCTTACATCCAAACTTTGAAGTCAAGGTACCTTTAAAATACACATTTTGGCATAATTCAACAGCTTTTGTAATCAAATGTTTTTCTTCAGTTACGAATATCAAAGAGAACATAATCCAGATTCTCTGTGTGGTAGTCATCTTTACGTGGCTTATTTTTTTTATATTAGCTTGAGCCTATTGCTTTTAAACTGCAGCCTTCTAAGCCTGAAATGGCGCAGTGGCTGCTGGCTCCGCCCACTTCAGCTTCCCAACATGGCGGCGGTCTGCTTTCCGCCAGCTCTGGGAGCCATGACTCTCAGAAATAGTGGGTCTACACTTTTACCAAAGTAGCGTGTAGCCCAGAAACCTCTTTTTTTTGTTTTGTACTAGCAAAGGCTAAATTCATCACACAGTTTAATGTGCTACTTGCAGAGGCCTCATTCCCACCATACTGCAGGTCGAGAGCGCACGCTAGGAACCCGCCAGTAGCTCAAACCGGCAGCTGCTGCTTATTTGAGAGAGACAATTAGGAACTGTTTTTAGCTCCGTTTTAGAATCTTTTTTCTCAGTTTTTAGGTGGAAACTCTTGCCACCACGTTGGACGCCATTTGTTGCTGGAGAAATTTTCTCCAGCTCCCACCACCAAGTCCCACCAGTCCCTGATCCCACTTATAAAATAAACACATAGACTCTTACATTATTTAAACTGCTTGGCCATTAGCTCAGGCCTGTTATTGTCTAGCTCTTACTCTTATATTTAGCCCATTTCTATTAATCTTTACTTTGCCACATGGCTTGTGGCTTACCGGTACTTTACATCTTCCTTGTCCTGATGGCGGCTCACAGTGTCCCCCTCTCTCCGCCTTCCACTTCCCTGAATTCTTTTCCTTGTCCCACCTATACTTCCTGCCTAGCCAATGGCCAATCAGTGATTTATTTACTGACCAATCAGCAACACACTTGACATACAGACCATCCCACAGCACCAGGTATTGGGGTGAACTGGAAGAACAGAGAACCAGAACAAGCCACAGCTACCTCACCTTGCCAGATCCTCAGCTGGTCTTGTTTCCTCAGGCTGGAAGCCTCTGAGTCCTCATCCAGAATGGGTCTCAGCTGAACTGCTACTCAAAAGCCTGAAAGCTTAACCAGCCAAATGCTTAATCAGGCCAAATACTTCTAGTTCCTGGTCCTCACACCTTATATATCTTTCTGCTTTCTACCATCACTCCCTGGGATTAAAGGCTCACTCCCTGGGATTAAAGGCGTGTGTCACCATGCCTGGCTGTATCCTTGAACACATGGATTTCTGCCTCTGAAATGCTAGGATTAAAGGCGTATGCTACCACTGCCTATCCTAAGTATCTAGTGGCTTTTCTGTTCTCTGACCCCAGATAAGTTTATTAGGGTACACAATATTTTGGGGAACACAATACCACCACATTTCCTCTCTTTTTGTCTAAAATTAAAAAAACCTTATAACTAACACAAGAAAAACTATCCAATAAGTATATACAATATATACAGTCAAAAATTACATTAACAATTGTCCATTATCATTTGACAGATTCAGACAAAAAACTCCATTATATATATTAACAATGTCCAGTCCAGTAACTTTTGATAAACTCAGACAAAAAATTTCATTACTTATCTTATTTAAAACAAGTAGTTCCTTTTTTAAAAGAATTTTTTTCTTTTCATAATAGATTCAGTAATTTAACTTTTGTCATTTTTATATCTTCCCCTTTTTCTTTTTAGTGTAGATTCAGTGATCTACCCATTTATCTTATTATTTTTTTATCTTTTTTCTCAGAGTAGATTCGATGATCTACTTCATATCTATATTCTCTTTTTTCTTTTTCTTTCTTATTTTTAAACAAAACCTCTGAATCCAATCTTCTTGTTCAGCTTTTTTCCTGACCATTAATAATTAACAACTTGTAACCAACCAGCAAAATTGGTTAAAGGGACATTAGGCCTAGCTGTGAGGTGTTGGTAGATGCTATTTTTAAACACAGTGGTGTCCCCCACCTGGCCACCCGCCAGAGACTACGTCAGGGTCCAGAGCCCTGGGTGGCCTGGTTTCCCAACACACCGAGCGGCCTTCTCGCTCCTTCCCACCTGGTGCCAGGTTCCTCCCAGGTGCTTCCCGTGCCCGGGCCTCACTCTGAGCCCACGCTAGGGCAAGAGAGAGCTGGCCTTTCTGGATCTTTCTCTTAAGTCATTTTATCATGGACTAGCCCATGCTCCGCGTCCACCCCAATAAAAGGATCCTTCCTTAAAAAAAAAAAAAAAAAAAGACAATTACTAGTTTTAAATACTTGAAATTGGATTGGACTTTTCTATACTGTATACAAATTATATATATCTACTTCAGAGAAAATATGGGCATTGAAAAAACTGCAATTGGAGTTAACTTTCATTGTGGCAAAACTTAGCCACTGGACAACAAAGTATCATCGAATCAACTGCTGACAAACAGGATCAGCTGAGAAGTTGGCCAGGTGAGGTGGCTGTGGCTTGTTCTGTCTCTATGACCTTCCAGCATTCACCCCAATAACTGGCCCCCAGGTTTGTTCTTATTAATAAGACTCTTTAAGATTCATGCAACAATACACCTAGACATACGTGTGTGTGTGTGTGTGTGTGTGTGTGTGTGTGTGTGTGTATGCTTATGTATTACTTACTTTTCTATTCCTGTGATAAAGTGTCATGACCAAGGAACCTTACAGAAAGAAGGGCTTATTTGGGCACATTATTCTGGAGGATAAATGTCCATCACTATTACAGCATGAAATCATGGCAGCAGTAGGCATGGTGGTTAAAGCGGTGAGAACTTATGTCTTAAGCACAAGGACAAAGCAAAGAAAGTGAACTGGGAATGACACTCAGCAATTAACTCACAAAGGACACCTCTAGTGAAATACTTCTTCCTAAAAGGCTACACCTCTAAACTTCCCAAACTGTGCCATCCATTGTAGACCAAATATTCTCATACCCAAGGTTATGGGGGCTATTTTTGACTCAAACCAGCAATTCTATTCCCTGGTCCCCATAGCCATATCATAAAGCAAAATGCATTTAACTTCAAAACTTCAAACTTCAAAACTTCAAAAGCACCCATAGTCCTTTACACTCCCAACACTGTTTAAAAGTCAAGGAATCATATTTGAAATGGTAATCTCCACATTTACAGATTTAAGGTATTGCTTTTTAAATTATAAAATTTTTAATTTTAGTTATTCCATTTTGTAATCTGTTATTACTTTAGGTCATTCTCGGTCATTATTAGTACATATTTCACACCTCTATGCTTCTGTCATTTAACTAGTTCAACCGTTAGTATCAACAACTACTCAATTCTGTGTTCCTACTATATAATATTGTCTTACTATTGAACATCATCTGTAGGCATGGTCATATACTATGAATTTTATTTCTTTCAGCTTTTGAAATTCTTCTCAGTAATATACCAGTGGTGATTTTGTAATTATTGTGCCATATTAGGGATCATTTTGTCATAATGGAGTTCCTCTGTGCCAGTTTTCACCTGTTAAACTGACACAAGTCAAGATCCCCTGGGAAGAGGGAACTTCAACTGAGAAATTGCCTAGGGCAAATTGGCCTGAGGTCACATCTGCAAAGGATTTTCTTTACTATTAATTGGTGTGGATAGGCTCAGTCCACTGTGGTTAGTATCATACCCAGGCAGGCTGGGCCCAGGCTGTGTAAGAAAGGTATTTTAGAAAGCCAGTAAACAGCATTCTTTTATAGCTTCTGTTTCAAGCTCCTGCCTTGGCTTCCTTCAATAATGGACTACAAAGTGTAGGATGAAATAAACCATTTCCTCCTTATGTTCCTTTTGCTCATTATCATAGCAACAAAAAAAAGTGGAATAATGTGGCATACCCATCCTCAGAGCTACACTGCTCTGCTCTAATGTTTCAAAACTGTAATGATTTTCATAGTGTTATTTCTTCTTCTGGACATGTGTTTTATAAGTTTCTAGAAGTAAAGTTATCAGATTATGTGTTATGCATACAATGAACTTCATGAAAAACTGCAAATTAATGTTTAAAAATTTACTAGTATTTTAAAGATGCTTTAGAATTTTGGTGTCTATCATGTACCTATCATTCCTAATAACTGGCATAGCATTCTCTCTGTCTCTCTTTCTCTGTCTCTGTCTCTCTCTCTCTTTGTGTGTGTGTGTTTGTGTGTGTGTGTGTGTGTGTGTGTGTGTGTGTGTGTGTGTGATTTTAGGGACTCATTAAGATACTCAGTCTCCAAATAAGCACACATTTGGGGAATTGGACATTTAGTATCAACATGAGGTTCTGAGGGACAGAGGGAGAGGTTACAATTAAACCTAAATCAGAGATTTATGGCACACACAAAATTCTTTGCTTAGCTTTTTTATTTAGGTCAAAGATTTTTCTCTAGGATTTTTGTGTTGTTTCTACCAATTAGGAATTTAACTTTTTTCTTCATGTCATCCAATTGTGACAGCATTTATTGAGGGGAATTTTCTTTCCCCACTGAATTTGTTCATTCCTCTAGTTAAAATTAAAATTAATTGGCCATGTTTATGATGTTACTATCTAAGATTAAAATTGGCAGTATATTTGTAAGTCTATCTCTGGACTTTCTAGTCTATTACTTTGAGATATTCCATCTATTCCTCTGCCAATAACCTCAATATGTTAATTACTGTAGTCATCTACTGTAAGAGAAGTGTACTGTGGCTTCACAGTAAATCCCCAAAACAGCTCTGTTTCGTCTACTAGCTGCCCTAGCACCTCCACATTCAGTTCTCTGATTTCTCCTATAACTAGATGCCTTTTCTCTCCTTGGCTTTGTTTCTCTGCAATATAATTTAGGGAAAGGCTTCCATGCAAAAAGCTAGAGTAAATGTAGGCTCTATATCATTTCTTTAAATAATTTCAGTCCTGAACCCTGCAGCATAAGTTTCTACATACATTCTTCCTCTAGCATACTTGTTTACTGTGGGAACAGTGTCTGCAAACAGTGAGTCCATCACAACAGGGGCAGAAATCACTTGCACTGACTCATTTTGTGCCAGCAACATAATGTACAGGATATGCAATATAATTATATTAATACAATCAGTATAATTAGCCTAATACGTATTTATATTTGATGATGATATTTAGAAAACCTGAAACATTGCTTCCCAACGAAGATAATCATACAAATTTTTGGCATTCAGCACTCTTTAGTGCAAAAAATGGGTGATGGTTAAGTATGTGCATATGGCATTGGATCTGTCAGGGAGATTCAGCCTAGGCCGTTGAGTTTACCATATATACTTTGGTAGAAGCACACATCCATAATCTCAGGTCTCATTGAGGCAGAGTTGGAGGCCTGCACAAAGATCAGAATCTGAGAAAGAGTCAAGTACTGCATTTTGAATAGTACATTATTGTGAAGATCATGCTATTAGAAGAGCTGTCTTTGGAAATACACACCCTGTAAAAGCTTTACTTGAGACCTCAGTATGTTTTTCATTAACTAATTATGCACTGATCTCTGAATACATTTAAAAACCCTTATAGTAATTAACACTTGATATAGGATTTTGTCAGATGTTGACATAGCTTATCTGTACAATAGGTTCATTACGTATCTGGCTCTCACTTTGGGAATCATAAGTAGAAAGCTATTACTGTTACTAACGAACATGAATTCAATGCTCTGATAAGAGCTGTTACTAAAGAACTTGACTTCAGTGCTCTTGTCGTGGAATAGAAGCACTAAACACTTGCACCTTTTGTGAAATGGATATCAGTAACCTGATGTCTCAATGACATTTGCTGGAACTTTATAAAGCAATAAAAGAGACAAACCCTAATATTAATGTATATTGGGAGAAAGGTTAAGCACTTACTTTTGAATTAAAACTCTTAATGTAATTTGAGAAAATCTGTTTTAACTCTACCTTTCAATACACTATCAATTCCCTTGTGAGTATCTTAATTTCTCTTTTTGTTGTTGTGATAGAATATTTTGACTAAACATCTAAGGAAGGAAGGATATGTTTAAAGTCATAGTTCAAGGTGTAGTCTACTGTGGCAGAAAATTCATGACTGAAGGAGCTGCTTGCAGGTGATTTTAGATTTTTATCAAATTGGCAATGAAGACTATCACAGAATGTAATTCTCATGGATGCAAACATGTGGTGAAATCCACAAGAAGGATGTGTGATATACAGAATGTACATAGTATCTTCATAAACATTCATGGCAAGAATCAACAAACAACTAATTTTGTTTGCTATCTTTCGTGTTGAAATTAATAAAGTAGTTTTTAGTCTATTTGACTAATTTCAAGTTCATATAAAAATAATTATTTTTCTTCTGTTTGTCTGGGCAGTGGTGGCACTGCCTTTAATCCCAGCACTCAGGAGGCAGAACCAGGTGGATCTCTATGAGTTCGAGGCCAGCCTGGGCTACCAAGTGAGTTCCAGGAAAGGTGCAAAGCTACACAGAGAAACTCTGTCTCAAAAAACCAATACATATATATATATATATATATATATATATATATATATATATATATATCCTTCTGTTTTTGAGATTATACTTTTATCATTTCACTTTTGCCTTTCCTGCCTCCAAGTCCTCCCATATACTCCACCTTGCTCTCTTTCAAATTCATGGTTTCATTTTATCATGAATTGTTATTATATGAATTTATGTATATGCGTATATATACATCCATGCTATTAAACTTTATACAGAGGATTAATGTAATTTAAATCTATAGATATGATCCATCTTAATAATTTCAAAACATTCTCTGAATATTTTCTGTCTATCCCATATTTTGTTGACGAATTTTTCCACCGTGAAAATAATCCATCATATATCTTATAAATAGAAGAGAAAATAAATACAATAAAATAAAAAATAAAAGAAATAAAATAAGAGAAACAGTTGATGGCATTTTACATTCTCAGCACATGGCACACCTTCTAGTGTTTTATTTAATTTTTGATGGATATGTACATTGTTCTAGACACAGAGACAGAAAATATTTGTCAAATCCCAATGCCGACCTCAGCCTCAGCATCATCTTCCTTGAGCCTCCTACACCTTAAGAGCCACATGGAGAAGCAGGGAAAGCAAGGACTAAAGCACAAGGGAAGAAGATGGGGCAGAGAGAGAGGTCCAAGCAGGCTAGCTTGTGCACCCGTGGAGGCTGAAGAAGCAGAAGTAGGGTTGCAGGAAGTTGGGACACTGCTATAAGTTGTTAGACTATATGCTCCTGGTGGTAATAAGTCTCAGTAGATCTGGAACACCACCATCTTATCAACAAGAGCACAAAACACTTCCCCCTGGCTTTCTGCCCCATACATATGCAGTCTGGAGTAGTAGTACACTCACTTGTGTGGCCAAGTATAACTAGTGTGCCATAAGTCATCTTTCTCGCTTTCTCAACTAAAGAATAACAAAAAAGTCCCAATTTCCAAAAATTGTATCCACTTGCAGGAAAAAAAAATCCCCTGTTAAATTATTGTTGAGTGTATCATTGCCAGTGTAGAAAACAATCAATGTTCATTCTCAATTCCAAGAAAGTAAAGGATCCCTCCAGATGGAAAGCAGCAGCGATGCAGATTCTTAGCACATCAGTTAGGTTAATTTAAGAGGTGAAGAATGAACAAGAATTTTCCAGGTCAAGAAATAGACTGCAAAGGCACGAGTTAAAACCGTGTGTGTTGTGTTAGAGAAGCAGTGAAAGTGGAGGAGCAAGAGTTACATTTAGAATGACAACACTGCATGGCAAACGGTGTGGCAAGATCAAACGTGCAAGGTCTTCAGGTTACACAGTGATGTCAAAGTTAGCCTTGAATATATGATATTTTGTCTCAAAACCAGTAGAGTAGAAAGGAAATAGAGATATTTCTGAACACATATGACGTACAAAAATTAAGCCAAGCATATATAGGCAACTTAAACAAATATACACTGAACAATGACTTTGAAGCAGTAATAAGATTCTGAAAATGGATAAGAACAATTCACAAGTAGATTTACTACTCAGTTGTACTACATTTGTGAAGAATGATGAACACCAATGACCTTCAAACCATTATTCTTAATGCCCAGGAAATGGAACTACCCTAGATGCCCATCAACAGAAGAATGGATAATGCAAGTATGACACTTATATATAGTAGAGTTATATACAGCTGTTAAGTTAACTGAAATCATGAATTTCATGGAAATAAATGGATTTAAAAAACATATTGTTAAATCAGGTGACCTGGACTTGGACAAAAAATTACTTGGGCGTATCCGAATATAATATTTTTCTGCATGTAAATAAAGGGCTGTTAGTGCAGGGGTATGTTATGAAGCAAGATAAGTGACCACAAGAAAGAGGCAGAAAGAAAAGGGAAGAGAGACAAAGGCCTGATGAGAAATGAAAACAGAAAACAGGCTACTAGAGGTGGTAGGGACATGTGAGAGAGGAGCAATGAGTTAGAGTAAAGAGAAAATATGGAAACTACCATTCTTGAAAATATCATAATAAAATTCAATTATTATCATTCAAATAAAATATTTAATTTTAGGAATTTAAATCAGAAAAGAAAAGAATGCTACAAAACACATTTTATAAAACCAGTGTTGCCATGTTAGTGAAACCAGATAAAGATATACCAAAAAGGAAAAAAAATTAAATTAAATTTTAGAAAGGTCTCTATGATGAGCAGGTATGACAAATTTCTGAATAAAATTTTTGTAAATTGGATTAAAAATACTCTTGAAAGATTATTCTCCACCAACCTCACTTCATTCAAAGAATTATGAATGGGTATAATATACAACTGCAAAATCTAATACATATATATTCATATATATAATATGTATTCATGTCAATTGATATACAAAATATATTTTTTTTCAGTAAATTTCTTTTTTTTCAATTTTTTATTAAGATTTTTTTATTCATTTTACATACCAACCACAGATCCCCCTCTCTTGCCTCCTCCTGCCCCTCCAGCCTTCCCCCCCACTACCCACTCCCCCATTCCCTCCTCCAACAAGGTATGGACTCCCATGGGGAGTCAGTAGAGCCTGGTACATTTAGTAGAGGCAAGTCCAAGCCTCTCCCCCTGTATCAAGGCTGCGCAAGGTGTCCCACCATGGGTAGGGGGCTCCAAAAAGCCAGCCATGCACCACGGATGGATCCTGATCCTACTAATAGGAGGCCCCTTAACAGGTCAAGCTACAGAACTGTCTCTATTATGCAGAGGGCTTAGTCAGTCTCATGGAGGCTCTACAGCTGTTGGTGTAAATTTCATGAGTTCCCACTAGTTTGTTTTGGTTGTCTCTGCAGGTTTCCTCATCATGATCTTGATGCCTCTTGCTCATAGAATCCGTCTTCCCTCTCTTCGACTGGACTCCTGGAGCTTGGCCTGGTGCTTGGCTGTGTATCTCTGCACTTGCTTTCCTCAGTTACTGGAGAAAGGCTCTATGAGGACAGTTAAGTAATTCACTGATCTGATTATTGGAGCAAGTCAGTTTAGGCACCCTTTCCACTATCGCTAGTAGTCTAAGCTGGGGTCATCCTACTTAACCCCTGACCTCTACACATGCCCACATGTTAGTGCACACCTGCGTAAACATGCACAAATGTATACACAAACATGTACACACATACAAACACAAAATAACAAAAATGAAAAGGAATAAAAGAAAAATGCTTCAGAGAAAGGGCAGCCTCTTCAGCAAATGGTGCCGGAAAATCTTGAAACGAAACAAAGAATGAAACCAGATTTTATTCTCCCAAGCTCTGTACAAATCCAATTCACAATGAATCAAAGACTTTAATGGAAGAGCTGAACTCTCAGAAACTCACAGCGAAAATACACTGAGAAACAGTTGAAGTTGTAGACATAATCAAGGGGTTTTTAGAAAGGATTAGCAGCTCAGAAGATAATGACAAATGACAAATGGAATTATATAAAATGCACACACTCTACACAGTGAAGGCAAGAAGCAAGTAAAGAGCCTGAGTTCTAAATGGGAGAAATGCTCTGCACTCATACAGGTGACAAAGAACTAATACCTACAAATCACAGAGAACTCAAAAGCAGAAAAGTCAAATCATTCCGTCAATCGGTAAATAAATGAATAAAATGGTCAGCTCTCAAATGATGAAATACATATGATAAAAAACAACATCCTTAGCAATCAAATCTACACTGAGATTTTTTTCTCATACCAACCAGAATGTCAGTAATTAAAAACAAGTAACAGCATGCACTAGCGTGTGTGTGTGTGTGTGTGTGTGTGTGTGTGTGTGTGTGTGTGTGTGTTAGGGGCAGATTGTGTACTGATGATGTTAATATCAATTAGTCCAGGCACTCTGGGTATCAGTATAGATTTTCTTCAAAAAACTAAAAAATAGAACTAAATATAAAAATAGGTACACCCAGAGGAATTTCAGCGATCATAGCACAGAGACTTGCATTTCCATGCTCATCAGCCACAAAGAAGAGTGAATTTTTTATGTTCAGGAAACAGATGCAACTAGAAGCATCAAATTGTATTAACTTGGACTAAAAAGACAGGTTGCATGTTTTGCCTCTTATGGGTCATATACTGCAAGTATGTGGATAAAATGATTTGTACATATGGCATGAACATAAGCTATCTGTCAAAAGAATGGAATCAAAGCTTAGAAAGGAAAGAGCCAAAGGAGGGACAGGAGAGGAATATGATCACAGCACGGGATAAGTTTTAGTGAAATGATCTTTATGTAGCCCATCACTTTGTAGAATAGTTAACACCAACAAAATTACATTTTATTATTTTACTTTTGTTTATATTTGGGGTTTCATTCTGTTGCAGAAACTATATAGAAACTCATATATGATCCAGGCTGATTCGATCTCTAACATGTAGTAACTGTTTTTTGTCTTTCTTGCAAGTGTTGGGATTATAAATATTCATCTTCAACTGAAATTTAAATAAAGAAATAATGAGAAGGAAATTTTTTAAAGCAAATGAAGCTTTTCATTATATTTCAGAATATATTCATTTTAATATAAAACTGTTTATCAAAGTATAATAAACAATTAATTGTCTATATCTTAAATGTTAGAGTTTGTATAGCTATACATATTTAGTAGCTAAGATTCAAAATAAAAATGTCCTTTAAAACATAACACAGCAGCTAACATAAAAAATTGAATTTTGAATAGTATCTTAGTTTGGTTTGCTGTTGCTGTAATGAAATATCACGACCAAAGCAAGTTGAGAAGGAAAGAGTTTATTATGCTTGTACTTGACAGTTCATCATTTAAGAAAGCTAGGACAGGATTTTAAGTAGGTCAGGAACCTGAGGCAGGAGCTGTTACAGAGGCCACTGAGGTGTGCTACTGACTGAATTGCTCCCCATGACTTACTCAGTCCGCTATCTTATAGAACCCATGACTACCAGTCCAGGGACAGCACCACCATGATAGTTTGGGATCTCATGCATCAATTATTAATTAAGGAAATATCTTACAGGCTTGCTTACATCCTGATCTTATGGAGGCATATTCTTAATTAAGGATCTCTCCTATCAGATGATTTTAGTTTGTAACAATTTGACATAAAACTATCCAGCACAAATCGTCTTTAGATACTAAGATATAGAGAAATACATAATACAGACTATATCTAATATGTAAGAGTGTAAAATAATTTGTGATATATTATACAACACCACTGACACAGAGTTTTATAGTAGTCCATACAACTTCTGGAATCAAAAGAAGTTCTAGTAGATGAATAATATGCATTTTTGCTTACATGAACACAAGCCATGAACAAATGTGTATTATTAGACTATGCACACATTACACAAAATGAATCGAATATAGGCTGAAACAATATTCTGATTTCTTCGTTTTGTTCTGTGTCACTTAGAAGTTTTACTTCTTTGTAACAAAAGATCTGCTGCGTGTTCCTTGTTTCCTATCTGTATTATATGAACAGTCTTCTAATGTTTGGAAAATCATCTCTTTAAATTCCTAGTCCTTTCACCCAGTAGTACCATCCTCACTAATCTGGTTGACTTGAGTCACTTGTGGATTAAATACCCTTTCAGAGTAATGCATATAAAATTAGTGACCTAAATGGAGGAACATAAGGGCAGAGATATATTAATTTTTTCTTTAAATTTATTAATCAATTTTACATCCTGACCACAGTTTCCCCTCACTCATTTTCTCCCAGTTCCTCCCCCACCCTCCCCTCTACCCTATATCCAATCCACTCCTCCTTCATTTCTATTCAGAAATGGCTGGCCTCCCATGGATATAAACAAAACATGACATATTAAGTTGCAGCGAGACTAAGCACCTCCCTTTGTATTAAGGCTGAGCAAGGTAACCCAGTATGAGGAATAGGGTTCCAAAAGCCAGCAAAAGAGGTAGAGACAGCCTCTGTCCCGCTGTTAGGAATCCAGAAAAAGCCCAAGCTACACAACTGTCACATAAATGCAGAGGGCCTAGGTCAGTCCTACGCAGGCTTCCTGGTTATCAGTTCAGTCTCTGTGAGCCCCTATGAACCCAGGTTAGTTGATTCTGTGGCTTTTATTGTGATGTCCTTGTCCCCTCTGCCTCCTACAATCCTTTCTCTCTCTCTTCAGCATAATGCCATGAGCTCTGCCTAATGTTTGGCTATGGATCTCTGCATCTGTTTCCATCAGTGGTTGGATGAAGGCTCTCTGATGACAACTAGGCTAGGCACCAATGAGTAGAGCAGAATGTTGTTCGGCATCATTACATTGACATTTTTTCTTCTCCAATCATGTTTGGTTCTACTCTAGGTCTCTGGGCCCTGGATCTCCAGGTAGTGTCCAGGATGATCTCTCTCTCATGGTATGGGTCTCCAGCTAGACCAGTTACTGGTTCACCACTCCCACAATCTCTGAGCCTTCCTTATCCCAACAGGTCCCATAGGCAGAACAGACTGTAGGTCACAAGTTATGCGGCTGGGTATGTCCCACTCCCTCCACTGGAAGTCTTGCCTGGTCACAGGAAATGGCCAGTTCAGGCTACATATCCACAAATGCTAGGAGTCTTAGCTGAGGTCACTTTTGTAGATTCCTGGGAACTTTCCTTGTACTCAGTTTCTACCTGAACGAAATGCACCCCCTTTCCTATCATCTCTTTCAGTACTCTTCTCCTCCACTGTCCTACCCAATCTCATGTTCCTATCCCCATTCACCCCCAGTTCACCCACAAAATCTCCTCTATTTTCCATCTGTTTGCTCTCTTGGACCCTCCTTATTACCTGGACTCTCTGGGTCTGTGAATTATAGCATGGTTATCCTTTACAGCTAATATCCACTTATTAATGAGTATTTACCATGATTGTCTTTCTGGATCTGGGCTACTTCATTTAAGATGATTTTCTTCCTAGTTCCATCCATTTGTCTGGAAACTTCATGATGTCATTGTTTTAAAAGCTAAGTAATAGTATATTTTATGTAAATGTACCACAATTTCTATAAACATTCTTCTGTTGAAGAGCAGCTAGGTTTTTTTTTTTTTCAGGTTCTGTTTATTATGAATAGAGCTACTACAAACACAGTTGAACAAGTTGTTTTGTGGTGTGATTGAGCATCCTTTGGATATATACCCAATAGTTATATAGCTAGATCTTGAGGTAGATCAATTCCCAATTTTCCGAGAAACTGCCATATTGATTTCCAAAGTTGCTCTACAAGTTTGCACTCCCACCAGCAATGGAGGAGTGTTCCCCTTACTCCACATTCTCTCCAGTGTGAGTTGTCACTCCTGTTTTGGATGTTTGCCATTCTGACAGGTGTAAGATGGAACTCCAGGGTCTTTGGTTTGCATTTCCCTAATGGCTAGCAGATGGTTTTAGTACAGAAGCCTCTTGTTGTTGTTGCTCATCTGCAGAGATATTGTCTGTGGGGGAGTCCAATGGTTCACACTGTTAGCTTCTAAGCTTTGACTGGTAACTGTGGCTCTATCCAGGAAGCCTCTCCCCTTTGTAACCACAGAGCCTGGTCATTCCAATTTTGGAGGTTTTCAGCATGTTACCAGCTAACCATGATCTTTTCTAAACATTTAGTTCATGAGTCTATTCTACATAGAGGCATTTAATTACTTGCAAATCAAACCTTTATTGCAATGTGAATCCATTGTTAGAGAGCAGATGTCTTAGTATTTACCTTTGAAAGCTTGGGTACAAAATAGAAAAGAGTTTTACAGTTACTCCTTGAATCTCTTTAACAAACTAATGAATGGATAGTGATAAAATAACAAATGACAGTTGTATATTTAAAACAGCTGATAATTATTGGAAATTATTTTAGCAGATACTTGACATGTTTTGAATAAGATAATATATCAAGTACTTTAAGGCTCAGTGAGGAATCTCAAAGCTTCCTGAATTAAACCAGCAGTATCTTAGACTGGAAGGCCTTTCAATGACCTGTTTCGTTTTATTGGTCTTGTTCTACATAATTTGGATATCACTATGAGGAAGTGCCATATGGTGTCAATAAATAAGTCTTCAGTGTATTTCACTTATCCTCTAAAAATGTACATTATAAAGGTCAATTATGCCTAATTAAGTCAATTTTTTTTCTTTAATGTGTATGTTTTTCCATTCAAGCTCCCTGCAAGGTTATAGAATGTTTCACCATTTTTTTATTAAGGGTGTGTCAGAGATGGGAGTCAGGAAAAGAGTTAAAACCTCACAAAAATATACAAACAACTAACACACATTAGCTTCTTTTGCTCCTTAGTATTACTCTTTCATTTTGCATATTTTCTGACAAAACCCTTTTCTCAAATTTCTGGATCTTACTTCAGGGAGGTGGAAAGAGTATAAGAATAATTTACGATCAGATCTGTTCCTTAGAGACTGGAATGCAGCCCTTGGAACAAATCCATAATTATACATGGTGTGAGTTGGGGCACAGATGCAGGGAAAGGACCACAGGTGCTAAACCACCAGGATGTTGTAAAAGTAAATCACAAGACTGCCAGAAGTACACAGGAATCCAAAAGATACTTTGAAAGAAGGTGGTCAGGGACTATAACATGGTACACTCCCTCTCTAGTGTTTTTATTGTTGTTGTTTGGTGGGGAGAGTAATCACTTAAAAATAAAAGATAGTAAAGGCTACAGTCAAGCCTCATATTGACCTACCTCAAGAAACAAATTTGAGCATTGTTGCTAGAGTTTTCCTGCCTGGCCCATGATCAGGGCAAATCTCTCTCACCCGCCAGTACCACGGCCACTCAGACCCGACCAAGTAAACACAGAGACTTATATTGGTTACAAACTGTATGGCCATGGCAGGCTTCTTGCTAACTGTTCTTATATCTTAAATTAATCCATTTCTATAAATCTATATCTTGCCAAGTAGCTCGTGGCTTACCAGCATCTTCACATGCTGTTTCTCATTGTGGCAGCTGGCAGTGTCTCTCTGACTCAGCCTTCCACTTCCCAGCTTTATTCTCCTCCTTGTCCCGCCTATACTTCCTGCCTAGCCAATGGCCAATCAGTGTTTTATTTATTGACTAATCAGCAACACATTTGCCATACAGAACATCCCACAGCAAGCATGTTAATCTGTACTCAGATTGCCATAGTCTCAATTTTTGAGTCACTCAGAATCCGTATGTACAAAATAACACCAGGTAGAATGGGATTAGAAAGCAGGACATCAAGTACATGATTAAGCTGTGTAGGTAGAGTCCTCATTATTGAGACTAATGAATTTACCAAAATATCCAAGTGACACCTTAACATTGCAGTGTGCTAGTAGCTGACACTGGATGAGATAGTTGTATTTACTAGCTTCAGACACTGGATCTGTTCTCATCTTCACCTTGGAATTCGAAAGCTTCTGATGG
Organism: Peromyscus eremicus; assembly: GCF_949786415.1. Classification (NCBI taxonomy): domain Eukaryota; kingdom Metazoa; phylum Chordata; class Mammalia; order Rodentia; family Cricetidae; genus Peromyscus; species Peromyscus eremicus. Next base: position 55,349,216 of record NC_081418.1, read on the forward strand.
GAAACATTAATGTCTGCGAGTAAACAATAAACCGATATATGTGTGTGCATATACATACATACATATACTGTTGTATACATACATATATATTGTGTGTATATACACATACATATATTGTGTGTACATGTATGCATACATAAATATGTATTGTGTGTATGTGTGTAGTTACATATGTAGCTAAAGTTTTATTATGAAAGTCCATTGGCACAAAGGAAGAATTTATTGAAAAATATGAAGCCAATCATATTGAGCTAATTACTTCCAATATATCAACAGAAGGGGACTAGAGACAGCCCAGCAGTCAAGGGTACTTGTTATTTTTCCAGAGAACTGGGGTTCAGTTCCTATCACCTAGGTCCTTGGTCAGTCACAGTCATCTGTAACTCCAGCTACAAAGGATTTGATGCTTTCTTTTTGTCTCATCTGGGCTCTGCAGTCACATGGACATACCCACACTGAGGCATACAATAGTACATATAACTAAATAAATAAAAGTCCTACTTTTAAAAGGCAATAGAAGATGCAAAAATACTTCATACTTTCTATTTAGAAAAAAACAGCAAGGCAAAAAAACATAAAATGGAAGAACTTGAAAAAAATTAAGAAAACTCTAAAAAAAATAAGAAAAATAAAACGATCAGTGAAGAAACACACACACACACACACACACACACATATATATATACAAATGAAGAGGTAGAATAAAACCAAAGTAACATTATGAAGTATGGTACTGACAAAAAAATATATTCTTGTATTAAAGAATGCTTGAAGGCACATATTTATATAAATAAATGTTAATCCATAAGAATAAAACAAACAAAACTCTTTAGTTGTTGGAGAACTAGCCAAAATATGGCATATGCCTTGTGCTTTTTACATACCTAATTATATTAACTTCATAGTATATTTTTATAATGACATGCCTTAAAGGTAATCAAAAGTACGGCAACTCTCACCCACATCATGTTCCAATGGTTCAATATTTGATGGTATTTTTATTCAAGACAGTTGGAAGCTAAGGAGTAAGCATATTTGTTTCATTATTACTAGTGATGTAAGTTGTGGAAGAAAGACATCAAAAGCAAAAGGGATCAAACTAAGCATAAAAGGTAACATTTTAATTTTTTAGACTTATTTATTTTATTTTGTGTGCATGAGTATTATATATGCATACATATGTATACCAAGTGTGGTCTGGTGCCTGTGAAGGTCAAAGAGAACAATGGTGTTACATGATGCTCCCTGGGCGGCAGGCTGGTGTCTCCTCTCTCAGTTCCTCTTCCCAGAATTCTCCTTGTTTGCTTATCCCGCCTATACTTCCTAGCTGGCTACTGGCCAATCAGCATTTTATAAAACCAGTATACAAAAGCATTATCCCACAGCACAACTGATTCCCTGGAACTTGAATTATGAATGGCTGTGAGCTGCCATGTGCATGTTGGGGATTAATCCTGGGTCTTCTGAAAGAGAAGTACCTGCTCTTTATACCTGAGCCAGCTCTCCTGACCCACAAAGAGGCATTTAAAAAGTCATCATTTTGCATTGAACTGTCATCATTAGCTTGTTTTATATATTTGAATGATAAAGATATTTATATATTTATAATGCAAAATAGTATTTGACAATAATACTTAACTCAGTAAACAATTCTAATATCCTAATTGTGAATTCTAAGTATTATTTTATATGAAATAAAAAAAGGGTTCCTTGAGATGTATCTGGTTCCAAGCATAGAGCTAGAAATATAGAGAATGAGGCTAGATTTCCTGGCCATAATGTGGAATTAGCAAGATCCCATGGATAACAGGATAACACACAAAAAAAGGAAAGACTTGTGAGGAAGGGAAGCATCCATTATTTCATAAAGACACACACTGAGCATTAACAAAACTAAAGAAAAACTAGGATGGAAAAATTTTAGTGGGAATATTGGCCTGGGAATGAAAGGGCAAAACTAAGGGTGGAGAAAGGGTTAACCCAAACTAAGGATGTATAAAATAGCAACAGAGAGGGAGAACAAGGAATAGGAGACAATGGTAAATGAAGACCACATGAGAATAGGAAGAAGCAAAGTGTTAAAGAGGCCCACAGAAATCCACAAAGATACCCCCACAACAGACTGCTGGCAATGGTCGAGAGACAGCCCGAACTGACCTACTCTGGTGATGGGATGGCCAAACACCCTAATTGTCGTGCTAGAAACCCCATCCAACTACTGAGGGATCTGGATGCAGAGATCCATGGCTAGGTCCCGGGTGGATCTCTGGGAGTCCAATTAGCAAGAATGAGGAGGGTGTATATGAGCAAGAATTGTTGAGACCAAGGTTGGATAAAGCACAGGGACAAATAGCCAAACGAATGGAAACACATGAACTATGAACCAATGGCTGAGGGGCCCCCAACTGGATCAGGCCCTCTGAATGGGTGAGACAGTTGATTGGCTTGATCTGTTTGGGAGGCACCCAAGCAGTGGGACCTGGTCCTGTGCTCATTGCATGAGTTGGCTGTTTGAAACCTGGGGCCTATGCAGGATTGCTTGGCTCGGCCTGGGAGGAGGGGACTGGACCTGCCTGGACTGAGTCTACCAGGTTGATCTCAGTCTGCGGGGGAGGCTTTGCCCTTGAGGAGGTGGGAATGGGAGGGTGGGCTGGGGGGAAGGTGAGGGGGGCCGGAGGGGGGAGAACAAGGGAATCCGTGGCTGATATGTAGAACTGAATTGTACTGAAAAAAAAAAAAAAAAAAAGAAAGCTGCATTAGAACCTACTACATTACAAAGAAATAGTCAAAACACTGTAATTGTTTCACTGAGTTGGTGGGTGTACTGCAGGGGTGGATAGTTCTGCACCTGGAAGTCACAGGTTTTAGAATCAAACCCCAGTACCAGGTATGAAATGCCTTCTTTTTAGTTCTTGACCAGGAAGCTCCTAGAGGCTTCCAAAACAATGCAAGTGAGTATTACTGTTCTTAGCTCCCCACTGAAATCAGACAGTAAGACCCTATTACTGATGATAGCAAACATTTCACCACAGTGCCAAAAGGTACTATGCAGACTTTAGGGGGAGAAAAGTCATCAATGATTTAAGCCAGCTGTGAAGACTAAGTACTATAATACTGACCTATCTGGATATATGTCCACTCATGCGATACTGAGATTTTTAAAATATATTTCCTTTAATTGAGAATACATTATAATTACATCACTTACACTTTCCTCCCTACATATCCTACCATTTACCATATGCCCCTCTTGCTTTTTTTCATATTCATGGCCTCTTTTTTATAAGCAAACAAACATATAAATACTTAAATATAATATTTACATATTATTATATGTAAAATATTGTATTTATATATAAACATATGAATATGTAGTATGTATAAATACATGAGTACAATCTGATCAATCTGCATAATGTTACTTGTACATATGTTTTTAGGGCTAAACATTTAGTACTGGATAGCCGATTGGTATGCTCTGCCTTAAGGAAGACTGTCTCCTGCTTGTATGTTTTGATTTTGAGACTGGATTTATATATCCCAGGCTGAATCATCTTTAGCACCCAAGTCTCTTGTCTCAACCACTCAGTGCTCAAACTCTAGGTATGCACCACTCTAACTGGCCACACAGGAATTACACTGAGAAATATATAAATAATAGAATTATTCAACAATTATGTAGAATATTTTTTGTTCATTTTATGTAGTAGTTTGGTGAGGATAGAACCCAGAGCCTTGTGCACAGTAGGTAAGAGTTTTATCAGTAAGTTCTGTCTGTGAGTGATAAAATATTTATGGTTAGATGGCAAATTAAAACTGTGTTTAAGTTCTTTAATTACTTTAAGTGACAGTTATATACAGAATGACTATTACATGATTGTAATAAAATATTTACATTTTTATAGATATATATTTTATTTATAGATATATATACACATTTATAGATATATATCATCACTTATAAACAATCATATACTTATTCTTGTCATATAAAAATTTTACTATTTATAAATAAAATATCAAGGTATATGTAAACTTAAGCATGAGAATGAAATATCCACAATAAAATGATTAGATTATAAATAGGTTTCATTGCTTTCCAACCAAAATTACAATAAAATATATCAGCATAAAAATACAAGTGAAAATAATTCATTTTTCATCACAAATTAACTTTTCCCATTAACATTGTGTTCAAATAATGAAATTCTTAAAGTCAGTGATAACTGAGTAGGAATCTCAAACTGATCACTACTTTACACCTCAGGTGTGAGTTTCATTAATTATTTTAACCCTTCAATCACAATGAGTTTTGTGTGAAGGGATATTAATGCACAAAAGCTTTATGAATTATTCTGTAGGAGATAATAAAAGTATAATTTAATTCTGGTTGAAAACATTCTAGTTTTCCTCAAATTTATAAGATTTCATTTTGATTTTTTCTGTACTCCATGACTGAATATAGAATTTAGTACTTTGCATTGCCTTTACTTTTCCTACAAGATCAAACAAAAACCAGTATAATGAAAAAAATGCTTGCCTTCCTTTGGTTTGTTCTGCACAGTGGTCTATGTGTGATATGTAATATAGATCGTACTAGATATAATTATAAACAAAAGAGTCAAAATAATTTATGAGAAAATAGTATTGTCTTGTAAGTCAAACTGCAAATTAGGGTGGGTGATAAATTGGGTCAAAATATCAAGGAGTTGATATTTAATTCAAATGTTTTTAAATTCACAGTAACAATACAAAGTATCATTTCTGAGATTTGGTAAAATTATATGCATTCTTTTTGTTGCTTATTGGTCATCTAATATGTTCTATACAGAGATTTTCATACTGAATGAGCTTAACGGGGTTAAATTCTTTAGTTTCATTTTTCAAGGGTGAAACTCCAAGTTCATGGTCAACTATGCTCTTTTTATTCTGGGTCTTTTCAGTGCTTAGTGAATTATAGCTGTCTTCACTCTTTCACTCGTTTATTCTCTATCAACCTGTTTCTTTCAAAGGACAAATGCTATTTTGAAGCATAGGGTTTTGCTTTGGTCTTCAGTGTAATCATCCCTCCAAATCCTGCCAATCACCCGTGGACTAAAGCAGTCCTTCTCGTCAGATCATAATATGACCTTTAGCGCTGTCTGTCATCTCAAGTTTATGCCATTATAAGTTGAGACTGTGTCCTTTTTCAGTCTCAACACTGAGAGGACTTAAAGGAGATCTCAATTTTATTCTGTTTCCCACATTTTGACAACTTCAGACTCAGGATGACCCATTGCTCTGAACTCAATATAGACTTACTTTTGCCAGGGCTCTGTGATTGGCTCCCTGTAAGATGAACAGGAGACCTTGCACTCATCCTTATAATCCCATTATCTTCCTCTTCATATTTAAGGGCCTACTTTTGAGTCTGTCTCAGAATGTCACCCAGAAAACGTTTCATGGAGACTTCGCTGCTTTCAGCTACATATCACAGCATAGCAGAGTGCTCTAGCTCAATCATGGGCTAATGAGTATTGATCTCTATGGGTTAAAGTAGATGGACATAAATTATTTCCTTGCTTACTTTCTCCTTATAATTTCTTGCAGATCTGAAGTACTAATCACTTTAAATATCTCTAAATGGATAGAAATTAAAACAGAGACATATTTACAGATTAACCAGTTAATGATTGCTCTTTCTCTGTAACATGAATATTGCCCCATTCAACAGGCCCTCCCAGCTCTGTTAGTGTTAGTGTTCTCAATAGACTTTCAGTTCTGGAAAATTTCCTCTTACTAGGTTTTCAATGTCTTCTCTGCACTAGAAGTTGCATCCCCAAAGCTCAAGAGGATCTTCTGTTTTATTCAACAGTGCATACCACATACAAGGACAGTGTATGACACATATTAGATACTCCTTAGATCACCTTTTGTAATCATTTTTTTTTCACATTTGGCAGGAGAAAGGATGTAGAATGTTCTTGGAAATATTATTTTTATTACATTGATTTGCATCTTTTCACTCTGTTTTTATACACATTTATAGGTATGGACTGCTATTGTCTATACTCTAGGACCTGTCCAAATGAATTTTTATGAGTTTCTGGATTCCAAGACACTCAATCATATAGATAAATTAAAGTGATGCATAGTTTGGCACATTTGCTAACTGGGCTGAGAAACTTCATAAGAAGGGGATGACCAACTCAACTAGAGCTTTGGGCAGTTTTGATTGCAGCCTATTTTGTCTTTTGACTTAAAATTTTATATATTCTTGGTTGTTCACTTTTATGTCATCTTTTCCTCTCTCTACCCAGTTCTGTCACTTCCTGTCTGTCTGCACAGACATCCAGACATCCATAGTTAACTAGTTTTGGAATATAAGGCATGTGCCACCGCACCTGGCTCTTTTTCCAGTGTGGCCTTGAACACACAGAGATCCTGCCTGACAAGTGATAGGATTAAGGGCGTGCACTACTGTGGCCTAACTTCTTTGTTTACATAAAATTGCTTGCTATTTCCTATGATCTCCAGGCAAGCTTTATTTATTAAAGCACAAATAAAATATCACCACATTTCAGCACAAATGAAATATCACCACGTTTGTGTGTCTGTGAGAGTATATGTATAGGTATGTGCAGGTGTCCATAGAGGTCAGGAGATGACTTCTGATTTCCTAGATCTGGAGGTACAGATGGCTACAACATGCCAGATGCGGGCACTGGGAACCAAACTCATGCTGTTTGCAAGATGAGCTATCATTCTAAACCACTAGGCATTTTTCCAGTCCTGGAATAATTTTATTTTTAAAAGTTCCATGAAGTATCATTGAATGAATTTTGGATTGGGATTAGAACAGGACTTCCAAAATTTCTGAATGAGACCTTTGCATCCTTCTGTCTGTTTGCATTTCATGCACATGTGAAGTGGTATCCTCAGAACTGATGACTATAAATGGAATCAACAATCAACCATGAAAATACTGAAGATGCACTCTGATTTGCAGCACCAATTAGCAATATTTACTTATTTATCTAAAAATAAAGAAGCATAGAAACAACCTGCTCAGTGTGTAAAATGTCACACACACACACACACACACACACACTACATACACACACACACACACACACATATATATTCATGGATGATCATTTGCTATTAGATAACCAATTAGTGTTTTCTCCTTCGGGGAAGACTATTTCTTTGTCTGTGAGCATTCCTTACCTTTCCATAGTTATACATGTGTATACGTACATATACTGTGTATGGTATATTACAACAATTAATGTAAAATATGGATTTGGAAAAGAGCAAGGAGGGTTATACAGGAAATTTTGGATGGAAGAAAGGAAAGGAGGAAATTATGTCATTATATGATAATCTCAAAAAATTTAAGTATTTCACAGACATGTGAATTTGCTTTGTAGTTAATAAACAGTAAAATTACATGCATACTAAGGAATTTTTCAGGATAATTTTCCTTAAGACTTAGTAAATATTCTATTTATATACCTACCTTTCAGAATAATTTTTTTTCAAGACAAGTTCTCACTGTGTATCTCTGAGTGTCCTGGAACATTTTTTGGAATAATTTAGAAATATTTTATTGTGGCTGTTTTCAGTTAAATATTTCTCTAACATGCAAAGTGAATTGTTAAACATTTAATTGTTTTTTAATTTCATTGAAAATAGGTTTTTATTTTTATAGAATATATCTTGATTATGATTTCCTATAATCTACTTGTTGCAGATCCAGATCCACACAGCTTTCTGGCACTCTTTGGAAAATAAATAACCATCTAAGGACAAATAATAAAACATAATGTAAGAAGATAAAACTGAAGCTAAAAAAATCAGAAGAGAACAATAACAAAAACAGAAGGAAGAGAGCCCAAGAAACAGCCCTCCCCCCAAAAATAAAAACGAAACAATAGACCCTCTCATGTGCAATCAGGAATCCCATAAAACAAAAACTGAAGCTTTACTATATATGCCAAGGATCAGTAGGGTAAAATAATAAAAATTAGAAATAAAATTTGAAAAAGAACACTATCTAAAGATGCTGTTTAATTCATTTTCTGTTGGCCATCTTCTCTGGACATACGGCCTACCCTTATGAGTGCTTTGCTTCCACAGTGAGACATCCTTGAAGAAAACTGAATTTTTATTTGCAAGTGGTTATCAGTTGATGACTGCTTCTGAGTTAGGGACTGGAACATGTGTCTTGATTTTCAGCTCTAGGACCCCATCTGGTACAGATCCTTGAAGGCTCTGTGCGTGCTGCCTCAGTCTCTGTGAGTTCAGATGTGCATAAGTATTATTGTATTTGGAAGGGTTCGTTTCACTCACGTCCTCAATACTTTCTGGCTATTACACTCTTTTCTCCTCTTCATTCCAATCCCTGAGCCATGAGGGGAGGGATTTGATGAAGACATCCCTCTAGAGCTGAGTTCCTAGTTCTCTCACATGCTGCATAATGTCTAGCTGTGCGTCTCTTTGTTTCCAACAGCTGCAGGAGCAAGCTTCTTTGATGATGGTTGAGTAAAGCCCTGGTCTATGAGTATAGCAGAATGTCATGAGGAGTCATTTTACCCTTATGTGCTTTTAGTAAAACAGTAGTGTTTAGTTTTACACTAGGACCCTTGGCTATTTATTCTCAGGTTTTTGGTCACCTAAGCAGTGTCAGATGTGGGTTCCAGCTCATGGAGCATGCCTTAACCCCAGTCAGATATTGATTTGTTACTACCACCATTGCACAAGCATATCTTGAAGGAAGTACGCCATTGTAGATCAAAGGGTTTGAGGCTGGATGGTGTTTATATTTCTCCTTTGGTAGTGTGCAGATTACCTTCCTGTACCAAAGACACTAGAATGTAGGGGGTAAAGGCTCTAGGTAGGCACCAGAGACTTCTCCATGTTCAATAGTTGTATAGGTGTTGTCTTCATTAATAGAGTCTTGCTATCAGTTTATGGAGAGTAACATATTCAAATAGACTTGGTTATTTGAAGGTTCCAATGGAACCCCTGTGGCCTACAGCTCAGTTATATGTAACCCATTCTTGGTCCTGGAAGTTTTGTTTGGTGATAAGAGATTACTAATAGGCAATGTGTCTCCCCCATTATTTGAAGATTTATTTTAGATAACCTTCATCTATGTACATATTTTAGAAAGCTTTTAATATATCAGGTTTCCAAACTACCATTCAAATGGCCCTTAATTTTAGCTGTCTCTCCTCATATTTCCTCCCTCATCCTGCTGGTCCCTCTCACTTCCACTTAAAATTCCCATTCCAGTCCTCTCACACACATGCTCAACATTACTATTATGCATTCCTTGCATAAGTTCTATTACTCCCCTCCATTCCCTTATCCTATACCTAATCTCCATGGTTCTACAGATTGTAGTTGGTTATCATTGACCTAACAGTTAATAGTCACACATAAATGACTCCATACAATGTTTGTCTATTTGGTTCTAGATTACCTCACTCAGGATGTTTTTTTTCCAGCTCCATACATATATCTTACAAACTCATGAAAACTGAGTATACTACTGAATGATCCTGGTGCTTTATTTATTTTTATATATTTTTATTATGAGAGGGCATCTGTGATCTCTTAGAGATTATGAAACATCTGTCGAGATCCTTCTAGCTTATAGTCTCATTTGAGAAGTCTGGTTTCTTTTCTGGTCCAATTTATTTGACATTTTGTGTGCTTCTTCTACCCTGATAGGCACCTCCTTCTTAAGGATAGGAAATTTTCTTCTATTTTTTAAAAATATTTTATGTGCCTTTGACCTGGGTTTCTTCTTCTTCTTCTATTTCTATTTTTAATAGATGTGGTCTTTCATAACATTCCGTATTTTCTGGATGTTTGGTACATGGAGTTTTTTAGATTTAACATTTTCTTGGGCAAATGTATTCATTTCTTCTATCTTGTCTTCAATGCCTGAAATTCTGTCTTCTATCTCTTGTATTCTGTTGTGAAGCTTGTTTCTGTGCTTCCTGCTTCAGTTCTAAATTTTCCATTTTCATATTTTCTTCATCTTGTGCTTTCTTTGTTGATTCTATTTCTACTTTCAGGTCTTGAACTGTTTTTACTCATTTCCTTCCATTGTTTGTGATTTCTTTAATGGATATTTCTTTGTGGATTGATTCATTTTCTCTATCACATAAAAACCTCTATATTCATGAAGGCTATTTTGAGGTCTTTTTCTTCTACTCCTGCTATGTTGCAATTCTCAGAGCAATTCTACTTTGATGAGGTTGCTGGGCTCTATGGGTATGTATTTTCCTGGCTGCTAGTGATCGTGTTTTTATATTAGTGTCTAGGCATCTGGGTTTGGGAATATTGTAATTCTAAGTACAGATTTTTGTTCCTTTTCTGTTTTATTTTTGTTATTGTTGTTGGTTTGGTTTGTTTTTTTGTTTGTTTTGATGTTTTGGGGGGTGTTTTGTTTTCATTTTTGTTTGAGACAGGGATTCTCTGTGTAGTTCTGGCCATCCTGGAACTCACTCCTCTCATTTTTAGGAGTGTTATGGCTGTAGGTTGCCTAACGGGGAATGCTTTTGAGATCCTGATATGTCTGGCCACTAGAGAGTCTTGTAAAAATTTTGTGTTTCTGGATATTGGAAACTGACACTTAAGAATGATAATGGACTGGAAGGATGAGGTCTGAGGGAGTCCACCGGTAAGAGTAAGGAAGGTGATTATCCATGGTTTGCTTAGTCCTCTGGGAATGGGGGCAGAGAGTGGAGAGGTCACAATGGGCAGTCTGCTACAGACCTGGTGAATGATGCAGGGCTGTTGAATTCAGAGGAGAGGAGGGGGCTTGGAAGTCAGAAGCCCATCTACCTGTTTGCTGGCCTACTTGCTTGTTTTGAAGGCTTAGCCAGTGGGTTCCAAGGAAATTCCAGTGGAATTGAGGCTAAGAGAAAGGGATGTATGGAGAGGAAGGTTGCAGGAAAATGTCTGAGTCATCTGCTGGAAATAGGGCAGAGAATGAGAGGAGGCTGCAGTAGGTGGTCTGCTAGAGTTGGGTATAAGCCTGGGTATTGGAATTGGAGAAGAGAATGGGTAAGTGAAGATCTGCTGTTGGCCTACCTGCTTCCCTGGTTGGCACCGCTGGTGGGTTCCCAGAGAGTGACTGATGGATTTGGGGGCTGGGACAAAGGGAGTATACATATTTTATATATTAATAAAGCCAAGCTCAATTAATCATTTCTTGGCCAAAGGGTTCACAATTAGAAAAAAAGATTAAGAAGCATTGATATAAAGCTGGATTCTTTTTTTTCTTCTGAATTTATTCATAGAAAAAGGAATCCTTACTTTATAAAAACCAACTAGCTAAGATAAAGTGGAGAATATTGTTGATTTATTTTAAGTGGCATATTTCTCCAAGGAAGATTTGTGCTTCTAACACCTAAAATGCAGTGACCTTGATAGTCTGCATCTCGTGGTAGTTCTTCTTTGGAGAGTGGCTATTAGCTTACTGGTATTAACCCCAGATTGTATGCCCTTATTTTTAATATAAGATTTTGTATTTCTTGAACAGCTTTGTACAACCAAGTTTCTGCCTAACTTTCATTGAGACATTTCCATGATCCTGCAAAATGTCATTCTTCCTCCTGATTTAGACCCTGATTTTTGAGGTTTGTCAATACCCTAAAACTGGAGTTGGGAAATATTTTAGCCAGTGAAATTTGAAAATTTTTTTTGTTTGTTTGTTTTTTGTTTTTCAAGACAGGGTTTCTCTGCGTATCTTTGCGCCTTTTCCTGGAACTCACTTGGTAACCCAGGCTGGCCTCGAACTCACAGAGATCTGCCTGGCTCTGCCTCCCTAGTGCTGGGATTAAAGGCGTGCGCCACCACCGCCCGGCAAAATTTGACAATTTAATTTATCTTTTACGGTTACAGCTATATCATCAAAAAAAAGAAAGAATAAGAAAAAGAAGAAAACCTGTTTTACGCTGGGAGGAACAAGTGACAGTTTACAATTGCATTAAAAATATCTAAGTAATTCCATTATTCATGATACAGTCCTGACAGGCCCAAGTTGCTGTTTATTCAAGATGCAGGCCAATATTGTCTGCCCAGAGCATGGATTCTCCTGTGTTCTTTCTCTGTGATTAGCTTTTCAGTATCAGTTCCATGGAAGCTATGCTTCTAAACACATAGGTATTCAAAATGAGAACTTCCATTTTTCAAAATGATAGTCAAAGTGAGTTGGCTCTCCTTTCAGATAATAGTATTCCAATTTGTCCTTCACCTTCAGGCTTTTCTACTCTGGGGCATAGAACAGGGAAGTAAATATGCTAATAAAATACTTGAAAATAAATTCTGAAATATGTCTTAGACTGCTTAACAACCAAACACACTCCTCTGGAATACCTAGGAAAGTATGACCTATAAATGACTTTATTCTCCCTTCCTTCACATGGAAGAAGGGTTCCTAACAAGGCTATGCAGCAGGAGTCCTTTCTGTACTTGCATTTTGTCTTCTTGCACTATTTAGTTGTCTTTCTTGACCTGACATTTTTCTAAAGGAGGCAAAGATTCTTAATTTGTGAATAGTTAATTTTCTCACAGGACTTTGTTTAAACTACTGAAAGCATAAATGAGTCCACCTGGAGAAAAATATAGTCTGCCTTTACACATAGCTCCAAAAATGATATACCTTACTTCAGGCTTGAACAGTGCATTTTCTGATAACTGCTTTAAATATTTTATGTACTTTTTCTCATCCTAATAATCCATTGAACATTTCATATCAGCAATGCTTTTACAGTTTACACATTACTTCACATAATTTATGTTCTTAATGTAATGATCATGGCCACTGGGGGAAGGTATTATTAGAATCCTAAATTACAAGAGAGAAATCTGAGACTGCATGAGCCTATACATGAAGTATGCTACAATCTTCTCTCCACATTTGCTCTAGGTGGTCCATGAGAGGGCTGTTCAATATAAGTAAATGAAACAAGAAATATTAATAATGTATTACATCCATTGACTGAGCTAGGCATGTAGCATACATAATCTACAATCTCAGGTCCATTTCTGAACAAAGCGTTATTACTGTGGCTACCTTCATGCATGTAAAGAACCTGAAAACGCAGGGCAACTGAAGCCCCTAGGAAGGGTTGAACTTGAATGAAACTCCCAATATCTTGATTTCAAATTACAGATCTTTAGCTCCATCCTCTACACCTAATTACTTCATGGTAAAAAAGATAAATGATTCCTGTTAAGCCAATTGAGTGATTCTATTGCTATCACAGCTTATTAAGTATATAGTTTATTAAGCCAAAGCATAATAAGATTAGTTCTTAGTGACTAAACACATTTATCATGTATAGATGAAGGATTTCCAATATTGTTGGTCCTTTGCTTTTGTTTCTCTGATATTAATTTTGGGAATTGGGACTTAAAGCCTTTCTTGGTTTTTCCCCAGCAAAGGTTGGAAATCAACTATAACACTTTCTGCCTCCCCTTATGCATAGACCCACAAACTTTGAAGGGAGAGATTTGATGGAGACATCCTCTTTAATACTGAGTGTTAATAGTATCTCACTACTCTGCACATTGTTCAGTTGTGGGTCTCTGTGCTGATTCCCATCATCTTTAAGCAGATGCTTCTCTGATGAGGCTTGAGCAAGACACTGATCTATGAGTAGAGAAGCATGTCATAGGGAGTCAAGACCCCAAGTAAACATCTCACACCACCAAGTAAAACATCCAATTCCAGGAATTGGTTACACCTTGTAGAGTCATTGGTCAAACTTTTCCTATGAAGCTCTCCAAATAGCACAGGCTGTTGCCAAGGATGTAGGTTGCTTTTCATAACTTTATGATAAGGACCTATTGCTGAAGGCAGTGCTTCCTGTGTCATTGAACATAGAGAAGTAGATCTGATACCTGACTAGATGCTTTACCCCTACTGATTAGTGCTCAGGGTGCTAGAAGGTACTGTGCATGGGAGTGAGAGACCAAGGTAATCATCTATACCACCCAGACACAAACCCCAAGACCTACCACATAGACATGCCTTCAAGATATATAAACATAAATATTATTAAACATAATTATTTCTGAGAAGGTAAAGATAAGGAGCCAGTAAATTATGTCAAAGTCAGATAATTTAGAAGATTCTGTGTGCATTTCTGTTTTCTTTTCTCTTTTTTTTGGTCACGCAGGTAACTAATTCCAATTGCAGTATTTTTATGAGTTAAATCACACTGATTATATCCTTTGTGGTTGCTGTATATTCCTTTTATATGGATTCATGAAAAGGCACAATAAATAATAGCTTAAAATCACATATAAATATTAAAATATTATGGACTTATGAATTTGAAAGACATTTATTACTTTGCATTTACCATGTCTATATTCAGTACATTTCATGATACTTCTTAAGGCATCCATAGTAAATATATATGGTTTTGTAAATTTAAAAAAAATTTATTTAGTGTACCAAAAACATAATTTTCTAAAAGTAATTTAGAAAATGATATGAAACTCATGTAGCATATAACTGTTATATATTCTATAATTTAATAACACATTAGTCACAGTTGTGCAAATGGCAAGTGTGTGTGAGTGTGTGTGTGTGTGTGAGACAGAGAGAGAGAGAGAGAGAGAGAGAGAGAGAGAGAGAGAGAGAGAGAGAGAGAGAGACTGCTGTGTGTGGCAGAATATCTACAGCTGCTATATCCAAAAATCTGGGCACATCAGCAGTTCAAATACAACACTGAAATATTGAAATTTTCTGGAGAATTGCTGAAGTTGAGTCCTTGCTCAAAGACTGAAGAAGCTGGAATCTGATGTCTCAAGCCATGAAGAAGAGTCTGCAAATATACAAATGATTGCATTGTTCTGCCTGTCCCTATCTCATTGCAAGATACCACCCACATTTGTGTGGGCCCCCTGCCCGTCTTGTGCTGTTAACACATCCCCTTTTAACTACTTTACAGACTGACTAGGAGGTATACTTCACCTGGCCTAGATGTCTCTTAATCAGTCCAAGGCATCTGTCTAAAACAATCATCACATATTTGTTCACCCACAATGATGTTCAACCAGCATGACATAGTTCTAAAATCTTTGATTTACATGACCAAAATTTCACTTACACAGTCTTTATCTATTCATTCCCTTCTCCAAGTCTCAAGCATCAGCTAATGTTCTTCCTGTTTTTGTGGATTCACCTAGCTTAAGTTTTCGTAAATGAGGGGGGAGTCATACAGAGAAGTTTTATGTACAAATACATTTAATCAGTTGACAAAACTTATCTGTGTTTGGCAAGCAACTCTTTACTTTCTGTCTTTTCATGAGTATTGTATTACAATTTTATAGTTCATTTATCTGTTGATAAATATTTGGAATTTTCCTATTCAGCGACTATTATGCTAGTGTGAGCTTTTTTTGTATAAATATTTGTACCTAGAAGTCATATTGCTGAATCATACAGAAATTCTATGTATAACTTTTTGAAGAGCTGTTTTGGATAATAACTGTATCATTTTACATTCCAGCTAGCAATAATACACCACAGTTCCAGATTGTCTACTTTTTTGATCATCATTTGTTATTTGGATGAAAATTTAAAAATCTTGGAGTATTGGTGATGATTCTCACTGGGCTTTTATTTTTATTTTCATAATGACTAGTATTCTCTTTTTGGTAATTCATTTGCCTTCTCTACAGGCATGGCTACTCAGCTATCTATTCCATCCAGATTTTAGCCAGCATGATTGTAGAGTTATAAATAAGGCTATCAGAACCTCATTGGTATATTATAATTCTCTAGATAACAGAAATTAGAGAATGAATATATATTGCAAATGAGATTTATAAGATTGGTTACACAGTAAATACTGGGTTGTCCACTGATGTCTATCTGTGCACTGGAAAGGTTGAGAGCACTTAGCTTCTCAGTATATGAGCTTGCAGCCTCAGTAGTCACAGCCTAACATTGAGGAATAGACTACTCCAGAAGACATGCTCATTTTCAGGAAGAAGAAGCTGAGACCTGTTGTCAAAGAAGGATGTCTGCAATAGCATCACTAATGGTGTAGATGCACTCAATAAGAAGTCAAGGTGACCTGGCAAAACAGTACCAATGTTTTTTCTTTCAAACATCTTTATATCTATGCTGATCCAAGAAAGTACTACCCACATTTAGAATGTGTAGCTAGAGTTTTCCTGCCTGGCCCACAGTCAGGACAAATCTCTCTCACCTGCCAGTCCCACAGCCTCTCAGACACAACCAAGTAAACATAGAGACTTATATTGGTTACAAACTGTATGGCCATGGCAGGCTTCTTGCTAACTGTTCTTACAGCTTAAATTAACCCATTTATTTAAATCTATACCTTGCCACATGGCTTGTGGCTTACTGGCATCTTCACATGCTGTTTGTCATCATGGTGGCTGGCAGTGTCTCTGACTCAGCCTTCCACTTCCCAGCTTTATTCTCCTCCTTGTCCCGCCTATACTTCCTGCCTAGCCAATGGCCAATCAGTGTTTTATTTATTGAATAATCAGCAACACATTTGCCATACAGAACATCCCACAGCAAGAATGGCATTCTACACACAGTTAAACCTTCCTGAAAATACCACAAAGACTGTTCCATAGGTACATCGCTCAGTTGATTCTATATTTAATCAGGTAGAAAAGCAAGATTCAACATAACAGCAGGTGTTTGAATTTTAAATATTTTCTCTCATTCTGTAGGTTGTCTTGGGACTCTCTCAAAACTGTTATGTGAATATTTAATTTTGTTGAAGACTGAAGTACATACTTTTTAAAATTTTAGGTTTTAAATCTAAAGTTTGAGTTTTTATATCTAATAATTTACTGTCAAATTTAAACTCTAATGGTTTACCTCTGTTGTTACTTCTAGGAATTTTATGGTTTTAGTTCTTACTAAATATCAATTCTTGTTTATAAGTGAAGTCAGAGAATGAATGACTTAGTTATTTTATATAACTATATATATATTGTTGAAGGGACTACTTCCCGATTTAAAAGAAAACTTGAAGAATTTGAGGAATTCTTGCTTTTAGTTTCATTTCATGTGGATTGGGGTGATATTTTTGTGATTTTAGCATCATTTTGGAAATTATGAAAATTCCTTTGTTGATATAACATATTCTATCTTATAAAGTATTACTTGTGCATTTGGGCATATGTGTATTCAATGTTGGTGTGTGGATGCCATCTTTTTATCTACCTTTTTATCTCTCTCTATCTATCTATTATCTATCTTATATCTATCTATATCTAGATCTAGATATATCTACCTATCATTTATAATTATATATCTATATCTATCTATGTCTACATAGAAAAATATGATCTATCTTATATCTACTTATATCTAGATATAGCTATCATTTATATATCTAAATCTATGTCTAGATAGATAGATAGATAGATAGATAGATAGATAGATAGATAGATAGATAGATAGATAGATAGAGATAGATAGATAGATAGATAGATAGATATCAGCTCTATCTGGATAAAATAATTTTTTTGAGTGGTTGATTTTTCTGTCTGTTCTACCAATTTTGATAGTTAATTTTAGAGTCTCCAGCTACTGGTGTCAGAATTCCAACACTGACCTTTAATTGTTTGAATGTTTTTTTATATGTTTTGAGATTTGTTGTCTCTAATGATTTAAATGGGCCTATATAAGATTTTGTGTCAGAAGCTTATTTTCTAATGAATTGAAAACAAGAATAGATCATTTTAAGAAATGATTATATCACTGTGTTTTTTATTTTGTGGAGGAGTAGTTTCATTATGAAATGAGAAGTTCAGACATGAATGTCTTTCTCTCCACTCCCCATCCATCTCCTTATCCTCTTTGTCTTCCCATCATCTCTGAAAGGAATATCAGAAATACAGATCATAACCAGCCCATGACATGCTGATTCTGAATTTTTCTACCACACAGAAACATGAGATAATGAATTTATGGGTTTTGCCAATTACCCAATCTCCAGCATTTTGTGATAACATAAAATGAATAAAATATCCATAGACATGCCATTATCATTATTTTCTAATATGAAAAATTACAGGAATATAATGGCTTCTTTGAATCTTTTTTTGAGTTATTATTGCCATTTATTTATTTATTTATTTTTGGTTTTTCGAGACAGGGTTTTTCTGTGTAGTTTTTGTGCCTGTCCTGGATCTCACTCTGTAGACCAGACTGGCCTTAAAGGTATGCGCCACCACTGCCTGGCTGTATTCTTTTTATTTTTATTAACAATTTTTTTATTCATTTTACATACCAAAGATCCCCCTCTTCACTCCTCCCGCCCCTCCAGCCTCCCCTTCCCAACCCACCTCCCATTCCCTCCTACAAGAAGGTAAGGCCTCCCATGGGGAGGTATATTTAGTAGAGGCAATTCCAAGCCCCCTCCCCTGCCTCAAGGCTGTGTGAGGTGTCCCATCATAGAAGTGGGCTCCAAAAGGCCTGCTCATGCACCAGGGATGGATTTTGATCCTACTGCCAGGGGGTCCCTTAAACAGATCATGCTACACAACTGTTTTGTCATGCAGAGGGCCTACTCCAGTCCCATGCAGGCTCCACAGCTGTTGGTCTAAATTTTTTGGGTTCCAACTAGTTTTATTTGGTTGTCTCTGTAGGTTTCCCCATCATGATCTTGATGCCAATTGCTCATATAATCTCTCTTCCCTCTCTTTGACTGGACTTCCAGAGCTTGGCCTGGTGTTTGGCTGTGGCTTCTTTGAATCTTGAGTGACTTCCATGATGTCAATTATACACCTTAGATAGGGAAAATAGATTCACTCTGAAGCTATATTTGGGCCATATTTTCGGGCAATTCCTCATTCAAACTTTAGAGATTTATTAATTTCACTAAAAAAGTAGAACAATGTAACTTTAAGTACAGATCTTAGTTATTTTATGTTAAAATGAAACCATTTTATTTGTAAAAAAAATATAAAGATGAAATTTTATGTGTTTATAGTTTAAATAGAAAAGGAAGGAGGCTGGAGGTGAGAAGATGGAAGAAATATAACTAACAACCACTGAGGAGATGATTTTGAACAAAAAGTAGACAGAAAACTGAAGTACTTACAATAAAGGATGTAGGATGGTAAGCTGACAATAAAAACAAAAGGCATAATCCAAGTGCCTGCTGAAGATATGTACCTGGGGAGTGGAACAGCACTGAGTTTACTTTTCTAATAAGTAAGAAAAATAAACAATTGAGTTTCAAGAAATAAAGTTTGATAGGAGGCATTGACAAAGCTTTGAAAATATTATATGAACTCTGTTTGGGTATTTGTATGCTGAGAAGCTGTTGAAGAATTAAACCCTTTACTGTTTCTCTTGTGTGGTAATCAAACACTCCACCACAGAGCAACATCTACAGCTTTGTCATGCTTTATTTTGAGTCAGAGCCTTACGTTGTCCAGGCAAGCAATGAACTTATGGTAACCACACGAGCGTGAGCAGACTATTGTTCCACTGTTAGGGGAGTTGACTGTAATCCTCATAAACAAAGTCAGGGACAATAAAGTTCATAGACAATTTCAAAAATAATTTTGAAAATGAATAACATTTTGGTCCAGTATATTGGGACTAAGGTAAGTTATCAGATGTTACACATATTTGAGAGCAAAAATGCAGAATATTCTGGCACAGTAATTCTATATAATGAAATCATTATATAGAAATAACTTATATTATTGAAAAGATTATTAATACATCTTTTCAAGGTTGTGTATTAAATCATTACCTTTCCTAGCTGCTATAGTAGCAACACAAAAAAACAATAATTCACTATGAATTTGATATTCTTAGATAATAACTCAATAACTTCTGAGTCAACAAAAGACTTTCCATCATATATATTATTTTTATCTGTTTCCTACTTACTAAATGATAAAAATGGTATTTATTAAAAGAAAAATATTTCATAGATTTGTACATTGTTAGATACATTCTAGCACAAAATGTCATAACACATAGCCAGCTTCTACACTGATTGTGTACATGGTAAAAAGATAACATGGATAACTGATAAATAAAATTCTATTACCATTGATGATTCTCTATAGTTAAAGGTGGGAATCAGCATGTTAGAGATGAACATCGTTTCTGGAGATTCACAATGGGATCTAAGGGTTGATTGACAGATGTTATAAACAGTCAATTGTTAAATATTCATGAATTTCATGAGACAGTTGGCAGCATATCCTTAGTCTGAAATCAAACACAATTCATGGAGGGATTATTTATACTGCAGAAAATGGCAAGCTCAGTAACTCAGCTCTCCCATGGAGCTGTTCTTAAACACTTACCAGCAGACCACTGAGTTTAGGTTCTTACTTCAAAATATATCAAAGATTGCAAACATCCAATTTATCTCATAGTGTGTATCATATTGGCATATGTAATTTAGAATAAATTCATTTGTGAGTTGTTTTTTTTCTGTTCCTTATAGTTAAAAAAAGATGTGAACATTATCTCATCTTTTAGAGAGATGTATTTTTTGCTGCCACTTTTAATATATCCAATACTTATAGGTCTTTTCCTTAGGGAGATTAATAAAACAACAGCCCTAAATATTTCCATGCAACTTAACATCAACTCATTCAACTTTGAACTTTGCAACACTGTTTATTTTTTAGTTTATTTCACAAAGAAATACGTAGCAATCAATACATCTTTTTTCCCCTTATAATCTGAAAATGTCTGCTGATCTTTAAATACCATGTGGTAAAGTTCAGAACTTTCAGATGTATTGTTACATTAGAATGCACATTGAAGTCAAGAAATTATTAAGGGGCCATAAGGAGGCTTTGAAGAGAGAGGAGGCAAAATCCATTTGTGTAAAATGTTGAAAGGGAAGAAAGGAACAGAGAGGGTTAAAGTAAAGTATACTGGGGTCTGGAAAACAGGGGAGCAGATAGAGTGTAGAGAGGGATAAATAACACTAAAGTCTGTTAAAAATTTGTGTAGTAATGGACTGTAGAAGTTTACATGCAAACATACACATATACATACACAGAGAGGGAGAGAGAGAGAGAGACAGACAGACAGACAGACAGACAGAGACAGAGAGACAGAGACAGAGACAGAGAATGGAGTTAAGCTAACATAAGGAAACAACACCCCACACACTAACAAATGAAATGCCTAGTGCCAGAGATGGGAGAAATCAGTTTTTTGGGGGGGAGGGAGGAGGGTTTCTTTTGTTTTTTATTAAGAATTTTCTTATTCGTTTTACATACCAACCGTAGATCCTCCTCTTATCCCTCCCCCTGCTCACTCCCCGATCTTCGCCCCCAGCCTACCTCCTCCCACCGCCCCCTCCAAAAAAGGAACACATCCCATGGGGAGTCAGCAAAGCCTGGTACACTCAGATGAGGCAGGTCCAACACCCCCCCCCCCCCCAGGCGCCTGCATCAAGGCTGTGCAAGGTGTTCAACCACAGGGAGTGGGTTCCAAAAAGTCAGTTCATGCACCAAAGCCAGAGCCTATTCCCACTGCAAGGGGCCCCTTAAACAGACCAAGCTACATAACCGTCTTGCTTTTGCCTAGTCTAGTCCCTTGCAAGCTCCACAGATGTTGGACAAAAGTTCATGAGTTCCTATAGCTTGGTTTGGTTGTCTCTGTAGGTTTCCCCATCATGATCTTGATTCCCCTTGCTCCTAGAATCCCTCTTCCCTGTCTTTGAATGGATTTCTGGAGCTCGGCCTGGTACTTGGCTATGGCTCTCTGTGTATATGTACCACATTTTCTTTACCCATTCTTCAGGTGAGGAGCATCTAGGTTGTTTCCAGGTTCTGGTTATTACGAATAATGCTGCTATGAACATCATTGAGAAAGTGCCCTTGTGGTATGATTGAGCTACAGTAATGACTGGTCTAAAAGGACATGCCCACTGGTGCAATGGTGATATGGATGTAATGGGAGTAGCCAAGCACTTCATGATTGGGTTTAAGTCCCGTTTCACAATCTGAAACACACACCTGGCAGCATTATTAGGCAATGGGTGATGCAACCATAAAATAATTTTGCTTTGTTTTTTTGTTTGTTTGTTTGTTTATTTGTTTGGGTTTTTGGGGGTTTTTTGTTTGTTTGTTTTTGCTGAAAAATTAAATAGCTGTATATGCTGACTCCAGGTCATTAATTCTTCATAAGTACTGTGTCCATACAAATTCAAATTGAAAGAATGACTTTTAACATACATTGTATCTTAACTAGGAAAAAATAATCTTAAGAAAGAATTTGTGATCCTTTGTAATTTACTGACCATCATTTTTGAGAAAACAATTAAACTTACATTTTTTTCCTAGAGTGAGTAAATTTATGTGAATTTCTAGGGTTGCATGCTATCCTGAACTCATTCTCATGTCATGGTGACTTTGAATTGAGAAATTCTGGTACATAAAAGGTCTCATAAATATATTCTGATTATTGTGGACACCTCAGATTCCCTTGGGAACTGGGGCAGTGCTTATATGCAGTCATAACTGAGTCTCTAATGTTCAGGACATGAAGTGCTATAACCTATTCAGTTTTACCCCCGGGCTCTACATGATCATTCAGATATTCCAGCCACAGGACTAGAAGCTTGTGTAATAAGTGGAAAGTAAGAGAAGACAAGAGGCAAAGTAGTAATATGAAAATAGCTCCAAGCTCTCAGGGGAAATAAAATGGGAGTAACACAAAATATCCACTTAGCCCCAAAAAAGTTACATGCAATAAAAGGATAAATACTACAAGATACTAGTGAAAGATGCTAGTGAAAGATACTAGATGAAAGATACTTCATAAACTTCAAATACCGTAAGGTTAACAATTCTTGAAATCTTTCAGAAGAATGTACTTTCTTTGTACTCACTAGAGATTACATACAGTAGATTGAACCTCCTTCATGGACTTCCTTCAGTGAGCTGATGTCATTGTCTATAAGTCCACAGGCATTCAGCACCTTCTCCATCATTGCCTTCCAGAGAAAGTGTGTGTGTGTGTGTGTGTGAAAGTGTGTGTGTGTGTGTGTGTGTGTGTGTGTGTATCTACATATATATATATATATATATATATATATATATATATATATATATATATGTTTACCTATTGGCTTCTGCTAATTTTACCTCAAACTTTCCTCCTCCACTTCTCTGAAAAAATCACCATTCTATCAAAATCCATTCCTCATATTCAGTTACACCATGAAGGTAAAAGAAAATGCACTTGCACATCATTGCTCTAAATATCTTCCTCTATTAGTGCCTCTCCATATTCTACCAGCAGTGCCATCCACCATAATCAATATGTTAATTCTTCACAGTCTCTGCCATTACCATACTCATGCTCTCTTTTAGTTTAATTAAATATCAATTTATTTTTAAATTGCTTCTTTCATTTTTATTGGTGTTATGTTGGGGACCGATTCCGGACAGTGGTGTCCTTACTTTATCAAACCTTACAAAGGCAGGAAGTTCCTGGCCTAACCTCGGGCTGTACAACTTCCTGGAGTACCTGCTAATCAGCCAGCTGCAGGGGCCTGGGACCAAAGTGACCTCACCCTCCCTTAGGAATTTTCCATCCTTCTCTCTGTGCTTCCCCTGTTCCCCCTCCCTGCCTGAAGCCCTGTTTATAAGCCTCAACACCCAGTCAATAAACGGAGACCTCGACGCAACTCAGACTGACTTTGTCTTCCTTTACGCACCTGGTCTCCTTTCTCTCTTGCCCCCATTGATCTTTCAGGAGGTGCCTCCTCGAGTCTCATCAAATAACCTGGCCCGCGGGACCGGGCAAGTGGCGCCCAACGTGGGGCTCGAGGCACGGTGACCTGCCGGACGACGGATAACGGAAGGGGCCCCGGAGAGGATCAGGGTAGAGACGCCCGGACTGCATCACTCGTGCAACGCGGGAGAGTCTTGAGGTAAGTATGTCGTCCCATCCATCATGGGCAAAAATTTATCTAAAGAAGCTGTTTTTCTAAAGGAGATGAAAAGGTAATCTTAGGGAGAGAGGAATAAGAGTTAAGAAAAAGGATTTGATAAAATTCTTCCAATATGCGGAGGAGAAATGTCCCTGGTTAGTGATTAATGGACCAGGAATTCACCCTCTGACTTGGAACAAGGTTGGAAAAGATATTAACAAATTAATCAGAGATGGGGAAAATGTCCTGGATGCCTTTTTTAGTTTTAATGGTGTGATTATAGATGTTCTAAAGGAAGCAGAGAGAGATGGGCGTGTTTCACATTTACTAGCCCTTGCAGAGGATTTTCTCTCAAATTCCCCCTGCCTGACACCCAAGGGTCCAGAGGTTTATTGATATCTACCGGTAAGAGCGCTCTCTGTCCTGTCTGTGTCTCTGTCATGTTACTTTTGTTTTGTACCGGTCGACCGATTTGTACTTTGCAGGCTCTCACTGGGGCAGACGTGTCCGGACAGTGAACCTGGCGGCGAAGGGAGACGTCCCAGAGCCCTAAGGCCACCTCAGAGGTGACGATTTGGTTTAGGAGCATCTTTGAGTATCTTCCCCCACAATGGGAGGAAATGCCACCTTGTATTTTGTCCCAGGAATTTGTCAGAGCCATTTTGTGGGTTTTTTTGTATGTTTTGTTGTGATCATTGTTACTTTACTCTCTTTACCCCTTCTCTTCAAAAAAAAAAAAAAAATTTGTTTAACTAAACGAAAAAAGGGGAACTGCTGCAGGCCACAGGAATATATCATAAGAACTCAGCTGGTTATGGCAAAGTCACTACCTGGAGGAATCAGGGAATTCCTCCAGAGGAAGCCAAATCCTAAGGAGTTTTTGGTGTTACTTGGCTTGTTATATATCAGCTGTATTCTGTTATAAAAATCATGTGTGCCTTCATAGTTTTCCCAATTGATTTTTCCCTAAGAAGGGCTAACAATGTGCACTGATCACTCTCTAGACATACACATTCCAGGCATTTGGAGAACAGCCCCAGGAAAGGCTTTCTCTGGAATCAGATATCTCCCCTAGCCATTTTCAAGGACTAAAGGAGACACCACCCAGGTGGTCACCCAACTTCCGAGGACTAACAGTGATAACCACCCACATACAAGTCTCCTGACTTAAGGTAAATTCCACAAGGAGACACCGCCCAGGTGGTCACCCAACTTCCGAAGACTAACAGTGATAAGAGCCCACATACAAGTCTCCTGACTTAAGGTAAATTCCACAAGGAGACACCGCCTAGGAGAGGTGGATGTTAAGTAATAGCTTTACACAGTTTAGCTCGGACCCTCCCTTTTATATACCGGGACTTCCAGGCCACAGAAAGGAAAAGAAAAAAGAGAATGGAAGAACTAGATGGGTAAGAACTTGAGAGGAACAAACTGAGATGGGGAAGAACTAGATAGAAGGGCTAAAAGAGAGGACTAGAGGAACGAGATGGAAGATGAGGAAGAGCCAGATGGGGAAGAACAAGATGAGAAAGAGCCAGATGAGAGAGAAGGAGATGGGAGAGGAGCTGATAGGGGAAAGAACTAGATAGATGAGAACCTAGAAGGGTCAGAACTATATGAAGAAATTAAGATAGAACCTAGAGGTAGATAAATATAGAGAAATCAGTCAAGAAAGGAGCTAGACATGAGAGCAGAATAGAAGCTATGTAGAGAGAGAACTGTCACAGAATAATAAAGTGTATGAACAAAACAAAACAAAAAAAAAAGGTGCATGTCTGACTGACAGGGATGTGGAAGCCCCTGATGTCTGTTTGATCAAGGACAGAGATCCTCGAGTCTGGATTGTTTTTGATGTGATTGAGCCTGGAGGGTTACCCCCCCCCCCAGAGCACGTCAGGCTGTCATTGTTCTTGGAGCTTTGTTGGTTGTCTTGTTGGGGCAAAGTTTTTTCGTGTGCCCTTGGTCTTGTGTGTAATGTATTAATTGCTCTCATTGTTGACTTGATTGTGACGGACGCTATGGGACAGTTCCCTTCTTCTCTACTAGACCTTTGCCTAGCACACTGGAAGGATGTGTGAGCCACAATAGAGGGAACTGAGTTCCCCACCCCCATTCCCCGATTGAAGTGAGATAAACAGGTAGCTCCTGCCAGGTGGGGCTTGCATACTGCAGGAGGGGCTTGCTGGCTGTGAATGAGGTCGTCTCAGTGCTGATGTTCCAGTTCTTGGATTGTCTGTGTAAATGTTATTTGTTTCTGTCTACTAACCTCCCTTATTTTCCTAGAGGAAGAGGAGGAAAGAGAGGCATAACAAAGGCCATCTCCGTCCCTCCCTAGCTCTCTTGCTATCAGGACTGCAGCCAGCTGGCTGCTCTCACTAGGGTGGGGGTGCGTGCTCTTGGTACAGGCGGGCAAAGACAGGAGCTCTGGACAGGGCAATGGGGACTGCCTGCAATTGACAAAAACTGTGTGAACACTAAAGAGAGAATCTGACCCTCCCTTCCTTTACTGTGATAACTTCAAGGTCTCTTCTGCCAGCCAGCAGTTTCTCTTGTTAGCCCTTCTCTGTCCTGATATTGCTTAAAAAGAAATGTTAAATTACCAGTTCAAGATACTGGGAAAATTATGCTTTTGTTTCCACAGGAAAAATAAAAATTTACATGGGTTTTGGTCATTTGAGTTCAGTGGGTTACAAATACTTGCCATCATTTAAGAGACTTGGTTTCAAATTATTGTTGGTTAAGATAAAATATAATGTTTTTATAAAAAATGACTTGAGATATATATATATATATATATATATATATATATATATATATATATATATATAAAAGAAACATGTTTCAGATTTCTTTGTCTTGCTATTCTGCTGTTACATTGAGACTCCAAAGGGTCATAGTTGTAAAAATGTCTGTCTACTCTACAGGTATGAATGAAAAATGTGGCCACATGTATGTTTGGTTTTGAATGTCTGAGTTTGTGTGTCCTTTGTGTTAAGAAATACAAGTTAATACTAGTCATCTGGCTATTCAGATACTAGTTTAAAGCATAAACTGTTCTATTTAAAAAAAAAAAACTAAGAGGTATATTTGACTAATACATCTATAGGAGAACAAATTGGCCTGGTTATTGTTACCAAACTTAGAGATATTTTCAAGATTAGGCCTAGATTTGTTTGGCTCAGATACATTTAATAGATAATGGTCCTCAAACCTGTGAAAGATCTGATGAATATGGCATTTACATTATTTGATAAAAAGCTTACTATAGCAAACAGAGACTCTGAGCTCCCCAGCTCCTAGCAATGACTCCCAAGGTCTCCAAAAAAGATATGGAACAACGACAAGAAGATGCCACCTGAATTGTGGACAATGCTGTCCTGACACCTGTCCTGCCAACACTATGAAGACTATAGGAGCCTGGGATGATGACAGTCTGGGTAATGGATAGTATATGTTGTTTTTTAAATAGACTTAAAAGTCTGCACTCAGGTAAAGTTTATCCTTCTCAGATCTTTGATGACATTTATGACTGGACTAGCTATAGCTTTCTCAGCTTAGTAATTGATTGATCAATGGATTAATTAATTAAAGCTAATAAGTCTCTTTAAAAAAGATAAACAGGTTCTAAATATAGACTTACAGATGCTTTTCATTGGGCCAAGGAAATTTCAGTCTAATCTATTCTTGGTTCTCTAGATAGAAAAGACACTATGGATTTCAGGGCAAATTGATAATACTACAATTACTAAGACTATGGGTCTAAAAGTTCCAAATAAGTTCGTAAGTTTTAACTCCTGTTCCTAGTTTATATCTGTCTCAACAGGTTTCCACTTGGCTGACAGATACATCCAAGCATCATTTGCTGGTGACAACCTACTGCAAATGACTATGAGCCCTGAACTTGCTGAAAGCTGATATGGACCAATTCAGCCGATATGCATACCATCTCTTCAGCTGGTCAATAAAACGTTCCCTCTTGTCTTTGACTAACATTCTGGCTTTCCAGGGCCTTGACAACAACGTCCCAATGTCAGCAGGAAGTAATTATAGAAGAGAGAAAACATCGCCCCTGTTTCCCCCCCACCCTGGAATGTTAGCTCAAAAGGGAATTTCTTGTCATAGGGAACCTGAGATAAAGTTCCAAGTTCCTTGAGGATAAGGAACTCTGTCAGCCATCATAAGGCTTTTGGCCCTGTGCTTCTGCTAATTACTGTTGGCTCTTATATCACTGATGTCTTAACTAAATCATGTCTGGGTACCACTAAACTGAGGATGCTAGAATTCCAATATCCACCTCTGAACCCATGACACACTTGCAGATGGCAAAAACTAAATAAGGGGAAGCTCGCTTTGCCATTGATAATGGGAAAACTCTTATGTTCTGGTCCAATTAGTCTCCGATATGGAATTCTTTGAGCAGAGAGGCAGATACACTCGAGAACCTGTGTCTATGACTATTGCCCTCTTGTTAGGTATTAGGGCATCACTGCAGGAATTGGTACAGGAACTACTGCTCTCGTGCAGAGCAACCACTTTATGCAGTTACAAATGGCTATGACTACTGACCTAGAGGCCATAGAAAGATCCATTTCTGCTCTGGAGAAATCTTTAACCTCGCTCTTTGAGGTTGTGTTACAAAACATAAGAGGTCTGGATTTACTATTTTTAAAGGAGGGGGGAATAAGTGCAGCCTTGAAGGGAGAATGCTGCTTTTATGCCGACCACACTGGTATTGTCAGGGAATCGATGGAAAAATTAAGGGAAAGGCTGGCTCAAAGCAAAAGGGAGATTGAAAATCAGCATGGGTGGTTTGACCTTTGGTCCCTGGTGCTGTGGGATGGTCTGTATATCAAGTGTGTTGCTGATTGGTCAGTAAATAAATCACTGATTGGCCATTGGCTAGGCAGGAAGTATAGGCGGGACAAGGAAAAGAATTCTGGGAAGTGGAAGGCTGAGGGAGAGACACGGCCAGCCGCCATCAGGACAAGGAAGATGTAAGGTACCAGTAAGCCATGAGCCATGTGGCAAAGTAAAGATTAATAGAAATGGGCTAAATATAAGAGTAAGAGCTAGACAATGACAGGCCTGAGCTAATGGCCAAGCAGTTTAAATAATGTAAGAGTCTGTGTGTTTATTTTATAAGTGGGCTCTGAGACTGGCGGGACTTGGTGGTGGGAGCTGGAGAGAAATTCTCCAGCAACACCCTGGGCCTTTCAGCGGTTGACTCAGTTTATCAAAAATCAGATTGATTCGGCCTTACCACGACACATCTCGATTCATTATCACAGAGTAGATTCCGAGGAGGCCAGCCAGGAGCCCCATCAAGGACTCAGATTCAGTGTCCTAAGGCCCTAACGTCCCCACGGTCCTGCTAGAGGGTACTCAATGATGGGAATAGTACAGGGCCCACGCCGGAGACAACAGCATACAGAGGTCGCCCGAGACCGGCTCAACACGGCATGCTGCCGAGCGTGGGAAGCCCCCTGTGTAGCCTAAGACAGGGACTCTCTCAGACCACCCCATCACATGGACTTGATCCATTTTTGAGAAAAGAGGGGGAACTGTTGGGGACTGATTCCGGACAGTGGTGTCCTTACTTTATCAAACCTTACAAAGGCAGGAAGTTCCTGGCCTAACCTCGGGCTGTACAACTTCCTGGAGTACCTGCTAATCAGCCAGCTGCAGGGGCCTGGGACCAAAGTGACCTCACCCTCCCTTAGGAATTTTCCATCCTTCTCTCTGTGCTTCCCCTGTTCCCCCTCCCTGCCTGAAGCCCTGTTTATAAGCCTCAACACCCAGTCAATAAACGGAGACCTCGACGCAACTCAGACTGACTTTGTCTTCCTTTACGCGCCTGGTCTCCTTTCTCTCTCGCCCCCATTGATCTTTCAGGAGGTGCCTCCTCGAGTCTCATCAAATAACCTGGCCCGCGGGACCGGGCAGTGTTAGTTACCACATTTGTAATATTTTGTACCCTTGCTGTCTATATTTGACTTGTGAATCCTAAACAACTTCTAGAATGGCTACTGAATATTAATGCCACATTTAACTTACTTATTCATTCTTGGATTTCTCATTCTTTTAGTATGTTGAGTGCCTGAACCAGCATAGGCCATATGTCAGAGAGAGTCACCTGATTTTGAGGAGACCTTCTCATCTGTGCTACCATGATGCTCTCTCAATGGACACACTATTGTTGGACTCCCACTAGTGGGGCATAAGAATTTTTTGATCTCAGATAACCCTTGGTGTATTATTCAGGGTTTTCTAGAGTACCAAAACTTACAGAATAATAATCTCTCTCAAAATATATATGTGTGTATATATAATAAATGATATTTATTAGAATGAGTTACAGGCTGTGGTCCACCTAATTCAACAATGGATGGCATGAATGGAAAATCCAAGAATCCAATAGTTGCTCAGTTTAGGAGCCTGGGCATCTCAACTGTTCTTTAGTATATGCTGGAATCCCAAAGCAGTAGTCTCTAATGCCAGTGAAAGAATGGGCTTACTAGCAAGGTGAGAACAAGCAGGCAAAGGGGAAAAGCTTCCTTCTTCCATACCCTTGTATAGACTTCCAGCAGAAGGCATGGCCTGGTTATATCTGGATTAAAGATGTGTCTTCCTACTTCAAAGATCCAGATTGCAGGATTATAAGTAGATCTTGTCACTTCAAATCCCTCAAAGGTATGCTGTTCTGTATGGTTTTTACTTCATTCCAGATGTAGTCAAGTTGACAACCAAGAATAGCTATCACACTTGGAGAAATGTAGCCTCTTTATGATTAGAAGTCAGTGAAAACATGAGCATTGCATGCTGGCAAAAAGTAATCAAAGAAGGAAAGGTTCTAAACTACTCAATTTAAATGTAAACAATTACATCATAAAAGTTGATAGTGAAGACAATAAAAAGTACATTCTTTCTCAGTATGTGCATATTAATAGAGACTCATGAGTGCTCAAGGGACAGTGAAAAAGTGACTATGGCATGCTCAGCTACAAAAGGAACATCTGTCTCTACCCCATCTTCCCAAGTCTCAGGGATAACTGAAGAAAGAGGGAGTTGATAGTGTATAAGAGCCAGAGGTAGTAAATGAGAACAATGAAACTGTTTTCCAGAAACAATAGGCCAGCTACACATATAAACTCACAAGTGCTTGTGATAGCATGCGTACATTAGCTTGAACTCAAGCCAGACAAACAGCACAGAGGAGAGGTAGGCAGGAAGTTTCATCCTTATTGGGAGAAGCTATTAATGATTGAAAGCTTCTAGAGGAATTGGTTTTCTTTAAGGGTGTGGCCTTAGTAGGGCTAACAGTATCTAGTGGATGTCCATGATGTAGGCAGCACTAAAGAGGGTCAAAGGGGTTTTTAAAGGGGGACACAAAGTTGTGTGGGTGTGGGTTGGAAGCTGGATCTGGGAGAAAACAGAGAAGGTGGTGAATATGATCAAAAGACAATTCTCAAATGCTTAATCAAACATCTTAAATTTATATCCAAAATTAAGCCATAAAAGTAATCTTGAGGAAATCAAAATATTAGCTTCTCTAAATTGTGGGTTCTTGATTGAAACTAGTTAAGTTTAGAACTATTAGATAGAAAAAGGAATGGCTTTTTATTTGACTAATAATCTGGAAATGAAATAATGTTAGGCTCTGATAAGAGAAACTCTTAAATAAAGAAAATTTTCAAATTCTTCGAACTTTCAAAAGTAAAGACCAGTAGAATATTACGCAATTTATGGGTTATAAAATTCATTTTATGCATTTTTCATGAGCAAAAATGTTTTAAATTAATGAAGTAAGCTAATTTTAACTCTGACTTTTATAAAGCAATATAGTATAAATGATGCTGGTAAATTATTATATGCTTTTTAAACTTGTTGGAAGCAGGTTCTGGGAGTGATCAGGCCTTTCTTGTCTCAGGCCAAATCTCTACTGCCTGGCTCTATAAATGGATAGAGGGAAAAACAAAAGCAGCTAAGTGCATTAAAATTCTCTTTCCTTAAGAAGACCTGGAAGTAAACCACTTTCAACAGGTATTTATATCACTTATTTCTTGAAAGCAAAAACATCTGTAGTGGAAATAGTTCAAGCAGGAACAAACTGCCGATCCTAGGCAGAGTTACTGTTGTTTGACGAAACACCACTACCCAAAGCACCTTGGGTACGAAAGTTTTGTTTGGCTTACAAATCCTGAATCACAGTCAATCGAGGTAAGGCAAGGTTCAAATACGGCAAGAAACTGGAGGCAGGAATTGATGTGGAGGCCATGGAGGGGTGCTGATTACCAGCTTGCTCCGTAGGCTTGTTCATTCCATTTTCTTATCGAACCCAGGACCATTTTATCCAGGTATAGCACTGCCTAAAATTGGGTGGGCGCTTCACCATCAGTCACTAATTTTAAAAATACACTAGAAGCCTGACTACAGCCGACTTGTAAGGAGGAATTTTCTCATTTGGGGATCCTTCCACTCAAATGACGCTAGCCTATATCAAGTTGACATAAAACTAGCCAACACACTGCCCCAATTTCTGCTTTTGTTGGCTGTGGTAAGCACCCAATTTGATGGTGGTGTTTATGTTCTGGTATTTGTTCTTTTACATGGAAACCTCACTGAACAGGACACATTGCTTCTTTGAAGACACTCTTTCAATGGAAATAATTGAGGCTGAGTGCCTCATGAAGATTTCACAGTGGATTTATCTCAAGTTCGTTAGTATAAAATTTGATTATATTTCACTATCAATCTATTACTTTTCTTTGCTACTGATCATTTATTCTTTAACTTTTGCTTGTTTTATATGTAATAAACACCCTCATTCAAATCTGAAAGTATATACTACATAGTAAAACAAAAATGTCTTCGGGTAAACAACAAATGGTGAATGACAGGATTGTAGAAAGAGCTGGGAGACCCAGGGCCAAGGCTTAGGGGGCCACTACTGCAGCTTCTGTAGAGAATTCATCATTGGCCTTGAGACCACGGTCATGGTGGAGGTGGTGACCATGGTCGAGGCTGTGGGACTCATGGAAGTTAAGCCAAAGATAAAAGAAGTGGATCCTTGTCACCAAGATGGACTGTCTGGTCAAAGACATGAAGCTTAAGTCCATGGAAGAAATCTTCCTTTTCTCCTTGCCCATTAAGGATTCCAAAATTTTTGACTTTTTTTTTCTGGGAGCAACTCTAAAGAGTGAGGTTCATGCCAGTAGAGAAGCAGGCTCAGGCTGGCCAGCTGACCAGGTTTAAGGCTTTTGTTGCTTAATGGGGACTACAACAGATATGTTAATATTGGTATCAAGTGCTCCAAGGAGGTAGCCTCTGCCACCTGATGGGGCATCATCTTGGCCAAACTTGCCATTGTCCCAGTTAGAGGAAGCTACAGAGGCAAAAGGTTGGCATGCCCCACACAGTGTATGCAAGGGGACAGGGTGCTATGGCTCTGTGCTGGTGTGCCTCATTCCTGCCCCAAAAGGTACTGGCATTCTCTCTGCTTCTGTGCCCAAGAAGCTGTTGCTGATGGCCAATATTGGTAACTACTACACATCAGCCAGGGCTGCACTGCCACCCTGGGCAACTTCTTCAAGGCCACCTTTGATGTTATCTCCAAAACCTACAAATACCTGTCTCCCACCCTCTGAAAGGGGGCTGTGTTCACTAAGTCTTCTTATGGAGAATTCAGTGACATCTTGTGAAAACTCCCACCAGAATCTCCATATAGAGAACCTAGATTCCAGCTGTGAAAACTATATAAGGGGTTTTATAAAAGAAAAATAAAGTGCATAAAGTCTGCTAAAAATAAAATAAAAAGAACCCCCTGGAACATACAGGAGGAAAACAAAAAGTAGGAAGGCAAACACAGAGAATTAGGAAAGAAGGACAATAGAAAAACCAAAAGCAATAATCCATAAAATAGAGAACACAAAACATGATATCATTAAAAGTCACTTAATTTTTAAAATGAGCAGGTATCTGTCTAATTTAATCAACAGTCAGAGGAAATGATGCAATAAAATACAAATGAAACAGGGTATCTTTGATATGTGAACTATTAAAATATAAACAATTTGAAAATAGACTAATAATAAAATTTAAAAATGCATAAGTCAGAAAGCTACTATCACAAAGATAGATATAATGAGCAAAATTCATCTGTTGATCTGCTACTCAAGGAAGTCCAGGTCCCTTTTCTTCTTGGAATTCAAATAGACCTGACTCGCTATCTTCCACTCAGATCGTCCTTCTTTCAAGTTTCAAATACACCAAGCTCATGCTGTCTTCAGTACCTTGTGTACTTCCTGTTGACTCTGCCTGAAATATGTCACTTGTCCTTTTCAACTAGCCTGCCTCTGTTACCTTCTGAATCAGACATGATTTGCTACGTACCTCCAATGTCTTAGTGAGTGTTCACTGTCTAAGACAAAGGGTTGCATATTCGTATGCACTCTTGTCATTCACTTTAGTCATCCTCACTGCTCTTCCATTACTCTGTCCTGCCCTCCTCATTCCCCAGGGCCACTTCTTCCCGAAGAATCTCATCCCAATAAAAATACTAAGATTGCTTAATTCTGAATTAAAAGTAAGAGAGAATAAATGAGGTATATTTATTTCTTTCCCATGGTGATCCCTGTTTCTTTCATAACTCCTTCTTTTTTGTGGAATATTAACTGTATATACACCACATTACATTATTTACTGTTCTGTGTCTGCACAGCACACATGCTATTCTCTAAGCTAACCTTTTCTTGCTTCCAGAGCTAACTCTTCCTATCAAAACATCCCAAGTCCTTATCCATTTTCAGGTAGGGAATTTGTTGTTAAGGTATTAATTGATTAAACTTCTCAAATATGTTTATATTCTTTGTAGATGTCATATCTCTCCCCACTCAATTCCTGAAACCTGTTTTGATACCTGACCTAGAAAACATGACCACTGGAGAGAAAACAAATCCTTTCAGCCATTTTTGTCCTATCTTCATTAGAAAGTTAATGGGGATGCATGTACATTCAAATTAAAAAGTCAGATATCATGTGGATGCCCCAAAGGATTTTATGTTTCATATATTCTGCTTGTATGTAAACATCCCCTGACAAATAAATGCCAGGCTTAACTTGTTTCAATACTGCTGAAGGAAGTCTACATATAGATAACAAAATTCACCTTCTTATCCCTCATTCCCTTGCCTTGTGGACCTAGACTCTTTCATATGCACTATTCATCTGATAAAGTTTCCTTTAAAGAACACTCTGGGTTGGCAATATAAAATGGATATCTGATGTTTTATTTTAGAACACAGAAAATGTAAGAATAGTCGGTAAATGGCATAAACTGACATTAAAACTGGTGTGAAATATGTACACATGTGTATGCACACTTCCAAAGGTATGTGTGCATATATATATATATATATATATATATATATATATATCCACACACATATATATATATATATATCCAGATTTATGTGTTCACTCCTTGACCATTAGCCTGTCTGCAGTAAGCTATAAGAAATAACTGCTAGTAACTATGCAAAAAGTTCGCTAATTCTGAAATGCTTCCAATATATAATAATATTTTGCTGTTTTAAAAATAAGATTCAAATGCAATCTGGAAACACTTTCTCACCTCCATAATCTATCATGAGTAATAGACTCTGATTATATGATCATATTTGTAAATAAAATTATTCATTCAATTAAATAAAGATGTATGAGTTCCCATTTGGCACTATTGAGAAAACATGTTTAAAAACAAAATCTGCTGCCACCTCCAGAAAACCTGTCCACCAAAACAGAGAAAGAACACTTCTTTAATACTGAATGAGTGTTAATGCAGTGTACTTTGTCAGTGATCTGCTTCAAGATATCAACAAGAAAGAAAAAATTCTCTTATTTAACTCAATAAAAAAAAACAAAAAACACTGCCTAAGGGTTCTCAAGGGGACAGGTCATCCTCCACTAAGGGTACTTGATTGTGCCTTTAGTCATACTTCCAGATCTACTTTGAGTTTTGTGTAGTCACTTCTATTTTCTGGTTCCTTTCAATGAAACAAAATCCTCCAACTTTGTGGACAGAGAAGGAAAATTTGGAGTAATGAGCAGCTGAGATTTTATATACAAGAAAACTGGGAAATGAGTACTCATCTACACTCTGGTGTTAGTACACTTCAAACTTAGACTCTTTAGTCTTGAGCAAGTATCCCTTGTTGCTAATTTATCCTTTTTAATTTATGCATATACATTTCAAAGTACAAACAAGTAGTTAATGAATTTTCTAAAACAAATATTTTAAGAGAACTGAGGGTAGAGAATGTAGAATTTAAGCAGGGAAAAGTAAGTTTCTTATTTTAAGTACCCTATCTTTTAATATGCATTTGCCTTCACCTCAGACTCAAAATTGCAATGAGACATGAGGTATTTGTTGGCTTTAGCCTGATAGGTGGCCCACTGTAATCCTAGCATTCAGGAGGATCAGATATTCAAAGCTAAGCCAAAGCTTATCAAACAAATCAGAACACAAACTTTGTTGGTCTTAAGCAAAGGTTTTCTTTTTACTTACATTAAAGATGACTTCAAAGGCAGGGAAAATACATTGAAGAGAAGCCTATCACAGAATGTCATAGCTATCCTCTTGCATAGAGCCATGGTGAGACTTAGTGAATGAATTATAAAAGAAGAAAGAAGAAACAGCTAAAACCTTGGGGACACATGTTTCATTGTAACCACAAGGGAAAAAAAAAACTGTCCGACAGACGAATTGGGTAATATTATCCCTTGCTGGTCATTACTGTGATTCCTAAACCTAGAAGATTAGCTGTGCTGTTGGGAAGGCTGAAATGTAGAACTACCAAGAAAATGATCTCAGTGGATGTCAGTGTTTGATGGAAACCCACAGAAAGTTTCTGTGTTTTGTATACCTGAACAAGGAATTGAACAGATACACATAGTTGCAGAAGAAACAGGGACAGTTTATTAGGATGGGGTGAACTTCTAAGGGAGGAATCAGGCAAAGCAAATAAAGAGATTAGTGGCTCAAACAATTCTACCACACCAAGATTAGGACTTTCATGTCACTCAGTGGAAGCTTTCAGGATTATTTGCATAGTGTAGACTTTTTCACACATTCTGTTGCATGTGGTTCTCTATGAAGTGGTTTATACCATGTCTCATTAGCATCTTAAATTGCCACCCAGGGATGTGCCTAATTTTAGTATTAATATAGGCAGCACACTCTCATATGTGAGGTATTTGTGTATATTGCTGGGACAGTGGTTGGATTCAGTCATCCACAGCAGGATGTTTTTAGCCTTCCTCTTTGCTAACTACTTGGTTTCCCTCTCATGCTATCTTGGCACTGTGTGTAAAGCCTTCAGGTTCCATTCTCTACCTTACATCACTTCCTCAGAAGCTTGTTATTTAATGTTTACTAGTAGTATATGCAGATTATTTTTATGTTGTGATGATGAATGTAGGCTCAAGAAAATGACACTATGGATAAGTGGAAAATAGGCAATACAGCGACAGCAAAGAGGACTATTTGTACTTAAAAGAAGTGCAAGGAGACAAAAATGAAAAGCAGGTTCAGCAAACTGTGGAAGTCAGAAAGGAGAATAATTGACTTGAAAGAAATGAAAAGAGTGAGCTGGGGAGGTGAAGGACAGCTTAAGAATAAAACAGTCTAAAAATACTAAGGGAATAAAAACAAAAAGATCACTTCAGAGCCAGTACAAGACTTTGATCAAAGGATATGTGAACAACTAGAGACATGGAGGAATACCAAAGGAATTTGGCAATTGTGTTTGAGAGAATCCCATGAATATCTGTTATGGCTTGTCAAATGACTCAGATTATAACTTGGAAGGATTAAGAAGTTGATTGTAATATTTGTATATCAGAATTTTCTCTTATTGTTTTTCTAGTTATTAATTTTCTTTAAATTCTCATTGTTTAGGCCAGGTGGTGGTGGCCCACCCCTTTAATCCCAGCACTCGGGAGGCAGAGCCAGGCAGATCTCTGTGAGTTCGAGGCCAGCCTGGGCTACCAAGTGAGTCCCAGGAAAGGCGCAAAGCTACACAGAGAATCCCTGTCTCGAAAAACCAAAAAAAAAAAAAAAATTCTCATTGTTTAAAGAATATTTTAAGACACATCAAAAAGGAAGACAAAACAAATAATAAAGTCCCAATATTGTCATATTCTTCTTTGCTCTTCACTCTTTTGCATTCAACTTTTTTAAAAAAAAATCTACAGTGTAATTAATAGCTTGTCACATGGGCTTGGGTATCTTTAAAGTCCTTGTACTAAAACTCATTGGTTCCACCATACATCATGTGATTATACTTTTGTTTTAATTTATAAAAATGGAAGAAGTTATATTACTAATATTGAAAACCCTATGGGTGTATTTATAGCATAAACTTAGTTGCAGTTAACCCCTGCATAATGAATAACATTTTATCATTACACCACACTTGTTTTATATATGTCAATAGCTTATTTCAGATAGATGTATAGTCATTGTTTGTACACTACAGTTTAAAGTATGGGATGGTATTTCTCAGTAATTTGTTATAACATGCCTGCATTTGCAACTTCTGGGAGAAACTTTACAATGTCTCTACTCCATTTTCTTTTCTTTTTTTTTCTTTTTAATTCTTACTGTTTTAAAGTTATTCTCCTATTATCCAGAACCATGGTCTTTGATGCTTTCATTGTGTTCCTCTAGGATATGATGCACTGAACAGCAGTCTGTTTGAAAGAGTCCCCTTAAATGTAATAAAGCTAAGAAAGAAAAGAAGGCTAAAATATCTCTATTATAACTGGGTTCCCAGGGCCAAGGCGGGGGGGAACCTGTGCATATGGAACATCCTACAAAGCTTTCAGTGCTTTTGGGGTTTGGAATGCTGTGGATCTGGAGTTGGATCACATTGAGCTGTCTTTAGCCCTTTGCATAGTCATTTGTTCACTCCTGTATCTGGCTATGCTATTTAGTCTTCTTTTTTTAAGTTAGAAATAAGCTAAGATCAGAGAAGAGATAACCCCAGTTGAAAAAATATCTGCATCAGATTGCCCTTTAGGCAAATTTGTGGGATATTTTCTTAATTAATGTTTGATGTGGAAGGAACAGTACTTCAATACTAGAGTACTGTTTATTGGCAGGTAGTCCTGTGTTTAATAAAAAATAAAGCTGGGCAGTGGTGGTACACGCCTTTAATCACAGCACTCAGGAGGCAGAGCCGGGTGGATCTCTGTGTGTTCGAGGCCAACCTGGTCTACAGAGCGAGCTCCAGGACAGTCATCAAAACTACATGGAGAAACCCTGTCTCGAAAAACCAAAAAATAAAAAATAAATAAACAAACAAATAAATAAATAAATAAATAAATAAATAAATAAAATAAAGGTGAGCAAGCCATGGGGAACAAGCCAGTGTGAGCCATTTCTCCATGGACTCTGCCTCAGTTCCTGCTTCTAGATTCTTGCCTTGAGATCCTCTTGCCCTGACTTCCTCATTGATGGACAGTAATCTGGGATGTGTAAACCAAAGAAAACACTTTCGTCTCAAAGTTGCTCTTGGACATGGTGTTTATCATGACAATAGAAACCTACCTAATACATTTACCTAATGTTCTTGTGATTAGTAGACAAATCATTTTGAAATTTAGAAATGAATTCCACTATCCTAAAGACTAACAATGCCATCAGAGGACATGTGATTTCTGGAATAGAATTATTTCTGCTTTGCTTAAACCACCTCCTTCCTGCTGCTTCCAACAATGCATTTTTAAAGTGTCTTGATTTATGGTTGTCTTTGCTCTGTCCTGTATATATTTCATGAAAAGTTTAGCATGAGGTAATATGGTGTTTGAGGAAACTTGACTTGGTGTTCCTGTAGCCATGGTCACTCATTTGGCTCCAGAATTAACGCTCTCTTACTTCCTCAGAGATGAGAACTGTGGTTTTGATTTGTTTGTTAATTAGTTTATATCTATACTTCTTACAATGTCAGATCTATCACATGCTTGATCTCATCCTCAGAGTCCTTTCATTCTCCCAGATTACTAAAGTGAAGACCCAGAAGTGAGTTAACCATTTGATTTCATTCAAATTAATGTTCAGAAATGAGAATTATAAATTAAGTATTAGTTATAGGTGTCAAAATGTTTGTCTCCAAAGTATGTCTAGAATTTATCAGCATATTATTAGTTACATGTTTGATTATTTATAATAAAACTGAAAGTATATTGAAAATCAATTATTTTTTCTTACAATACTACCAGTTGCAGAGATTTCCTCTTGCTATTGCTGCTATAATCAGTTCTGCTTGCGGAGTTATACACATCATTGCCTCAAGTCATACACTTAGCTTCTTATCTCATGCCTTATATTCAAGGTCTACTCTCTTTTCCCTTAGCATATAACGTATACATGTCACATTCCTTTTTGTCCCTTTTCCCTCTTTTATTAAAAACAGATTTTTATATATAATACATCTTGATTATAGTTTCCCCTCCCTTTACTCTTCCCAGTTCTTCTCTCACCTGCACTCCCACTGAATCCACTCCCCATCTGTTCTTCATTAGAAAGAAGAGGCTTCTCAGGGATTAACAATTGCACACAACAAAATAAAATAATAAGATGAAGCAAAATCTATCAAAGTTGGACATGACAACTCAACAGAAGAAAAGGAGTCCCAAGAGCAGGGATAAGTCAGAGACACACTCATTCTCACAATCAAGAGTCTCATAAAAATACTAACCTAATAGCTATAATGTATATGCTGAGATCCTGGTGTAGACCTATTTAGGATCTGTGCTTGCTACTTCAGTCATGGTGAGATCATATGTGTATTGCTTAGTTGGCTCAGAGAACCTTGTTCTCCTGGTGTCTACCATCCCCTCTGGCTCTTACATTCTTTCTGCCTCCTCTTCCATCAGATTCCCTGAGCTCTGAAGGCAGGGATTTGAAAATTTCCAATTTAGACTCTCTCTCTCCATAGTGTCTAGCTTTGTGCCTCTGCTTCTGTTCCCATCTGCTGCAGGAGGAATCCTCTCTGATGATGACTGGATAAGGCACTGATATATGAGTATAGCAAAATATCATTAGGATCATTTTATTGATATTTTTAGACCAGTAGTGTTTGGTTTTTATCCAAGACCTATATGCTATCTAGTCTCTGATTCTTGGTTACCCAAGCACTGCCTGGTGTGGTTCCTTTTTATGGAGTGGGCTATAGATCAAATCAGACATTGTTGGCTACCCACACACACTCTGTGCCACCATTGCCCTAGCACGTTTTGCAGTTGGGACAGATTGTAGGTCAAATCTTTTGTGGCTGGGTTTGTGTTTACCTTAGCCTGCAGAATACTTTCCCACATCAAAGAGACTAGAATGTCGGGGTGAAAGCTCCATACATGCACCAGCTAGACTTCTACATGTTCAATAAGTTGTGTGGGTGTTAGCCTCTGCAATGGGGCCCTACTGTCAGTTGGCAGTGAGCAGCATTTTGTCTTAGTAGCAGCCTTGATTATCTGGGAGATTTCCATGGGATCTCCTTGGTCAACAACTCAATTGAATACACCCTAGTCCTACCACTGGAAGCCTCACTGGACCACAAGAGATGGCCATTTGAGACTTTGTGTCCCTCACAGCTAGGAGTTCATTAGGATTACCTTAGGCTTCAAGCAGTTTCCACTGCACGAGGTTTCAACACCCTCCCAAATGGCCCCCAATTACAGTTATCTCTCCCTCAACTCTCTGTCTACCCTATCTCCCCTCCACACACCTGATACCTCTTCATTCTCATATTTACATCTGCCCCCAGTGCAGAATCTATTCTATTTTGCCCTCCCAAGGAGATCCCCATGTTCACCCCTAAACCCTTTTCTTTTCTTTTTTTTTTTTTTCTGATTTTTCAAGACAGGGTTTCTCTGTATAGTTTTGGTGCCTGTCCTGGATCTTGCTCTGTAGACCAGGCTGGCCTTGAGCTCACAGAGATATGCCTGGCTCTGTCTCCCAAGTACTGGGATTAAAGGCATATACCACTACCACCCAGCTAGACCTTCCTCTTATCTAACTCTCTGGGCCTATGGAATGCAGCTTGGATAACATTTACTTAATATATAATATCTACTTATAAGTAAATGCATATTATATTTATCTTTCTGGGTCTGGAATACCTCACTAAGAATAATGTTTTCTAGTTGCATTCACTTGCTTGCAAATTTCATTTCTTTTAACAGCTGGGTAATACTCCATTGTGTAAATGTACTATATTTTCCTTTATCCATTCTTCAGTAAAGGGACATCTAAGTTGTTTCCAATTTCTCTCTATTATGAATAAAGCCACAATGAACATAGTTGAGAAAATATCCATGTGGTATGGTAGAGTGTACCTTTGGGCATATACCCAAGAGTAGTATAGCTGGGCCTTGAGGTGGATCACTTTTGTTTTTTTTTTTGTTTTTTGAGACAGGGTTTCTCTGTGTAGCTTTGCGCCTTTCCTGGAACTCACTTGGTAGCCCAGGCTGGCCTCGAACTCATAGATATCCACCTGGCTCTGTCTCCCGAGTGCTGGGATTAAAGGCGTGCACCACCACTGCCCGGTGGTGGATCACTTCTTAACTTTCTGTGGAATGGCCATATTGATTTCCATAATGGATGTACAAGTTTGCATTCCCATCAGCAGTGGAGTGGTATTCCCCTTGGTCCACATCCTTCTAAGCATGAGCTGTCATTTGTGTTAATGATCTTAACCATTTTAACATGTGTAATATGGAATCTCAAAGCATTTGGATTTGCATTTCCCTGATGGCTAAGGATGTTTAACATCTCTTTATGTGTTTGTCAGCTATTGGAGAATATTATTTTGAGAATTCTCTGCTCAGATATGATCCCCATTTTTGACTGGATAATTTGGTTTTTTTGATATCCAGTTTCTTGAATTCCTTATATATTTTGGATATTAGCCATCTATCAGGAGTGGATTTGGCAAAAATCTTCCCATACTATAGGCTGACCTTTTGTCTAATGTCTATGTCCTTTGCCTTACAGAAGCTTTTCAGTTTTATGAGGTCTCATTTATTAATTGTTGATTCTAATGCCTGGGCTTCTGGTGTTCTATTCAAAAAAGTCATCCACTCTGCCAATGTGTTTATGATCCATTTGGACTTGAGTTTTGTGCAGGGTGATATATATGGATCTATTTGTATTCTTCTACATGCAACAGACTAGTACCCAGTGTGACCAGCAACATTTGTTGAAGATACTGTCTTTTTTTTCCAGTGTGTGTTTCTAGCATTTTCTTTTTTTCTTTTATCAAAAATCAGCTATTCATATGCGTGTGTATTTATGTCCAAATTTTCAATTGATTCCATTGATCAACATGTCTGGTTTGTTTTCAATACCATGTGGTTTTTATTGCTATAGGTCTATAGCACAACTTGAAATCAGGAATGGTGGAGCATCCAGCAGTTCTTTTATTGTTCAGGATTGTTTTTGGTATGATGGCCATTTTTACTATGCTAATCCTACCAATCTATGAGCATGGGAGATATTTCCATCTTCTGATATATTTTTCAGTTTATTTCTTCAAAGACTAACATTTTTATCATATAAGTCTTTCACTTGCTCAGTTTCAGTTACCCCAAGATATTTAATATTATTTACGGCTATTGTGATAGATGTTGTTTCCCTGATTACTTTTTTAGTCTATGTCATTTATAAATATGAAGACTAATGATTTTTTTTTGAGTTAATGTTATATCCAGTCACTTTGCTGAATGTTTATTAGCTGTAGGAGTTTCATAGCGGATTTTTTGGGGTCAGTTCTGTATACTATCATATCATCTGTAAATAACAATATGTTGACTTCTTCCTTTGCAATTTGTATCCCCTTGATTTCCTTCAGTTGTCTTATAGCTCTAGATAAAACTTTAAGTACTATATTGAGTAGATATGGAGTGGACAGCCTTGTCTTGTTCCTGATTTTAGTGGAATAGCTTTTTGTTTCCCTCCATTTATTTTTATATTGACTATAGGCTTGCTGTAAATTGCCTTTATTATGTTTAGGTACAGTCTTTGTATACCTAATCTCTCCAGTACTTTTATCATTAAGGGGTATTGCATTTTGTCAAAGGCATTTTCTGTGTTGAATGAGTAGATCATGAGGATCTGGTTGTGGGTTTGTGTGTTTTCTTTAAGTTTGTTTATATGGTGATTACATTTACTGCTTTTTGTATATGCACCCATGCATGTATCTTTGGGATGAAGCCTACTTGATCATGGTGGATGATCTTTTGATGTGGTCTTCAATTTGGGTTGCAATTATTTTATTGAGTATTTTTGTATCAAGTTCATATAGGAAATTGGTCTGTGCTTCTCTTTCTTTACTGAGTCTTTATCAGGTTTGGGTATCAGGGTAATTATGGCCTCATAAAATGAACTGGGCAATGTTCATTCTTTTTCTATTTTGCAGGATAATTTGAGAAGTATTATCATTAACTATTCTTGGAATGTCTGGTAGAATTCTGTCATAAAACCACCTGACCCTGGTATTTGTGTTTCCTGTTTGTTGCATTTTTTTTTTTTTTTTTTGCTTTGGTTAGAAGAATTATAATGACTGCTTCTATTTCTTTTGGGGTTATAAGTCTATTTAAATTGTTTATCTGATCTTTTTTTAACTTTGGTAAGTGGTACTTATTGAGAAAATTATCCATTTATTTTAGATCTTTCCAGTTTGGTGGAGTGCAGGTTTTTAAAGTATGTCCTTATGATTCTCTTGATTTCCTCTGTATCTCTTGTTGTGTCCCTGTTTTTATTTCTGATTTTGTTAATTTTCTTAGTCTTTCTTCA
This sequence comes from Peromyscus eremicus, assembly GCF_949786415.1. Classification (NCBI taxonomy): domain Eukaryota; kingdom Metazoa; phylum Chordata; class Mammalia; order Rodentia; family Cricetidae; genus Peromyscus; species Peromyscus eremicus. Next base: position 55,394,006 of record NC_081418.1, read on the forward strand.
TCTTTTAATTAGTTTGGATAAGTATTTGTTCATCTTCTTGTTTTTCTCAAAAAGCCAACTCTTTGTTTCATTCATTGATTGCTGCAGTCTGTGAAATAGAGATTCAGCTGTATATGACATAGCTATACCTTGAAGGATCAAGGAATACTTCTAGAGGAGAAGTCAAATATCAGGGAATATTTGATGCTATTCAGCTTTTAATATATCAGCTGTTTCCTGCTATCAATTTCTTGTATACCCATAACTCCTAGGCCATAATGGCAAACAGTGTAAGCTTCTCAAACCTACTGCTGATCTATACTAGGTAACACACCTACAGAGACAAAGCCTGTCTCCTAGGAGACAGTCAGGTGCATGCATACATAGCTTTGTTTCTTGTGCAAATGAAGCTCAGACCCTCCTTCCCCTCACAGACCAAATGGCATTCCAGAGCAATTGACTCAGAACAAAAGCATTTTTTGCATACCAGGTGGAAGAGGATTGAGGCAGAATTCCTAGCTCTGAGCAGAGTACTGTGAGTAAAGAAGAAAAAACAATCAGAGTTTTTGTAGAGGGTAGGGATTGGGTCAGGTCAAGAGAGTAGGAAAGGAAGGAATGAACAGGGATGGAGGAGCTGAGGATGAAGATGAGATCATAAGCAAAAGAACTATGAGAGGATATGAGAGGCAGGAAGAGAAGGAATGGAGAAAAACTAAGCATGAGAGCAGAAAAGAAGCTGTGTAGAGAGAGAACTGCTTCAGAAGAATAAAGTGAATGGACGAAAGTGTTTCATGTACCTAGATTCATTTAATTAATTCAAAGATTAGACTATCAGCTGGTAGTAGATTCTTCCCAGACCCTGGGAGAGGGCTATCAAGGGACTGGACCCCTCATAGTCTGAAATAGTTGATTCTTTATATTGTTCTGTGTCAATTTATTGATTTCAGCCCTCAGTTTATTTCTTATCATCTGCTTCTCTTGGGTGTGTTTAATTTTTTTTTTGTTCTTGAACTAGAAGTGTGCTGTGAAGTTGCTAGTATGAGATCTCTCCAATTGGTTTATAAATGTACTTATTGCTATAAACTTCACTCTTAGCACTGCTTTCATTGTATTTGGGTATGCTGGGTATCATTTTCATTGAATTCTGGAAAGTATATGATTTCTTTCTAATTTCTTTCTTGACCAATTATTCATTCAGTAGAATGTTGTTCAGTTTCCATGAGTTCATATGCTCTCAGTTGTTTCTGTTTTTGTTGATATCTAGCATTAATCCAGGGTGATCATTTTCTTGTATCTGTTGAGACTTGTTTTGTGTCCATGTATGTGATCAGTTTTGAAGAAAGTTTCATGACATGCAGAGTAGAAGGCATAATCTTTTGTGTTTGGGTGAAATGTTCTGTAGATATCAGTTAGGTCCATTTGGCTTATAATATTAGCTACAGTATTTCACTGTTTAGTTTTGTCTGGATGACCTATCCATTGGTGAGAGTGGGGCATTAGAGACTCTCACTGTCAGTGTGTTACTGTCAATGTGTAATTTAAGTTGTTATAGTTTTCTTTTACAAGAGTAGATGCCCTTGTGTTTGTGTCATAGATATTTTGATTTGAAATATCATGTTGGGGGATTTTTCCTTTAATGAGTGTGCAGTGTCCTTCTCTATATGATTAGTTTTGATTTGAACTCTGTTTTAGTAGATATTAAAATGCCTATACCAGCTTGATTCATAGGTCCACTTGCTTAGGATATCTTTTTCTACCCTTACTCTGAGGTAATGCCTATCCTTGATGTTAAATTGTGTTTTCTGGATACAGCAGAAGGATGGATCCTATTTTTTTGCATTCATTCTGGTAGTCTTGCTTTTTTTTGGGGGGGGCAGGGAATTGAGGGCATTGATACTGAGAGATATCAATGAGCAGTGATATTTGACTCCTGTGATTATGTTGTGATGGTAGTGATAGTGGTTGTGTGTGTGTGTGTGTGTGTGTGTGTGTGTGTTTCTTTTTTTTTTTGGTGTGAGATTATTTAGTCTCTGTGCTTTTATGTACTTAGTTCCTTAGTTGGGTGTTTTCCTTCTCAAAGGCTGGATTTGTAGGTAGATACTGTTTAAATTTGAATTTATTATGAAATATCTTATTTCCCCCATCTATCTTTATTGAAACTTTTGCTGGGTATAGTAGTCTGGGCTGGCATCTGTGGTCTTTTATAGTCTGCAGCACATTTCTCCAGGCCCTTTTGCTTTTAGACTCCATTCAGAAGTCAGGCATAATTTTAATAGGTCGGTCTGTTACTTGTTACTTGGTCTTTTGCCCTTGCAATTTTTAATATTCTTTCTTTGATCTGTATGTTGTATGTTTAGTGTTTTGATTATTATGTGTTGAAGGGATTTTTTTTTGGTCTAATGTTTTTGTTGTTCTGTGTGTTTCTTGTACATTTATAGGCATGTCATTCTTAGGATCATTTTTTTCTATTATTTTGTTTAAAACATTTTCTGGAACTTTGAGCTGGGCTTCTTCTCCTTCCTCTATTATTTTTAGGTTTGGTCATTGCATAGTGTTCCAGATCTCCTGGATATTTTATTTCTGGAGATTTTTAGATTTAATCTTTTCTTTGACTGATGATTCCATTTCTTCTATTACATCTACAATGCCTAATATTCTCTCTTCCATCTCATATAATCTTTTGTTGAAGCTTGCCTCTGCTGTTCCTGATAGATTCACAACATGCCCCCATGGTTGGGCATGTCCGGCGGACCTAGACACTTCCGCCTAGCCAGTTCCGGGTCAAAATAGCCATTCCCTGGTCAAAACGTCTCACGTGACCAGAACCCGTGGCTTTGCATGGTTGTGTAAAAGCACACATCGCAACCATGTGATCTACATGCGTGCGTGGAGTAGCCTCATGACCCTGTGTACGCATGCACAACCCAGCCTTTTTAAGCTGGCACCATATTCCCAGCTTCCTTCTTTATGCACGTGACCTTCCACAGGCCTGAGCACACCTGTCTCTCTCTCTTATCTTAATAAAACTTTTGTTAGTGGATTCTGTCGTGTTTCTGACATTTCCTTGCATGGTAAGAGTGCTGCCAAATAACTAACAGTTCCTTTTTGAATCCCTAAATATTTCATTTCCAGAATTCCCTTTGTTTGCAGGGTTTTTGGGGGGGAGAGAGGGTTGTTTCTTTGTTTGTTCTTTTGTTTTTTGTTTTGTTTCTCCTATTTTTAATTTCAGGACTTGAAGAATTTTGTTTCCTTCAACTCTGTGTTTTCTCGGCTTTCTTTAAGAGATTAATTTATTTCCTCCAACTGTTTGTTTGTGTTTTCCTGGATTTCTTTAAGAAATTTATTTATTTACTCTTTAAGGACCTCTATCATCTTCATATAGTTGATTTTAAGGTCTTTTTCTTGTGTTTCTGCTATGTTGGAATATGCAGGACCTGCTATGGTGGGAAAGCTGGGTTGTAGTGGGACATATTTCCCTGGCTGTTGTTGATTGTGTTTTTAAATGGGCAAGTTGGCATCTGAGTTTTGGATGACTAAAGGTCTAGATGCAGTTTTCTGGATTTGTCTTTGTTGGGTGAGTGTTTTGTCTCTTCCTTTCTATTTCCTTTTTGGATTTTTGGAGAATGTGATGGCCATGTGTTGTCTTTTTTCCTGACCTATTCAGCTTGTGTGTTCCAAGGGAATGTCTCCTGGTATTGGCGGGTGAGTAACTAGGAAGATTTAGGGAATGAAAGGTTGGAGGAGATGGTCTTTATTATTGGTTGAGCATGAAGTCATAAAACAAAGGGAGACCACAGAAGGTTTTCTGATATGGAGTTGAGAATGAGACTGAAGAGACTGGATCTCAGGAGCAGTAGTAGATGTGTTGTTGGTCTGCCTTCATTCTATTTGTTGCTCTGGGAGGAGCTGCCCTTGGTTTAGCAAGGGATGCTTGCTGGAGTTGGGAGTCTAAGACAAAGCAGCATATTTGGGGAGAGAGATTGGGAGTCAATGGTTTATAGGATCCACAGGAGATGTGGATAGGAGTGAGAGATGGCTGCAGTTGGTATTCTCTTTCAGTTCAAGGGACAAGACTGGGGTATTGAGTCTGGGGGAACAGAGAAAGTAGAAGGTCGGTGGGCAGCCTACCCAGTTTTCTTGCAGGTGCTGCCTGTGTTTTAGCAGGGGATATCTACTGGAGTTGGAGGCTATGATACCGCAATGAGTGTGGGGATAGAGTTTAGAAGGGGATGGTCTGTGGGATCTGCAGGAGATGTGTGGAGGAGTGAGGGAAGGCTGCAACTGGAATTCTTTTTCAGCTCTAGGGACAAGACTAGGGGATTGGCTCTGGGGAAACTGAAAGGGAGGAGAAGGTCTGCAGGCTGCCTACCTGGTTTTCTCTACAATTCACATCCTTAATGAGGTATTTTCTAAAGGTCCTAATTGAATGACAAACCAACACACATGCCCTCATCTCCTTATCCCTTTACTGGCTTCATCTTGCTTTATAATTTATCTGGAGATGATAATCCTATTCATTTATGTGTGTCCCCAAAGAGATTCATCGCTCCATGGCATTAGGAATGAATCTATGATTGTTTATTTTTACACTTGTTTTCTAAAGCAAATGAACTCATATTCAGTAGCCAATAAAATATGTTCAATGAGTGAGTGAATCAGTTCTTATTCAGGAATAATTTTAGAGTTGAACTTTTTGAGCTGATCATACAAACAGGGCACTTCATGAAAAGTAGTTAATAAAGAATGCTGAGCAAAAGAATTTGATGTTTTGCCCCTGTCCTACACCAATGATACCTGTACAAGTAAAAACAAATGCAAAGCTAGTGAGAAGGTTCAGTGCATAAAGGGACTTGCTGCCTAACCTGAATACCTGAGTTAAATCCAATGGACCCATAAGGAAGAAGGGAAGAACAAACTCTTGTCATTTGTCTTCAGACAGACAGATACACACACACACACACACACACACACACACACACACACACACACATATATATATATATATATATATATATATATATATATAGAGAGAGAGAGAGAGAGAGAGAGAGAGAGAGAGATACATAGGTAGATGACAGATAGATAAGGTAAGGAAAAATATTTACTCAAATAACAAAATAGATGTAGTACTACACCAAACTTATCTTTTAGTTATCAGATCTGAACTGCTAGAAAGGTTCACTAATCAAGTCCAGTGTACTGTGATTTATGTCTGTTTGTACATGTGTGTGAAGATGTGGTTACAGAAGAAACTGTATCACTCATGAGCTAGACCATGTCACTGAGGGCATGTCCAAGCATCTGCATGAGCACTGCCTTCTTCCTAAATAGCAGCTTTTATTATGTTCCTTGGAGTGTTTGGCTCTGATTGGTTCTCTTAGTTTCTTGTTTGTCTAAAATCATACTCATCCCCCTTTTATTATTGAAGTGCATGTGCCCACAAAGTTTGAGCATAGCAATTGTTCTCTCAGCAATTTGTAGAGGCGTTGACCACGCCTTAGCTTTCCTGCCTTTGTTTGTAGTATTAGCTCTTAAACACTGTCATTCATTTGAATGCATGGTGTCTTTTTTCCTCTGTGAAGTTGTGTTTTTTGTTTTCATTTCAAGATAATGACTACATTTTTTAGGTATCTTCACAGAATACCGTATGTCCTTTGTATTATTTCATCAGTTTTCTTTAGTGACCTCCCACCACACTACTTTCTGTATATTTTATTTTAATCTATTTTTCAATTTAACTGTGGTTAGTGAGATTTAACATTTTTTTCAAAATTTCAGTTCTATTTTATCAGTGTGGATAGTACCTTCAGAGTGTCTACCTCTCCGACAAATTAAGTTGTCTTAATTCATTCAGTATATTTCCATTTTGAAATCTATATCTGGTACCTCTGTATGTTTGTTTTCTGTGGTTTTCTATGGTTGTTTTGTGGTTCATGTCATACATTCCTACACAGACACACACACACACACACACATACACAAACATACACACTTTTGACACTTAACTATATAACAATTAATAGAAATATCCCGAATCTCTTTCTATTGTTTTTTGTCTAATGGCTATTAATTTTTTTCTTCTGAAATATATTTCAAAATTCCAGTTTTTATAAGATATATATTTATGTACTGAATGTTATAGAAAATGATTAATATTATGAAAGAAACTTATCATATTATGCCTTTGTATAAGACCCCCAAGTACTAATTTTATTAATTTATCACTCTAAAGAAACATGAAATAATGTATACTTTCTAGCTAATTACAGTCGAACTTTTACACTTTAAATAAAACACATCCCAAATACAAAAATTTGAACTGGTAACATAAAACTATTTTATAAGCATGTAGGTTGGAAAGGATGCATGTCACATTTGCAAAGGACCCAATTTCAGGTCCCAGAACTCACATCTGGAAGCTTACAAGTGCATGTAACGTCAGCTATAGAAGATCTAATACCCTTTTCTTGCCTCTGTGGATACCTGCATTCACATGTGTAAATACTGTGCCCTCTCATACACACAATACACATAATTCATAATAAAAATATTAAGTACATATGAAAAAGTCAATGGTGTCAATTTTAGAAATATTATGATTGCTTTAGGATGTATTCAGCAGTTTTGGACTATTATTTTTATCTTATCTTCTATTTTGTTATTTTCATTTGTTTATTTAGTGAGGGAACATGACTGTACCACAGCATATGTGGAAGACAGAGACCAACAGTTGAACTGATTCTCTTCTTCCTCCATGTGTGTTCTGAAGATTGAACTCAGGATATCATATATGGCAGTGCATGCATTTATCCACCGAGTGGTCTCACCCGTCCCAGATTTGGACTGTTACAATGTAGTAGATATAACATGGAATTATAATTGTCTCATTGGGTATCATTTTTCCTAATTGTGGTTTTTATTTTAAAAATTAATTTGAATAGCTTTTAAGAAACTCCATTCATGATAACCTAATAGAGTACCTGAGTGAAATATATCTGTTAGTGATAGTTGCTTAAAAATTGCCAATTGTACTAAATATAGCTAGCTATCCACACTCCAAAAACGTATTTTCTTAATAAGAATAAATTCAGGCAATAAAACAGAGGAATATCCACTTAATTTTCCTGTTCTTTTCTCCAAAATTGACTATTATCACTTTCCATAAATTCCAATATTTATATGCCTGTAGAGTACTAACCAGAATGCCTTTTGCTGAGATAAATCCTCATTAAAATAATTGCAGGTTACAATATGCAAATGATTTAATTAACAAGAGTTTAAAATAACAATTCAGTTAACATAAGGCACAGTTCTACACCCTTGCTCTTACATGCCACTCTTAGCCTTTTTCATCTTCAACTGAATGGAGTTGGCCAGCAGATTTCAATTCTGTGCCAGTCACCTCTTATGCTGAAATTTCATCTTCACTAGAAGAAAGAAACAGTAAGAGACTCAACATATGTCTATACATTTAATGTGCTTTATATGTTATACAAGTATATAGAAAAACCAAAAGAAGATAAAACATTTTTAATGTTTTAAGAGATTATTTGGGATCCCCTCCATATTTCCAAAATAAGTACATAAGATAACAGCTTTAAGGAAGTATTGTGCAAGAATTCCTTCTGAATTGAAATATTCCATCCAGAAGAGAGGAGAGAGGCTCCTGAGACTCAGGAAGTAAGCAAAGCACAAGTCCCAGGAAGCCTCTGGAAAAACAAGATTCTTAAAATCCTCCACTAGGTGGTGGGGCCTTGTACAACAGCTGAGCGAGGACACATTCTCGTCTGAGGAGCTGAGTGCACAGCATGGAGAAACCTCCAGGTTTACAGCTTCCATGATACATCAGCAATGCTAGGGTGGGCTTTTTGGTTATAGGCTGCCTTAAAAAATAATGAGGAATTGACTGCTCCTAGGTATGGGTTGAGGAGAAGCTTTATTGCGTATATGAGGGACAAAACACATGGAGGTATCTGGAATGATCAGGACTGAAATGGGCCATGAGAGTAGGCCCTGGGGAAGGAGACTGGAAAAGAGGAAGCAGGAGCCTCAAGAGGCCAGGAGTGAACCAGGAGACCAAGCAAGGCAAGAGAGTAAGAACCAAGACACCCTGTAGGCAAAATGGCTGAGGTTATATGGGGAAGAGAAGTTAGGGGAAATGAATGAAGCTCAGGGGCTGGAGAGTTTGAGGGTAGGGGGTGGGGTATGCCAGCCAGGAGGACTCCGTAACACTGTGGTAGGGATTGAGGTAGACTAGCAGCCAGAGTCTGCTTTGATATGTTCAATCAGCCCCTCAGTTCGCCTTTTATCCTGAATTTAAAATTTAACACCTTCGAGTCATAGATGTACACTCACATTCCTGTAACTAAACCATAAAAAAAGTCTTGGGTTGTCCATCAATGAAATTTTAGGCTGTTTTGGTTATCTATGTTAAGCATTTGTTCAAATCTCTCTACCAAAGACATATAGGAAGCGAAATACATTTTTTCTGTCACTGACGTATGTGTTCTTACTGGCTTTTTTTCAACTATTCGTCATTTATCTTATTTCTTTACCAATCAGATTCAGTATGGTTGCAATGAAAGTGCACATACATAGTTTGTATCTTTCCCTAATTCTACAGTCAGCCTAAATCTCTCAGAAATCAGCAATGTGCCCCCACTCTCAGTCTGTCAATGACTACTCTTGATATATGTGCTGTTTTCCTGTGTGATTGACCTTCGTGAAGCCTTTGGAAATGAAGAAACAAATGAAGTAGCCTCATTTCTTAATCTCAACATCATCTGTCTCTACCACTTTATAACCTCGTTTGTATAATTTGCTTTCAAAGATTATTTTCCTTTTGTTGTACTACTTTAATATACTGTATAGGTCTAAATAATGAATTTTGAGAGACAATCACAGACAATGGGTATGTAGGCTTAGGAATATAGAAAATGTAAGCTGGTCTAAAAAGAAAGAGTTCATGGATCTGTGTTCAGTAGAAGATTCATGAATATAGAATCTGTATGTTTATTACCCCCTCTGTGTTTCTATATGTAATCATTATTTTTCCTTTTATTTCAGACACATATTCAAATAATTTATTTGATTTTAAAAATAATTCTCAAAAATAAATTATCTGACAAGTTTTTATTATTTGTCTGCTTTGTTTTAATTTTCAGCAATTCTTAAAAGCACCTGAATTCCAAAGCCATCATTAAATATAATATTTATTTCTTCAGTAGCTCTGCGAGAACTCTGCGCTTATGTCCAGTCATGAGTCACATATTTATACAAGGCTGTGATTACCAATGGAAAAGGAGAAATCAGTGTTAACATGAGATTTTACATTCTGCTCTCTCCATTCCATTTCATTATTACATAAATCATTCAAAGTAGTAACACTTTGACTAATAAGATTATTAATGGATTTTGAAATTAGATGCAACCTTGATTGGAAAAAATAAATCACTGTCTGTCAGGCTAATGAACTACATCACCATATTAGGTGGTAGGGAATAAGGTCCAGTGCCCTCAGAGATAGTTCTGACACTCCTTCGCTGTCTTTACACTCCAGCAGGAAATCGGCTGTCATCAGTGGCCCGTAATTAAGAGGAATATGTTCTGTAGTGTGTGTGTATGTGTGTGTGTGTGTGTGTGTCTGTGTGTCTGTGAGAAAGAGTGAGAGACCTGAAATAAGTGTAACATCATGAGCAAATATAACGAACCCAGCCTAAAAATGTAACTTTGAAATAAACATATCTGATTTGACTATTAGCCATTGTATAAGACACTAAAATTTAGTCTAATTAACAAAATAATTTTCTAGAAAGTTGCTGGGAAACTTTTTATTCATATTAATTTTGGAATTGGCTGTTGAAGTTTGTTTATATAAACAGTGCATTTGATATCTTTCGCAATGTTAGGAATCTGTGAAGTATTTCTGGCACACAAAGGAACACACTCACATAATATCACACATTTACATGTGCAGGCACTTTACACACACACACACACACACACACACACACACACACACACACACACATTGTCTTGTTGTTTAGAAACCACTTTAATAATATTCACAAACACTGGAGACCAGAAGCTCCATTAATTAAGTCCGTGCTGAAAAACCTAGAAAGGGTTTAGTGGTGTCTTCAATCTCTTTGAGACATAACAAAAGTTTAACATACATGTAAAATGCATGTTACTAATTTGATATAGGACAATACGTACATTTTCTATGTAACCTTTTAAAAACATTTGCAGTGTTTTTAAAATCTTGTAGTGTAATCAAAACTGTTTACTCTGTGGCTTTTAGTGCGGTTACATATTTGAAAACATTTCACAACCTATCGTTGGAAGATTTATTTTCTCTATGAATTACAAGCTTAATTTTTTAAATTTTTACTTATTGTTTTATAGTATCCTTGTAGGATCTAAGAATTGAACTTAGGCTTCAGGCTCCCGCACATGCATCTTTACCTGATAAGTGACTTTGCTGCGCCTTTTTATTATTCTTGTGCTAATTTTCCTGAAAATTTCCATAGCAGTCACACAAAAAAACAATGCTTAGGTTCTCATCCATTGTGTTGCCTGTTTAATGTACCTTCATTAAATAAAATGAAGTTTTCACAAAATTTGAGCTGTGATTTTCCTGACATATGTTTTTGTTTTTGTTTTCCTACTAAGACCCAATGGGATCAACTATTGAGATCATAAGCAATGTAAGTTTGGAAAATTATTGTTGTTTTATCATTCGTCTGCATATGAATCTAAATGAAACGCCATGCAGACACATCACTTGCATGATCCTGGTACTCATCTTTCATTCATTCTTTGATGATTTTAGCAAATTAAAAATAGAACAGGGCACAAGTCAGTGAAAGGAGTTTTCAGTATTAGAAAGGTTCTTTAAAAAAATGACAAGAATGTGTTCATTTTTTGTTAGAAATATAAAAATATTATAAAGTAGCATCCAGTTAAATCAGTATATTTTAACTGGATAAAATCAATGCTCTTCACGACTACATTGAATTTTCTAAGTTATACTGTTTCTGTAACCAGAGACCAACAATGTGGTACCATAACTTCTTGAGTTCTTCTAGAAACTAAAGAGCCAAGTATGAGCAGGTTATAAAATTAAATACAATTTAATGATCTCAGTCTGTTTTAAGGAGACATTTCATTAATGAAGGTGAGAGGTACACTTATCTGTAGGTATAAGGATAAATATTTAAAATGTAGTTAGGAATAATGATGATTTAAGAAAGTGCTGATTTTGGGTGTTCCTCAATGGTACAAGTAACTATATACATACTAAGCACATTGTATTTTTATATTAAGGAAAAAATAACACAATTACATAAAGAGAAACCATGAATTTGAGAAAGAACAAGGAAGGTGCATGGGAAGGGACTAGGGGACGAAAGGTAAAAGAAAACAACTTAGTTATATTTTAATTTCAAAAACTAGAAAGTATATTAAAAACCAAATATGCTCTAATGCATCTCTCCATTTTTCCACTCTAATGTAAAGCACTTAGATAGCACTTACATGTTGGGCCCCCATGAAGCCCAGTGTAACTTCCTGAGCCTAGCTCGTTTGACTACCTGTTCTCCAACATGTATGGTGATATTTTATTTGTACTGAAATGTGATTTTATTTGTATATTAATAAATAAAGTTGCCTGGGGCTAATAGCAAGCCATAGCAGAAGCTGGGCGATGGTGGTGCATGCCTTTAATCCCAGCATTTGGGAGGCAGAGCTAGGCAGATCTCTATGCGTTCAAGGATACAGAGGGTTACATCTACAAACATGACTTCCACATAGAGTGACTCAGCACTACCCGACCTAGAATGTCCTCTGCCCAGTAACTGCTGAGGTGGTATCATCTCCTTGGTGGCTATCCTCACCCCATCCCCCATCACCCCAAGCTATACACTCCTGATGCAATAAAGCGGGTTCCTGCTTCAACAAGTCTTCCTGCCCAGTGTGCTTCTCTGTTGGGAGGGCAGAGGCGGGGGGTGGGGGGGTGAGGGGGTGGGGGGGTGTCTGGGCCTTCTACACACATTATCATGCTCAGCCCCAGGGAGAGACCAGCTGGACCGGTCCTGCCTCTGCCCTACCTGTTAGTCAGACTGACATTTACATAGACAGGTGTACTTGTCTATAAATCTCGCTAAAAACTTGTTGCCTTAGCAATTAGTGATAATTCTAGAAATCCATCTTTTTCACAGAATCTGCCTAAGACATGATCATAGCAAAAGGCAGGCTCTCACGGCAAGGCGTGGCCTTCATGACAGTAAGCTAATGCTCATCGGACTTTCTCTACACCAACAGGGAAAACACCAGGATTTGTCTGCAAGTCCAGACACTTCTTTCCCATAGCTGCAAAGAATCTTTCTCCTGTGAAAATCTGTCCTACAGTGAAAGCCAGTAGTGAGATTTTCAGACACCTCTGGTACTTCTTTTAAGATCATATTCAACTCAAATAATATTGTTTCCCTATTCTTTGCCCAGGAGAACTTACTTAAATTCTTAAATTAAGTTCTTAAATCTTAAGCTGAAGAAAGATTAATAACCTTTATAAAAAAGAAATTTCTACAGAGCAAGATCCAGGAGAGGCACCAAAAAGACACAGAGAAACCCTGTCTCAAACCCCCACCCAAATAAATAAATAAATAAATAAATAAATAAATAAATAAGTTAATTTCTAGAAAGAAGCTAGCTTTGGGTATAGGAAGATTAATTGTTTCCATAAATGATCTAAGGAAGTTCAAATTATAAAAGATTTATTTAGATTTTTTTTAATGAACATTTAGGAAGCCATTAAGTAATTAAGAAAATAGTATATAACTAAATTTGTAATGATGTGTTTTATTCTCCTTGTAATCAGTTGAAGCTTAAAACATTTTTAATATATGTATGTGGTTGGGGTTATTGCTATGCCGCATCAATAGAAAAATTTACTTCTGAATGGAATTATGAGTTTGTTAGATTTTGAAATTTTTATCAGTAATTTTTAATAATAATTAATAATACATTGTTACATAAAGCTATAGGAAACAAAGCACAAAAAATGAAGTCTTTAGAACTTGGTTTTCTCATTTTTAATTCTATTCCTGAAAGCACAACAATAATCAGGAAGATATTAGGAATGGTACTCTATACTAGGACTCATAAACTTGATTTTTTTCCAACATAATTTTTTTTTTACTGATTATTTGGGAATTTCACATCCTACACCCCAATCACACTCATTTCCTAGTCCTCCCAGTTCAGCTCCTATCCTGCGACTTACCTGCAAAAAGGAGGATGAGGAGAAGGAGGAGGAGGAGGAGGAGGGAGGAGGAGGAGGAGGAAGGAGGAGGAAGGAGGAGGAGGAGGAGGAGGAGGAGGAGGAGGAGGAGGAGGAAGAAAACAAGTCCAATTTGTGTTGCTCATATACTCACTGGAGCATGGTCGAACTCCTGGGAGCCAAGACTTTTAATAATACTGAGTACTTCATCACCCCTACAACCCCACCAGAAAGTGCTACAAACTCCCCACAATACAAACAAATTTATCATAAGTTATAAGATATGGGGAAGTGCGAAATCTCAATAAATTGTAGCTATTATTCTAATATTCATTAATTATAAATATGTCATTGATTATACAGTACTTCAGATTGAGCTAACAAAATTGTTTTTCTAAAATGTATTACTTAGTTTATATGTATTATATGTGTTTAACATAATTTTATTGTATCTCACAAGTATTTTAGTATGTTTTTAACATGTAATAGATTTTTTTAAAATTATGATTTGCTTACATCATTTCCTCCCTTCCTTCTCTTCCCTCCAACCTCTCCCACCCATCGCTGTCTTTGTCTCTCTCAAATTAACGGCTTCTTTTTCTTTAATTATAAACACACACACACACACACACACACACACACACACACACACACACACTCCTCAACACATGTATGAGATTTGAATTACATATTTCTTATAAATAAAATAAATTTAAAAGGTAACTATTCCAGTTTGCCTAGATTGCTCAATCATTAAGATCAGTTCCCAGCACTCATAGCAGCTAGGTCACACCTGTTTCTAATTCTAATTCCAAGGGATCAGACACTCTCTTCTGGACTCAATGGGCAGAGCACTGCAAGAATGTGGTGTAGATGTAGACAAGTAAGCACACATTCATATAAATAAAATTAATTTTTAAATATAAAATTGTGCCATTATTATTTTGCACATTAAGGCTATTTAGTTGAAAATTTAATTTTTTTCTCAAATGGCTTATTTATTACCAAAATTGATTAAGACAACTCCCTAAATGAGCTTAAAGGCATTGATTGCAGTTTTTCAAGTATAAAGATACGGTAACCTATCTTAGGTATCAGTTAATCCTTCGAAAGTTGATTTTTCATTGGATGTCACTGCATAATGCAAGATAAATATCTTAGACTTTAGAGCATCTCATATTTATATTTGTGTATAAATATACATTGGAATACGGCATATACTCTAAAGGTCTATTATATTTGTCAGAAGAGTTTTCTTAATGTGTTTTTCTAAAGAAACTGTCATAAATTTAGTGAGGAGCTACTTTTAACCAAAGGGCTAAATAATATCACAAAGTGTACCTAGACAATGAAAACTAGTAATTTAGAGATATATTATAATCAAAAAAAATGTGTTTTGAAAGCTTGAACGGTATGAATATATGTTGACAGGCCACAGCAGATGGTCCATTTTTCTGTGAACTGATTAGATGAGAATGCTGAACCTGGAAATGCCATTCACTTCCCAACCAGCATTTCCAAATACAACCTCGTATGTGGTAAACAGAAACAAATGCATGCTTTTAGAAGCTAAAGCATGCATGTGCAGTATTGCAAATGAAATACTGTCTCTCATTAATGTTCATTACAGTATGCTTTCATGATTATTTTACTTAATTCTTGTGTAGCTGCTGCAAAACATTAGCAGCGTGACATTAGCATGAAGAGAAAGATATATCTGATATACAGTTTTAAAAATTGTGCATGTACACAGTAGAAATTATAAAAAATAAATAAAGAAAGAAATCATGGAATCATTTAACAGGTAAGTACACAGTAGAGGGATATTTTAATGTCAAAAAGTCAAATTTCTGTTGAGTATCGAAGACATATAAGAGGATACATAAATTATATTTTCATATACATGAGGTCCTAATTGGAGAATATTTTGATTTTTTATATTATTTTTTAAAACTCATTTTGCTATTAAAATCTATACAATTCAGGTAGGGTAGACAGCTTAGATATTAAAGTGCTTGCCGAGTACTTTGTTCCTCAGATATCGGGGACTATGGGGGTCCAGGCCCTCAATAGTCCCCTCCCAGGGTCTGGGAAGAATCTACAACCAGCTAATAACTAATCTTTGATGATAAGAGATGAATCTATATACACAAAAGTCCTTAGTCCATATACTTTATTATTCTATGTCAGTTATAAGCTTATATTCTGCTTGCATAGTTAGCTCATTTCTAGCCTGATTTCTCTCTACACTTGTCTGCTGTCCCATCTAGGTTCTATCTTAATTCCTTTGTCTAGTTCTGCCCCTTCTAGGTTCTTATCCATCTTGTTCCTTCCCATATCATCTCCTCTCCCATCTCCTTCTCTCTCCTGTTCCTCTCAAGTTCTTACCCATCTAGTTCTTCCATTCTCTTTTCTCTTCCCTGTCCTCCACATGCCCTGAAAATCCTGGTATATATAGACTTACAAGCAGTATTCCCTTAGCAGTGCAAAGCCAGGCTTCCAGGGTCAAACGGAGGGGTGATAAGAATCACATTGAGAGACAATAACCGTTAATTATCACTTGCAACCCCAAAGGGAAGTGACCAATGGGGAAATGAATTAACTAAAGACTAAATTCAGGTAATATCTAAGAGGGCTCTTATGTGCTCAACTATAATCTTAAACGTGATTGGTAGAAAATGTTAAGAATCTGTAAGTTGCTAGGTCAATGGGAGAAAATAAAACTGTCTTCTTTTTTCCTGTGACTCATATCTGTCCAATCTATCTGTCATTTTTCTGCAGGGTGGGAGAAAGTGTGCTCAGTCGCTAGGCAACCTGTACAGCTAGATGCCTCTGGTGATAATTATAGGGAGATCTGGAACTAGAGGTAAGGTTTGGGAAAGGAGGAAGTAAAGCTTAATTGGCACATCCACCAGGCCTTCTCAAACAGGTAGCCCGGATGCTTAAGTCTGTTCTTAGAGAGTACAGAGGTATCTCTGATAAAGTACTTTCCTCCATCTGGGGATGGACCTGGCCGGATGCTGCCAATGATGATGCTTGAACTGGGATTCTGGCTGAGCATAGCTGTCAGCGCAGAAGGTTATCCAAATATTCCTAGAAGTGGTTAGATAAGGAGTTAGAGGTCTATAAAGTTAGTAAGGCTGTAAGAAAGGAGGGTCCAAGTTAAATTGTGTAAAGCTATTACTGAACATCCACCTGACCTAGGCGGTGTCTCCTTGTGGAATTTGTCTTAAATCAGGAGACTTGCATGTGGACTGTTATTACTGCTAGTCCTTGAAGGTGGCCAAGGGAGATATCTGATTCGAGAGAAAGCCTTTCCTGAGGCAGTTCTCCAAATACCTGGAATGTGTATGTCCAGAGAGTGATCAGTCCACATTGTTAGCCCTTCTTAGGGAAAAGTCAATTGGGAAAACTATGAAGGCACACATGATTTTCATAACAGAATACAGCTGATATATAACAAGCCAAGTAACACCAAAAGCTCCTTGGGATTTGGCTTCCTCTGAAGGAGTTCCCTGATTCCTCCAGGTAGTGACTTCGCCATAACCAGCTGAGTTCTTATGATATATTCCTGCTGCCTGCAGCATTCAGAGAGGGTATAAAAACCTCTGTGTGTGTGGTGGCTTGTGTTTCCAGATGGGAAGTAGAAGAAAGTGGATCCCTGAGGACCACTGACCTGCAAGGCTACCCAGCTTGGAGAACTTTAGGTCAGTAAGAGAGCCTGTCTCAAAAATACTACTATCTTCAAAAGGTTGAGAGCATCTGAGAACAATGCCCAAATTTGACTTCTGGCCTCTACATACTCATGAACACACATGTCCCTGTACACACACATATGCATACACACACACGCAAATATGATCTAGAACTGTGCAGTATATTGTATAACAAATTAAAGTATGTGCTCAAAGTGAACATGTTACATTATCACAATACATTGGGCATATTTCTAAAAAAATTAGCTATGGAGGCATTCGTAATCTGAATTTATTAGAAAATTAAAGTCCATAAAGATAAATTATTTAGCAATGTTCAAAGCTTAATAGAGGCCACGTCTGTGCTTCTCACTTACATTTTATTTGAAATTTCTGCTATATACCGTATTCAATGAGTCCAGTCATGAAACAGGAAAACTAGAGCCTTGGAGCCTTGTGTGGCCATTCCATTAAGCTTCCCTAATTGTTTCATTCAGGTGTTGTTGGCTGCTAACACTGCTGTTTCTGTATGTGGTGTAACACATATTCCATGATGAGCATGCTGTGCTTATCTGCATTCATCTTTAGGGACTGCTTATCATTAGCTTTCTGAACTTTTTATTCCCCATTCACCCAAATTGAGTTCAGTATCTCATAACATTTTTCATCCTCATCTTTTTAATTCCTAACAAATTTTAGTAAAATTTCCTATGATAGTTACTATTATCAACTTAATGACTGAACAGAAATAAATATGTTTTGGTCATTTGCACAGTTACTTTGTAAAATAGTTAAATAAGTTGCTAAATGATAGTACCAAGAAACTGATATTACACTCATCCTGACTCAATAGGGGGATAAGATTTCTGTGTGATACATGGTACGCTAGTGCACTTTTGTGCCTACACTCAATCTTTGAACAGGGCAAGAATGTGTGCATCATCTTTGGGGAACCAAATCTGGAAGCAAAGCCTTGGACCAATGTTCTTATACTAATAACATCTATACTGATGTAAAATTTGTCCCAGAATATCAAAATCCTTCCTCTCTTACATCACTTCACAATAGTTTAAAATACACCTTAAAGAATCATATCCATGTCAGGACTTTATTACCACAGAGACCACAGTGTTGTAAACATCAAAGAGTGTATATATTAGTAAAGTATTTGATTAAATTTTAATATATTATTTAAAATGTGGCCTATTTTCCATTGAAATTATAGAGTTCAATTAAAAATGTTACAAGCAAATATGATAGCAATCAAATGGTAATTGATACTGAAGATCCTTTGTTTGCAATATTAAGGGCTAAATAGGAAAAATCTAATTTCTGTGTTGGACATAATAGAAAGCCATGGAGTCATAATTTTGAGACATCAGGCCTATTGTAAGTGTGATGATCTGAAAGAAAAGTAGCCCCCAAGGGGAGTGGCATTATTAGGAGTTGTGGCCTTGTTGGAATAGGTGTGGCCTTGTTGGAGGAAGTGTGTCACTGTGGAGGTGGGCTTTGAGGTCTCATATATGCTCAAGATACCAGCCAGTGTCAGAGACCACTTCTTGTTCCCTGCATATCAAGATGCAGCCAGCACCATGACTGCTTGCATGCTGTCATGTCCTGCCATATGACATGGACTAAACCTCTAAACTGTAAGTGAGCCACTCCAATGAAATGTTTTCCTTTATAAGGATTGCTGTGGTCATGGTGTCTCTTCACAGTAATAGAAATCCTAGATAAGACAATGAATGTCTTCAATATAAGTTTCATTGTCCTAATTTCATCTGATGTGCTGGGTGGACATAGAATGATTTCAAGTATCCAAGTTTGATACTCATTACAGCATATTAAGCCAAATATGACTATTGAAAATTCACCTTCTTCTCTGGAAATTTCATCAAGCTATGTTAAGTTCTTAGATGTTAGAGCTGGACTCTTGGGAATATATGTGGGATTTTGAAGATATCAGCAGAGTGAATCTGATGAATGGCTACACTCCACATAATTTATCTCCATTAACTACAACCATATGATTATTTAACTACTTTATCTTTTAAGGCAAAAAACTTATATTTGGAAAAATATGTTTAAAGCTGCTTTAGAAGATGCCTGCTTTGTTGGAGTTATACACTTGGCATGAGTGACCAGTAGCCTCACTCCAAGTTCTTGCTAGGTCACTTGTCACTAAAACTTTTGACCTGGTTTGAGTTCTAAAAAAGTTGAAGAGCTGTTGTCTGAGACTGTCTTTAGCCGAGATTTTCCTCATTTTTCCAATTCTAGAGCCTTCTGATTTCCCCTGACTTATAAGTTTTCACTGTCTGAAAAGAGAGGGGTCTGTCTCATTTACTTGTCCTGCAAATCAAACCCTGGCACTTGGTCCTCACTGGAAGCAGTTTACCAAATGCTAAGTCTTCACTTCCATCTACCCTACACGGCCCTGCCCAGCCTCATCTTCTTCTGTATCAATTAACACCCCAACCTCCAATTTCTTCATCACAGTCACAGCCTGTGTGTTTCTCCGAGCTTCCTTGTATGAAGGGCTTTTTTTTTTTTTTTTTTAACATCTTGTATCTATAGCGCTGACAAAGGCAAATTCTCTTTCCTTGTGTTCAGGGAAATTTTTACAACAGCTGCCAAAAGATCATTAGATCATCAGTGGTTCTATCCATCAACATGTCCACACTTACCCATTCTCATTGACCAAGTTGGGGGCAATTCATCATTGTTAGACATTGCAGGGAAGCCTTTCATAAGCAGAATGTGCCTAAAACCTGTTTCCAGCATTCACTGCTAACAGCTTGAATATGAGAGGATGTGTTCTCTGGCACAGTGGTAAGAGGCAATCATTTCCTAATTATTTATTTACTGAATGTATTTTTGTCAAGTAGTATTAGGTGGTGAGCCTCTGAGAATACACATGGGGATGTTGGTTGTTGTGGACATAGGCATTCTTCTGCAGATAAAAACACATGCTTTAATAGGAATATCATGTGCACTAATTTTGTCAAGTTTTTCTCTGACTTCAGAGAGAATGAAGGAATTCCACTACAAACTCAATATTCCTCTGAAAATTTACAATGTTTTTCAGTCATATTTAGAGAAATTGTCTCATTCCATCAGTTCAGCAATGCTGTGATAAAGAAAAGTTTGGTTTCTGTGTTCCCATTGCAAAATCAACCTACTCGAGCCCACTGCTGAGGCATAGCTTGACTTATAAAAACAAGCATAGGGGGCAAAGACTTTCTGACTCAGGCAAGGCTTTAGATCAACATAAACCTCACACATAGATATGTAGATGAATTTCTAAATGGTCTTATTAAATAAAAAACATGGAGCCAAATATAGGGGCAAAAGCCTTAGAGAAAGATCAGTGAAATAGGGAAAGCCACAACTAACCTTACCTCTCCAACTCAGCAGCTTCCAAATGTGAGTTAGTTTTGTCTACCCATGCCTTATATGCCTTGCTTTTATGCCCTCTCATTGGCTCTCTCAGCCCAGCTGCTTTACTTCCTCTTCCTACACATCTCTGTTACTTCCTGTCTGTCTATACAGGCCTCCAGGTCTCTATGGTTGGTACTGCAATTAAAGGCATGTATCACCATGCTTGGCTCTGTTCTCTAGTGTGGCCTTGAATATACAGAGATCCTGCTTGCTAAGTGATAGGATTAAGGGCATGTACTACCACTGCCTGACTTCTCTGTTTACTTAAAAAGGCTTGCTATTTCCTCTGATCTCCAGGCAAACTTTATTTATTAAAGCACAAATAAAATACTACCACATTTCAGCACAAATAAAATATCACCACAGAGATCCAGTCCCACGTCAGAAACAAGTGGAGTGTGGCTAGGTGGACCCACAGGAAAGTATGCTGAGACCCTTTTTCAATGCAGTCTGTTTTGTCAGATTTGGGGAGGGAGTACTTGATATAATGTGCATTAAAAACAACTCCAAGATGCTCATTTGATCTAGAAAAAGGCATCTGTGCAGAGAAGAATTTGTAGGTGGAAGTGTCATTAACTATTAGTCTACACTAAGGAAAAGAAACCATAAGACCAGAAACCCATGCAGAAAACTACCAAGGGGTCATAAAGACCATATAGTGGAGAGTATTTGGATAACTTTAACCTAATTAAAATATCAGTTCATTCAATATTAACGTCATGTTTCCTTTGGTAATAATCACTGATAAACTGTGTTTTAATAGTACTCAACTTCTTTTTGCTTAAACAGAGAAATGTCTTCTGTTACCACTGCAAACCTACTGAAAATGGCTGCACAATAATACCATGAGATCCCTAGGAATAAATAATCCAGCAAATCCTGGGTGACTTCTGACGATTTTTATTTACAGTTTGATTTTATACTATATTAAAAATTGGGTCATGAGCATTATTATCATGGAATTAAAATGGAATGCAATGGATGAGAAATCAATTTGCTGACAGAAAAAGAAAAAAATTACTGAGTTCACAGCTGACTCTTATTGATTTTTTAAATGATCTAGGACAAGATCCTCATCTGCTGCTGAACTGTACTTTACAATTGCCAAAATGACGAGAGACTTAACTTGTATGATGCCACTCCATGCTTGATCTGACATGCACCAACCAAGGAGCAAAGCCTGGAACACCAAAAGAATGCTTAACTAATACTTCTTCATTCTGTGTATAGCTAGTGTTCACTTTGAGTGTAGAGAAAGAAAACGCTGAAGCATAAAACTCAAATTAGAATGCATACACGCTATTTATTATCATTTACTTATTGTCTTCATTACCTTTTTTGATAATTTATTTTGAGATTATAGTTATTTCATTTCCCCTTGCCCTTTCCTTTCTCTTAACCCTACAATATAACTCCCTTGATTTTTTTCCAATCCATGTCCTCTTTTTTCTTTCATTGTTGCATGTGTGTGGGTTTTTTGTTTTTGTTTTTTTTTTTGTGTGTGTGTGTATGTGTGTATGTGTGTGTATTCCTAAATAGAAAAAAAATGCAACCTGTTCAGTCTGTGTGATGTTACCTATTTGTGCATGTTTTCAGGACTGACTACTTGGTATTGGAAAACCACCTGGTGTGCCCTTCCCTGGGGAAGACTGTTTTTGCAGCTCTTAGTAATCCTAAGTTTCCTGTAGTTCTTTGTTTAGGGTTGAACCCTCATGAGCTTTCCCCATTCCATCTGATCATGTCTATTGGTGTTGTCTTGTTCAGGTCATGTTTTTTAGCAGTGCTGTTGAGATTCCATGGGTATACCTTTTCTGACATTTCTTGGAGACACGATATCACAGCACATTGATTATTCTTCTGGCTTTTACAGTCTTTCTATAACCTCTTCCAAAATGAACTCTGAGCCTCCAATGAAGGAGTTGTGTTGTAGCTGTATCAATTGAAATTGTGCTCCAAAATTTTGTATTTTGATCAATTGTGGTTTGCTGTAATAATCTCTAGCTATACGAAAGAGAAGTGTCCTTGATGGGGGTGAGGACTACATTAATAAGGTATGAAGTCAGATATTTAGAATATAGTAATGAATTATACTGATTTAGCAAAGTGGAGATTGTAAGTTTTCTTCTAAGATCCATGATATCACTAGCCTTGGGTAGCTGTGTATGTTTCCAATGCTGATATGATTTCTTTCTTGTTGAGTAGGCCTTAAATCCAATCAGAGAGCTGTTACTTAACACTAAGATACATGTGTCACTACTACCATGTAGTCATTGTTGTGGTTCACACTCATCCTACATTGGTAGACTATTAGTTGATTCCTTCCTTTAGCTTGAACAGACCAGGCATAGTGGTACACACCTTTATTCACAACACTCAAAAGGCAGAGGCACAGAAGATCTTTGCAAGTTTGATGCCAGCCTAGTTGACATAGTGAGTTCCAGACATCTAAGACCGTGGCACTGTTTTGAAGAATAAGAATGTGAATGAGAAGGAGGAAGAGAAGAAGGAAAATGAAGAGGAGGAGGAGAATAAGAAGAAGAATGAAGAAGAAGAAAAATGATGAGGAGGTGGAGGAAGAGGAGGAGGGAGGAGGGAGGATGGAAAAGGGAGGAAGTGAAGTCTAAAGTGCATGGTGTGTTCAGTAATTGAGAATTGCCTTCCATTTTCTGAGGGGCAACCAAAGACAATAACAATAGCCTGTGATGTTTTAAGAGTCTCTTTGGTAATCATGATCAGCAACTGAAAAGAGATCTTGTTGTGCATGCCTATTGTTGGTGTTTTTATTAGATTGTCTATAGCCCTTAGAGAGATGATTGTCTACCCAGTATTGTCATTTAAACCATATTTGTATACGTATACACCAACTTGTATGTATTGCAAGTATTTTTAGATAGATAGTTATTTTACCCTTCTCCATCCTTCTTCTGTATACACCCCCCACCAATTAAATCATTATGTTTGTGGGTGACTAGATGACACTAGAAAAGATCATATTGAATGAGGTAAAACAGACCCAGAATGATAAATTTTACATACTCTCTCTCTCTCTCTTCTGAGGTCTCTAGCTCCAAATCTTCAGATGTGACTATATAAATGAGAGTACCTGCAGAAAACCAGGAGAGTAAATATGAGTAATTGTGTGGGGTGGGGGTTATAGAGAGGTTAATGATAGGCTATATGTGATATATTGCTGTTTTAAGTCACCATGCAAATTAATGGATTTCATTGAGACCTTTTCTAAAGTATTTAATTTTTATTCATCCCCTCCCCCATGGCTCTACACTGAACTCCTGTATATTGTGTGTCTGCTTCTTCCAAACTAGATAATGATGTTTTATGTTTATAAACAATAAAGCACATGTGAGTGTGGAAAAGAAGCAGTCATTGGGAGCCACCACACCATACTTTAAAATTTTCCTGAATGTTCTACTAATTTTTATTTTAAATGTGTGGTTCTAAATGGTTTGTTACTTGGAAAACAAGAGTACTAACCACACCCTTCCTGCTTCTTTATCCTGTATGGATATTTGCTGATTCACTAATACAGGATCTATGTCTAAAATTTAATAACTTTACCTCTTTAAATATTTGCTTAATTTCCTTAAGAAGATAAAAAAAATCTTAAAATCCTTGAGGTCTTTTTTTTTAATTTGGAAGTATGTAAATTCAAAGATGTGATTTTTGAAGTTTTTTTTTGTTACAATTGTGTGTGTGTGTGTGTGTGTGTGTGTGTGTGTGTGTGTGTATGCCATAGCACACATGTGGAGATCAGAAGATAATCTTTAATAGTTTATTCTCTCCTTTACTAAGTGGATCATAGAAATCCAATTCAGACCATCAGTCTTGGTAGCAAGAGCCCTTCCCCACTGAACCATTTCACCAGCCCCTTTAGCTGTTTTTAAATTCATAAATACATTGCTTAATTTTGTCATCAGTAAATGCTACATGGATACTACTTTCATAGTTTATGCTTTTGCTGTGTATGGTGATTGAAACCTTATTAAGACAATACCAAAAAAGTCATGATAACTCATTCCAAGTGTCAATCGTGAATTAAGTAACAAAATTTCAAAGAAATGTCAATTCGTGAGAACCAACAAGTTAAATATGCAAGATTGTCAAATAGAAGCATAAAAAATCATTAACCTATAATGGACACCTCTGGACAAGGGACAGCATAAACTTTGTATGTCTAAACAAATGTAGGAAAATAGTTAAAAACATGTTTTCAATTCTCTGCCTGTTCTTCTTAAAAAGATATTTTTAGCATCAAAAACCTAATACACTTGCTTTAGGCATTTGTATTAAATTTTAGATTCACTGTCTAAAGTAACTCCAGGATTAAAACACTGCACAATTCTTATTTCTAAAATGTTATAAAAAATATTACTATCACTAATGAACAGTGCTTAATATAAAGGGATTGAGAAGAACAATTAGCAGACACATGGATAAACTTCTTTAGAAAAATCGTCAGAGCCTTGGTTAAGTTCTGGACTCAAATGATCATAACAGAATATTTCCTTCTTATTAATAACCTATTGAAATCATTACGGCAAAATGGTATTTTTCAGATACAATAGGACAGTTGCACATATGAACAGTCAGGGGCTATGAGTGTCTGAACAAGATCTGCATCAGATCGAGCCACAGGAATCTCAACATTGAGTGAGAAGGTCAGGAGAAAGGTTCAGCCCTAGTTGAGGAACTACAGTCAATTTACGGATGCTGGGAGAGGAAGATTCCATTTCAAAGATTCTGCCCCTAGGAGCTACCCATGCTCCAGTCGTAGGTGTGCCAAGAAATGTAATAAAACTATTCCTCAGGACTTCTCCAGTGAGACAAAGGAAATAAAATTCATAGTAGCATTGAGCTCCAAAGCCAGCTTTAGGGGATACCTATGTTAACACTCTCCTTTCTGTGAACTCTAAGATGATCTCATTTTCATAGTAGCATCTAAAACTGGGCCACAGCCATTTTTAAACTACAGTTTAATGAGGAGACTAAGTGACATGGTGAGTACATGAAAGCCTCTGAGTAAGGAGAAAATGGATGATGCTTAGTTCCAGGGGAGCAAGAGAGGGATTGCAAAACTTTGTGCCAGTGTGAAGGGTGTGGGATTAACAAGAAGCCAACTATGAGAAGCCAACTATGAGATCTGTGCTGAAATTTAATGTAGAATAAATAGACAAAGCTGTGGATGATGTGTATACTGGACAGACAGAACATGAACAAAACTGAGCATTTTAGCACTCCCAAAGTTTGAAAAGAATGACATCTGAATACGCTATCAGGAAAAGCAGAGAGATGCACAAAAGGACAACTGAGGTCAGCCCGAGCATTAAAAGGTCCCCAAGCATCACACAATTCCCTCAATTAAGAAAACCTCCATTGAACAAACAGGAAGGATGGTGAGTGTAGGATAAAATGGGAGGGAGATTCAAAATGCTGTATGTTTGAGCCTGTAATGCAGAATTTAAATAGAAATCATGATAGGATTTCTGCTATTAAAAATGAGTCAAGGCTTAAAGTTCAAATGTTGACTTTTTCAAGTGGTGAAAATATTGCCAACCAAAAGATGGAAAGAATGAAGATAAGGGAGTGTGATATTATTTTTTCTTTTAGCATTCTTTTTTTTCAACAGAAATAACATTTGTAATATTAATGCATAAAATGATCTCACAGTAACAGCTTAAGCCTTTGTTCTATCATTGTTTACATTGTAAAATAAAGAAAAACTGCAGTGATAACAACATAGAAAATGACACAAATACAAAATGTTTATGCAAATTGCTTTTATTTGGGGACAGATGTACGCTTCTTAAAATGGTGGACTCATGCTTACAAAATCTGTAGTATCCTGCTTCGCTAACAACTCATTCTTCTTGCTTTTGTGCCATGCTTGAGGACTACAGATACATACCTACCAACTTTCCTCCCCTCGGGAAACTGAGTTTATTTGTAGAAAGTAAAACTGTATAATGATGATCTAATTTTATTTTAATGTCCCTCTTCATGTACCTAAATTTCCTTTAAGACTAACACTAGAATAATTTTATGTCATTTTTTCTATCTTTTATTGTATTTCTTCTATTTCTTCCAAATGAGTCTAAAATAGTATTTTTTTTTTAAATCATCTAATAGATTATTCAGGAAGAAGGCAATACTCTTATATTGGTATTTGCAGTTAAGTCTGTGAAATGCTAAGGAAAATACCCGCTGTCCCTTTAGGTTCTGTGGTTACTGGGAGTCAGGAATAGGTAGTGATGTTTGAGGAAGGAGTATTTCAACTAGGAAGAGTGTCAACAGCTCTTTGACTTGTAACTTTGTAGAAACAAGAAATGAATAAGTAGTAACCCAGGGAAACTACTGCAATAGGATGAACTGAACCCTCAACCCTACTATTAGGTTCCTGTGAGAGTCTACATGGATTTTCCATGGTACCCAAGGATCCCACTAGACACATATAACATCTAGTGTACATTTGGATGTACCTTTTTGGGTGTTTATGCAAATAGTAATACTCCAAAACTTTAAAATTCATTTATTTATAGTTGACATCCAGATATAAAAAAACAATGAAATTGTAAATTTTACAGTACATTCTTTAATTTCCTGATACTTTAAGAAAAATCAGTCTCAGATTATATTTAGATGTGTCACCTCTTACTTTTCATGAGACAGCAACGTAAAAATTTTATTTTAACTTTCAATTTCCTACTTTGTCATTTAGCTAACATACACTGTATTTATAATTATTTTTTTATTATTTTCCCCCAGTACTGGATACTGAACTCAGAGACTGTAACATGCTAATGTAAATACTTCAGATGTATCCTCTGAGTGTTCTGTTGTCTCTCCCTGTCTGTCTCTGTCTCTGTCTCTGTCTGTCTCTGTGTGTGTGTGTGTGTGTGTGTGTGTGTGTGTGTGTGTGTGCATGCGCGTGTGTGTGCCTGCTCACACACGTGCGTGAGTTTCTGTCTGCTTCCCTAACACTTTGGTCTTTTCCTCGTTCTCATTTATTCATTTATTTGTTTTATCCTTTCTTTCTTTCTTTCTTTTCATTGCCTTCTGAGACAGGGTCTCACTTTGTAGAGCAAACTCATATCCAACTCATTATGTAACCCATGCTGGCCTTGAATTTGTGGCAATCCCTCTGCCTCAGTGCTAAAATACAGGCACATTCTACTAGATCTGGTCTCACATTGCATTTTTTTTTTTTTTTTTTTGGAGAGAGGATTTCTCTGTGCAGTTTTGTTTTAATATGTCTTCAATAATCCCTATTATTAGAAAGAGTTAAAAGTAATAATATTAATGTTGAAAGACAGTGAACATCTGTACTTTTATCAAAAGTAATATTAAATTTGGAATATTTGACAGTTAAATAAACCTAAGGTCTTCATATATTCTTTCTCATTTTCTACAAAATTCTGACAAATGAAAGAGAAAATAAATTCATGAAAATTTTATCTCTTACTACTCATATTTCAAATATATGATTTTATACAGTATAAGCCTATAAAGATATAAACTATTTAAATTTAATTTTACAGTCACTCATCTTACAATAGAAGATTCTTTTTTTCTAACACAAACTACTAATTATTCTGAATCTAAATTCAGCAGTCTACAGCATAGATCACTGCTGATGAATGAAATTCTGAAGCAGCAGTGAAAATGCAATGGAATGATATTGAAACAAGATAAATTAAGAGGCTTCCAGACTTCTGACACTCCACATCATACCCAAACCAAGTCTGTAGTCCAATAGTGAAGATATTAAATAAATAGTTCACATCAGACATTCCACATTCATTCATTTACCTCATCATGGTAGACACAAAATCTGCACTTTAAGAACACTTGCCTAGACTTAACATAAGTTGATATGCCATGTTTAGTTGATATCCCTGGGAGGCCTATGTTTTTCTGAAGGGAAACTGAGGAGGAGAGGATATGGGGGGAGGTAGGAGGGAGAGGTTGCGGGGAGAAGATGGAGGGGAAACTGCAGTCAGAATGTAATATATGAGAGAAGAATAAAAAACAAAACTGTTAATTATATGCAAAATTAACAGCAAAATAAAAAATATTTTTATCTTTATTGAGATATTCACAAATGCTTTCATATATTTAAAAGTTGAGTTATGAGAAGGATTAAACTACACATAAATCTACACACAAAAAATGTATTTCACAAGTATGAATGGTGTATTATCTATGTATCAGGGAAGAAGGAACACTAAATTTGTTTTTTTTCTTTTTTAAATGTTTTTATTAATTAATTAATTTTTCCAACCTAATCACTGTTTCATCTCCTTCCTCCCAGTCCCTCCCCACAACCACTCTCTTCCCTGTCCCATCCTTTCCTTTTTTTCTCTTCAGAAAAGGGCAGGCTTCCCAAGTCTATCAACCAGCCATAGCACAACAAGTTGCAGTAAAACTAGGCACATCTTCTTCCTATTAAGGCTGGTCAAGGTGACCTAGTAGGAGGAAAGGGTCCCTAAAGCAGGTAACAGAGTCAGAAATAGGCCCTGCTCCCACTGTTAGAAGTCCCACAAGAAGACCAAGCTACACAACTGCAACATTTGTGCAGAGGGCCTAGGTCAGTCCCATGCAAGTTCTCTGGTTGGCAGTTCAGTCTCTGTGAGCCCCTATTATCCATGGATATTTGATTCTGTGGGTTTTTTTATGATATCTTTGACTCCTCTGACTCAACAATCCTTCCTCCCCATCTTCCACAGAATTTCCTGAACTCCATCTAGTATTTGGCTGTGGGTATCTATATCTGTTTCCATCAGTTACTGGGTGAAGTCTCTCTGATGATAATTGTGCTAGGCAACAATCTATGAGTATAACAGACTATCATTAAGAATCATTCCATTGACTCCCACCTCCCACTTTTTATTGCCAGTCATGATTGATTCTGGTCTCTGGACCATCCTGCCTCTGTGTCCTGGCCCTCTAGGGTAACTCCCTCTTTCTCTCATGGTATGGGTCACCCTCATAGATTCCTAGAAGTATCCATTGCATTGGGTTTCTAGTTCATCCCAGAGACGCCTCTTCATTCTAGTTGTCTTTCCAAGTTCTCTCTCCCTCCATCCTGATCCTTTCTGTTCCCATGCCTGCCCCCAAATAGATCCCTGCCCCCATCCACCTGTAATATCTATTCTATTTTTCCTTCACAGTGAGATTCATGTGTCTCCCCTTGAGCCCACCTTGTTACTTAGTTCCTTTGGTTCTGTGGATTGTAGTATTGTTATCTTTTTCTTTACAGCTAATAACCACTTATAAGTGAGCACATATCATGTTTGTCTTTCTGGGTCTGGGTTATGCCACTCAGGATGATCTTTTCTATTTCCATCCATTCACCTGCAAATTTCATGTCATTGGTTGTAACAGCTCATTAATACTCAATTGTGTACCACATTTTCTTTATCCACTTTTCAGTTGATGGATATCTAAGATGTTTCCAATTTCTGGCTATTATTAATAAAGGTACTATGAACATAGTTGAGCAAGTATGATACAGCATCCTTTGGGTATATGAGGCAGGTCAATTCTAAATTTTCTAAAGACCATCATATTGATTTTCAAAGTGGCTGTACAAGTTTGTACTCCCACCATCAATGGAGGAGTGTTCCCTTTGCTCCACATCCTTGCCATCATGAATTGCCACTTGTGTTTTTGATGTTAGCCATTCTGACAAGATGGAATCTCAGAGGCATTTTGATGGGCCTTCCCCTGATGTCTAAGGATGTGGAACATGTCTTTAAGTGCTTATGAGCCATTTGAGATTCCTCTGCTGAGAATTCTCTGTTTAGATCTGTGCCCCATTTTTAAATTGAATTGTTTGGTTTGTTGATGTCTAGTTTCTTGAGTTCATTATGTATTTTGGAAATCAGGCCTCTGTCAGATATGGGGTTGGTGAACATCTTTTCCCATTCTGTAGGGTGCCATTTTGTCCTTTCAATGGTGTCCTTTGCCTTATAGAAGCTTTTCAGTTTCATGAGCTCACATTTATTAATTGTTAGTCTTAGTGCCTGTGCAAGTGGTTCTGTTGAGGAAGTTGTCTTTTGTGCTAGCGTGTTCAAGGCTATTCCTCACTTTCCCTTCTATGAAGTTCAGCGTATCTGGTTTTATGTTGAGATATTTGACCCATTTGGACTTCAGTTTTGTGCAGCATGGTAGATATGAGTCTATTTGCATTCTTCTACATGCTGACATCCAGTTGGACCGGCACAATTTTTTGAAGACATCTTCTTTTTTCCATTGTATATTTTGTCAAAAATCAAGTGTCCATAGATACGAGGAGTTATGTTTGGGTCTTCAGTTCGGTTACAATAAGCAATGTTTCTGTTTTTTTGCCAATATCATGCAGTTTTTATTACTATTACTCTGTAGTACAGCTTGAAATCAGGGATGGTGAAACCTCCAGAAGTTCTTTTATTGTACATGATTGTTTTAGATATCCTGGGTCTTTTCTTTTTCTATGTGAAGTGGAGTATTGTTCTTTCAAGTTCCATAAAGAATTGTGTTAGAATTTTGATGAGGATTGCATTGAATCTGTAGATTGCTTTTGATAAGATGGCCATTTTTACTATGTTAATTCTGCTGATCTATAAACCTGGGTGATCTTTTAATCATATGATATCTTCTTTAATTTATTTCATCAAAGACTTGAAATTCTTGCCATACAGGTCTTTCACTTGCTTGGTTAGAGTTTTACCAAGTTATTTTATATTATTTGTGGCTATTGTGAAAGGTATTGTTTCCCTAATTTCTTTCTCAGCCCATTTATTGTTTGTGTATAAGAGGGCTAGTGATTTTTTTTTAGCTTAATTTATATCCAGCTACTTCATTGAAGGTATTTAACAGCTGTAGAACTTTCCTAGAATTTTGGGGGTTGCCAATGTATACTATCATATCAACTGCGAATAACAAACTTTGACTTCTTCCTTTCCAATTTGTATCCCTTGATATATGTTGTGGAATATTTGTTTAACCAGGCAAAAATGTGTTACATTTGTTAATGCTGTGTGGTGATATTGTGTCCCCAATATATTGTACACCCTAATAAACTTATCTGGGGTCAGGGAGCAGAACAGCCACTAGATATAGAGGCCAGAAAATGCTGGCACACACACCTTTAATCCTAGCATTCCAGAGGCAGAGATCTATCTAGACCTCTGTGAGTTTAAAGCCACACTGGAAACAGCCAGGCCTAGTGACACACACCTTTAATCCCAGGAAGTGACAGCAGGAAGCAGAAAGTGTATATAAAGTGTGAGGACCAGGAAATAAAACAGCTTAACAGCTTTTAGGTTTTCAGCAGCAGCTCAGCTGAGATCCATTCTGGATGAGGACTCAGAGGCTTCCAGTCTGAGGAAACAAGATCAGCTGAGGAATTGGCAAGTGAAGTAGTTGTGGCTTGTTCTGCTCAGCATTCACTCCAATAACTGGCACCGGGTTTATTTTCATTAATAAGACCTTTTAAGATTTGTGTTACAATGCTGAATTTGTTAACTATGTAAATATGTGTTCCATTTGTATAAATTTAATAAAATTAATTTATTCTCAGAGAGGTGGAGTTAGCAACTGATAGACAGGAAGTAGAAGGGAGGAGCTTAACATGTTTTTTTTTTCTTTTTAAGTTGGGGTGGTGTGGAAGGGAGTGGCTTTCAGGACACCAGCAAAGAGAGAAAATTTGCCAGTGACTGCTCTAGTTCTCTAAGCTCAAAAGTTTTCAACTTAGCCTTTGAATCTCGAGTTTTATTAGAACTATATAGATTTAGTTAGAACATAATTTCCCCCAGGCTACAGCCTTAGTGCTGGACCTTAACGGTTTAAAGCAGAGCCACTATAGAGAAGGTAAAACAGCAGATCTTCTTTTGTTTTCTTATTGCTTTGGCTAAAACTGCAAGTACGATATTGAATAGATATGGAGAGAGTGGACAGCCTTGTCTGAATTTAATGGAAGTGCTTTAAGTTTCTCTCCATTTTATTTATTTATATATTTGGTTTTTTGAGACAAGGTTTCTCTGTGTAGCAGTCCTGGCTTTTTTGGAACTTGCTCAGTAGATAAGGCCTGCCTCGAACTCATAGAGCTCTACCTGCCTCTACCTCTCAAGTGCTGGGACTAAAGGCGTGTGCCTGTCAAGTCATGTCAATTAATCACTGCATTGACTTCTTCATCTTTGTATTTTTAATAGAAGTTAGGAATTCCATGGCTGTAAAACAATAAGATTTGAGATTGACGCTATGGAAACTGCTTTTTGCTAAAGAATAGCAACTTGAACAGTAATCCAAAAAACTAGAAAAGTTTTAGTTGAAAATTATTGTTCTTCCTTTTCCTGTACTTTTGACAGACCAGTTGTCATTTAACATGAGTTTATATGTCTAAAGTGTAAATGTCAAAAGGAATCATCACTCTAAACTTAGAGTCTGATGAGCCAGTTGGAGATGAACATGAATTCTGGGTTGTTAACTCAGAGTGCTCATATTATCCTCTGGGTGTGGAGGGAATAGACTTCCTGGAGCTTGTCTGCAAGTGTGGGCTTTCTTATTTTATGCTTGTTATTCTCAGAGACTCAGACCCAGTGGTCCTTTTGTCTCAATAACAGTCTTTTTAAAAAAATGGGCCACCAGAACCCAGAACCCAGAATCATTCTTAATTTCATATTTCATTATATATATATATATATATATATATATATATATATATATATATATATATATATACTGCTTTTTTGGATAGAGTTTTACCAATGATCAAAAAATTAAAAAGATTCTCTAGAATTTTGATGACAAGATGAGTATACACCTCACAGTGCATTTCTTTTCAGGCTGATGATGTTAAAGTTTTAAGCAAGTCAAGTTTGAGTTAATGTGAAAAAAACTAAGTTTCTCTCCATTTAATTTGATGTTGGCTATCAGCATGAAGTATATTGCCTTTATGTTTAGGTATATTCCTTGTATCCCTAATTGCTCCAAGACTTTTATTAAGAAGGAGTGTTGGATTTTGTCAAAGGCATTTTCAGCATTTAATGAGATGACCATGTGGTTTTTTTTTTTTTCAGTTTGTGTATATAGTGGATTACATTGATAGATTTTCATATATTGATCTATAGCTGCATCTCTGGAATGAGGAATACTTGATCATTGTGAATGATCTTTTTGATATGTCCTTGGTTTGTGAGTATTTTATTGAGTATTTTTGTATCAATATTTATGAATTTTGAATTTCTTAATTGCTCTACATACACATGTTTTTATGACAACTTATAAAAAGTAAAATGACTATAGAATATTTAAAATGCAAATAGATAGGTTGGATGAAAAGACCACCTCAAAAGTTGTTTAAGAATAATAGAATTACAAATAGAGTAAGCTAAGAGTTATTCCAGGGTTTACATGAAAGTGTAAAGTAAGAAAAGTCATAGAATTTTTATTCAATGATGTCTTTATAAAGCACATTATAGGGTTTAGGTCCATGGTGTACTACAAACCACATTTAGAACCAATATTTTAAAGCTTAAATTCAAGTGTTCACAGCAAACAATGGGAAGTTATCTCAGACATAGTAGTTGCTTTCAAGGGAAGAAATATGTTTTCATGATAGCTTTAAAAAACAAAGAAATTAATCAAGAAGCAATGTTCAAATAGGATCAGGATCTACCCCTGGTACTTGAGCTGACTTTTTGGAGTCCACTACCTATGGTGGGACAACTTACACAGCCTTGATGCAGGGGGAGGGGCATGGATCTGCCTCTTCTGTATGTACCAGGCTCTGTGGACTCCCCATGGGAGACTTTGCCTTATTGGAGGAGGGAATTGGGGGGTAGATTGGGGTGGAGGTGGGAAGGGCGGGAGGAGAGAGGAGAGGGGGATCTGGGATTGGGATGTAAAATGAATAAAAATTCCTTAATAAAAAAAGGAATGTTCAGAGAAAAAAGTTATTTGGAGAAATAGCTATCACATGCATAATTCCCCAAAGGTGGGCAGGAACTATATAGAGAACTACTACCTAAATAATTTCATTGAGTGAATTAGAAAGACTAAGTTTACCTTTTAAAGTTTATTTACTTAAATTTTATTTATGTGTGCATGCAAACTTTCATAGAATCAATATGATCTGTGCCTTTAAAGATAAGAAAGATGTGAAATTTTATGATACAAAAGCAAGAATAAGTACAGCATCAAAAATTTTATTATCTTTTTTAGCCAAATGTAAAGCAACTACTATTGCAGCTTCTTAAATATTTGCATGTACATATATACAAAGACTTTAACTGGAGTAGCGTGTAACAGGAGACAGTGCTTCTTCGAGAAACACTAGGCTATCAAATGATAAACCCTCTGCAAGGAGTAGCTGTTAGTTCTTGGTTAGTGGGTCTCAGAACACCCCTCCACCAACATTATAGGTCATTGCCATCACTCTTGGTTATATGACTAGTGTTGAAACCACAGCATATTTGAATCATAGAACATGAAGATATCATGGAAGATACATCCTCACTGGAAAGCTTTCCTTGTGCTGGAAGTTGCTACTCATACTATCTGGGAAGAAAAGTCATCAAGAGCCTTATTCATATGTGAACTATGATAACTGACCTGCAGGAAATGCACACTAGAAAAATGCTGACATGAATGTTAAAGGAGTAATCAAATCTTTCCTGATTGATTTTAATGCCTGCTCCAAAAGACAGAACTCATTCCTGGGTTCATTAATGGAATCAAGAACCTGAGACTAGGTCAGTCATAGAGGGGGGAGTAAAGAACAGATTACTATTATTCTGATATATAGACATAGTTTTAAACTGATTCCCAATGACTTACCAGCATGCCCCTGGATTAATGCATCTCACAAGCTTCCTTAGAGGAGCATCTATTTGCAGCAGATGGAGTTAACACAGAAAAATACAACTTGTCAACATGTAGAAAGTAAGAGTCTTTTGAGAACTAATTTGCAAATCATATCCATATCATACAACCTCCTCCCAAGGCGGAGGGAACATGGAGGAAGAGGGATCCTGAAGATTATAAGGGCTAGATGCCATTCATGACTACAGTAAAACATATGTTTTCCTGACCTCAACAGAGTAATTGCTCATATGATGTGGTAATGTCTGTGAGTGTATGCAAGAGACCAGCACATGATAAAACCAAGCCAAATACCAGCAGGTTGGGAAATAGTCAAAAAGTCCCACTCTTAACTGAGAAGCTACAGACAATTGATAGCAGCTGGGAAAAGGATAATCAGTTTCCTTCACAGATATGGCCCTTGAAAATATACCCATCCTCTAGTATATAGCCTTACACATATGCACATGCTTGAAGTACTAAGTAGACTCTAGGTTTCAAATACAAAAAGAAAAGGCTTGAAATTGGTAGAGCACAAATGGCTGTAAGGATAGGGGAGGATTAGCAAGGAAAAAATGGGAATGCAAAGTAGGAAAAAATACAGTACACGCATGTATAAAATTCTAATCCAATAAAAGAAAAAGAATCTCTCAGAAAGATGTAAAAGCAAAACCTGAGCCATTTCATAATCCAGTTTTCTTCAAAATATTTGTCTCCAATGCATCAGCCATAGGAACTGCCACTGAGCAGAATCAATGTGGCCACAGTATAAATCTGACCATGGCTGGCTCCACAAACAACTACATCAGAGTCTGGATTGGCTGTAGAAAACAAGCTGTGAATGGACAAGAGACTCTTGCCACAATGTCCCATCCTGTCATGCATATCTTCAGGACACACCAGCTTGATGATTGCAAGCATCCAGACTTGACTTATTTGATAAGAGGATTTTTGTGATATTGGACCCTCATTTATATATAAAGAGGTAAAAGTAGAAGAAAATAATGGCTACACTACTTCACATGCACAAAACACTGAGCCAATGACTCTTAGGAATCAGTCTCAAATCCTTTACCTCACTCAATCCAAGATGAGTTGTCTACCCAAGTTTCACTATAGAATGCATCCCCAGCTCTCTAGAGTGTGAAACCCCTTTAATTGGCTATCTGGCTTCTTGGTTTCATCTGTTGGCCTTTTCACTTCCAAAGTAAGATCTTGCCTTTAGATCTTTATCTCAATATTAATTTCTGCACCAGTGAAACTATAGATAGTTGGTGCAAGGTGCAATCAGTAAATGCACAGCACAAGGTCACGGCTATCTTGTCAAACGGTGTACCAAGAGATACAGAGATCTGAGCCATATCTTCACATTGCTGGTCTGAAATGTTGAGTAAAGTTCAAATTAACAATAAAGGACACATGGAGTTGTACTGTTCTTCATCCTTGATATTATAGCAGAAGCAGTATTTACCTGGTGGACCAGAAAATGTTTATCACTGTCTTCAATGTCATGAAAGACAGAGTTGTTTTTCCTATTGCTTATTCATTTCCTGACATTTGAAACAAATAGATGGTGGTGAGCAATACTATTTTAACGAAGCAGAGTCCTGAGTCATAGACACTGATCAAATTGGTACCTTCACCAGAACAGCTCAATACCCACTTTGTATCTGATGCTTCATTACGGATCTAGCTGGTGAATTATTTTAATCAACACCAAAAAAAAAATAGTCCAAGTTCACATGCACTTTGAATCATAACTATGTACTTATTTTCACCCTCAGAAGAATGTTAACTTACTTGTTTTCAGGCACATCAAAAGTGAAAAATCAGCAAAGACACATAACACATATAATAACCATGTTTTACAGTTATCAGAACTTTTATTTATAAGTGTTAAATATTACTATAAACATAAAAGATTTATAATTAACCATTCCGTGCTAATAAAGAATCTCTATCAACAACATTCACTAAAATAAAATAAAAACATGAGATTATGCAAATGATTGCCTAAAGTTTACTCAGTTTGGATAAAATTAGGATAAAGTTTGTAGAAAAAGAACTGTACACATATTGTAAAAGAACAAAAGAAAGACATCTTGTATGAGAATTGAAGATAGAGCTGTTGAAGTGTGATAGCGTAATCAAACATTAGCTGCAATGATAAAAAACACGATGACATCAAAATTTAAAGACAAGAATTTGAATAACAGTAATTCAGGAATGTGACAATAGAAAAAACATTTTTTCATGGTGATGTTTTAATTATGTAATACTTATAATATGCAAATAACTAATGCTAGTTAACTTACAAGTAGACCTATGTGGTGGGATGGTCTGCATGGCAAATGTGTTGCTCTGATTGGTCAATAAATAAATCACTGATTGGCCAGTGGCCAGGCAGGAA
This sequence comes from Peromyscus eremicus, assembly GCF_949786415.1. Lineage (NCBI taxonomy): Eukaryota > Metazoa > Chordata > Mammalia > Rodentia > Cricetidae > Peromyscus > Peromyscus eremicus. The sequence goes on from NC_081418.1 coordinate 55,431,669, forward strand.
GTATAGGTGGGACAAGGAGGAGAATAAAGCTGGGAAGTGGAAGGCTGAGTCAGAGACACTGCCAGCTGCCACAATGACAAACATCATGTGAAGATGCCGGTAAGCCACGGGCCATGTGGCAAGGTATAGATTTATAGAAATGGATTAATTTAAGCTTTAAGAACAGTTAGCAAGAAGCCTGCCATGGCCATGCAGTTTGTAACCAATATAAGTCTCTGTGTTTACTTGGTTGGGTCTGAGCGGTTGTGGGACTGGCAGGTGAGAGAGATTTGCCCTGACCATGGGCCAGGCAGGAAAACTCTAGCTACACCTATGAGACTTTAAAAACAAAGATTTCTGCCTTGGTGTAGGGAGAAAAGGACATGACCTGCCTCCACTGAATCTACCAGGCTGAGCTGAATCCCCAGGGGAGACCTTGCCTTGAAGGAGGTGTGAATAGGGGGAGGATTTGGGGGGAAGGATGGGGGATGGGAGGAGGGAGGACAGGGGAATCTGTGGCTGATATGTAAAATTAAATTAATTATAAAATAAATTTTTTTAAAAAGAAAGAAAACAAAAAAACAAAGATTTCTTTTATTTGAAAATTTTGTATAGGTGAGAGTATGTTAACATGAGTCCAGGTGCCAATAGAGGTCAAAAGAGGCATGTCCCCTGGAGCTTGAGTTGCAGGGAGTTATGAGCCACTTTTTGGGTGCCAGAAACTAAACTCAAGCTTTCTGCAAGGGCAATTTGTACTCTGCCACTGAGACATCTCTTCATCTTCAACCTGAGAGTCTTCAAATCCAGGTGTATAATAAAGGCAGACAGTGAACTATTTACATTCACTGAGCTTTCTCAGAGATGAACTAGAACTATTTTCCAAAGAGAACTGCTTGATTCTTGAAAATCTGTGTCAGACAAGGGCAACAATGACTATACTAAATTTGGAACACCTTATCTTGTGCAAATCACAGACCCTGCTCTATGGTGGGATTTGTAAAAGAAAGATCTTCCCTCCATAAGAATTTGCATTTCTTCACTTTTCAGCAACTCATTGTTCGTTCTGGCCTTTTTAAACTTTAAACATTATTCCTTCAACCTATCAATGGAGCATTTCTACATAAATGCCAACATCTTTATTAATATAAAACAAATGTGTTTTTAATAAGTACTGTTAAATTTTTCACCAGAAATTCTGTTAGACTTACATGAACTTCATCTTTAGATAAAAGTGGATACTTGTTTTTTTTTTTGTTTTTTGTTTTTTTTTTTAAACCATGTCTCTAAGTTTGGATTATCACTTTGATTTTCACTATTCGTTTTTAATTAGATTTTTGAAACTTTCATACAAGGTGTTTGATATTATTCACCACCTCCCCAACCTCCCCCACCACCTCCACAGATCCAAAAACCTTTATCTACTCTCCAAAATATGTAGCTTTTAAAAAATGTATTAAGACCGAATTTGTATAGCCCAAATCTTCTTGAATCGTCTTCTACTAAATTGTGGTCAACTTACTAGAGGCTGTACTCTAGGAGAAAACTGCCTGATCCTCCCTTAGAAGATGAAAACTGTAAATATGTCTATGACTTTGGGTAGGATTTCATGCCCAACTCCAATCTCATGCTGAGATCTGCTCTGGTTTGGACTTGCAGAGGTCTTGTTCATGTTGTTGCCACTGCTGTGAGTTCATAAGTGCAGCTACCTTGTTCTGTTGAGAAGACGGTATTTCCTTGAAGTTATCCATCTGCCTCTTCTTCCAAAATGATTCCTTAGCCTTGGGAGAAGGGGTGTGGTAGAAAGGTTTAATTTAATGCTGGGTATTCTGCATTCTCTTATTCTCTGCACATTGGCCAGCTTTGAATCTCTGTTTTAAACACACCCACTGCAAATAGAAGCTTCTCATATGAAGGTTAAACGATATATTGATCAATTGGTATACCAGTAAGTCAGCAGGAGTCAGCTTAATATATATCCAGTTAACAGAATGACAGTAGTAGGTTCTCCCTAAGGTCTACAACCTGTCCAGCCTTAGGGTTTTTTCCCCAATTATGGGGTAAAGTATGGGTATCATCTGTGGATTAGAAGTAAAATCCAATCAGAATGATGGTTACTTTCATCCCATTATTGCCACTGTTGCATAGTGAAAGTTTCTCGTCAGGCCCATCATTCCTGTAGTTCATATAGTTCACAACTGAGTATAATTGATGATTGTCTGTCTCTTCCAGTAGCATGTGTAGCTCCTGCAAGCACTATGAAAGCTAGCCAATAAAGATGAACCTTCTGTATCAGTATCAGTTTGATTTCTTCATGTTGTATGACTCAAGTATATTGTGTCTTCAACAATAGGATCTTAAGTTCAAATACTAGGTAATAAACGAGAATAATGGCTCTTAGAGTTTTTCTACCCCCTCTTCTTCTTTGATCCCTGGACCTTATGTGCAGGGGTTATGTTGTAGATGTGTCAGTAGTAGCTGACCACCACTCAGTCATTATTATTTGCTTTTTGAGCAGATGTGATTTCTTTAATGGCCTCTATCTGTTGTAAGGGGACATTTCTTTTCAGTACCAAATGGTCATCCCTGAAGTCGTGTATATATACAAGCAGCGTTGCCCAGATTGCACAGGTTGTATTTAGAAACAGAGATCATTGTGGGAGCTTGAGAAAGGTTGCGGGGAGGGAAACAGTGTACTTTTGTTTTAATTTCAAAACAGAAAAAAAAAGAGTAATGGCAATAGATGTTTGGGTGTCCATGGGACCTCACTGGTGAAAGTAGTAACTCATTCCAGGTACTGGGTAGTTTTATTTATTTATTTATTTATTTATTTATTTATTTATTTATTTATTTATTTATCTATTTATCTATTTATTTATTTATTTAGCTTTGCCTCTGGTGTTTAATAGAAGTACTATTGCGTTCATTTTATAAGTAATATAATAATTGTTCTGATTCACAGTATGCTGATAAGGCATCTGTTTAACAAGTGCAAGAAGACTTCATGTTCAACTCTTAGCATCAAAAATAAAGTGACACAATATTGTACACTAATAATAATCATTATTCCTGATATTTTTCTCTTAATAGATAACTGAAAATAAGATTAATGTACCTAAGAGTATAATCAATTTAAAACACGATACCTAATATCTATCTTCAGTTCAGATATGGATCAATATTCATTTGTAATTTTAATGCTGTTGCTACATTATTTTTCAATAACAAATTATCAGATGAGTTAAATGATGAAAATAAATGAGAGCGGAAGAGCTGGCCTCCCCCATTTCCAGCTCCAGCACTCAGGATTGTGGGCCCTGCACCTCACCTGGGCAACAGAGTAGAACTGTCCCTGGTGGAGTGGGTGCAGGTGAGAAGTTCCAGAGGAGAACTGGCTCTGCCCCTTGCTGCCTGCAGCACTGGGCAAGCTAGCCTGAGAAATGCCAGAGAGCTCTCCCTGGTGGTGAGGATGAAGGAGAATCGGTAGGATGACCAACCCAGTTAACACCAACACCCAGAATCCAGGCTATGTTTTGGCCAACCCCAACATCAATTCCATCTATGAACTGCTGGAGCGTGTGAAGGTGTCTGGTCCTGCAGATCCAAAGCTGCAAGATCTCTGTCACATAGAGCAGCAACAGGGTATCCAAGAGAAGTTCCAGTGAGAGCCTGATATTGATAGTGAATCAGAAGCCAGGGGCCTTGAAAGAGACCAGTGACTCATTGCAATGAACACTTGCAAGTAAAGATGTATGGAGTAAAGCATATACTATGTGACTCACTGGGACACACTACAGCTTCCATGAGGAGATTCTTTGGGGCTGGGGGCTTGCAAGGGCAGATATGAAGGGATAGGGGGATAAATGGAATCTGGATGCAAGATGTGAAGTCCACAAAGAAGCAATAAAAAGTTAAAAATATATAATTAGTTTTGTGGAATATAGAATGGTAGCAAAAATACATTTCTTGATAAAAAAGAAATAGTTTCATATCAAGTGTTTCAAATTTCCACAAAGACAAGGTTGTTTTCCCATCTTTTATTTAAAGCACTGATTACTTCCAAAACAGATGTGCTGTCATACCATACTCTAGAACAGGTTTCAGGTAAGGGCAAGGCCATGATACCTGCAAAATTTCAGTCGCTAAAAACTTCTAAATAAAGACTAAACAACCACAAGAGAATATGAAAATGGAGGTGAAAATGAAAACAAAACAAAAACCAGCAACACCAAAAACACACCTCATTGTGACCTATAGCAATTCCACCAACATAGCTTCTGTCATTATCTAGAAAAAAGGATGGTGCTAACAGCAAAGTCAGCATTCAGTAGAACTATCAGTGCTCTGAGCTGTAATGTGGAATATAAGAAAAAGGCTATGAGTAATCCAAGCAATAAACATCTCAAACATACTTGAAAAAATTGCAAAGAATTTCAAAGGCATTGAGAGACTTGTAGCAATGGAGGATCTAACACTTTTCTTCCTCGACTGTATACCATGCACATACCAGTTCTTGTTTAGTTCATGGTATGGAATGATATACTTCCTCCAGGGATTATGTAGCTGAATGGTAATTCCTTACATATCTTAACATAAAAGACACATTTTCATATAAGCATGAATAGGCATCTACATACAGAAATATATATGCATAGACATCTACATATACATGTGTACATACACATATATGACCACTCATAGACATGAATAGTGCATATGTTATTCTGTTCCTCTAAATTTCAAAATGTTAAGTGGTATCATGAGTTTTGTGTTTTATCTGTCTGATTTCCCGTGTAGATGACTGTTTTAAGACCTTACTCTTAAGTTAGATGAAAAAAAATCTCAAGGACAAAAACAAATACAGTGTTTTTTTTTTTCTTCTTAATAGTCTCTAATTCCAAGCTCCATCTTTCACAGCACCAGACTTTATTTTGTTTACATGTAATTCATCCAGTTTTCAGAAACAAGATAATTTTGAGCTAGTAATCCCAGACCAGTGTGCCTGTAAAACATAAACAGGTGGACAGTGGTGGCACTCTCCTTTAATCTCAGAACTCGGGAGGCAGATGCAGGTGGATCTCTGAGATCAAGGCCAACCTGTCCTACAGAGCTAGTTTCAGGATAGCCAGGGCTACAGAGAGAAACCCTGTCTTGGAAAAAAAAAAAAAAACAATCAAAACTAACAAACAAACTAAAACAAAGGAGCACTGTTCCTTGGATAAGATAATTGACAAATTCTACAGTAAGAAAATGACAATCTTTCAACAGAAAGAGGAAAAAGAGTTCTGGGAAGAAGTGAGGGGGCAATCAAAGTTGCCTGCAGTAGTTTTTATTTCTCAAGAGAAGGGAACAGGTAATCCTTACTAATATTTAAATGACATTTTCACTCCAGGGAAAGCCACCAATTCTTACCACATTGTTAATGTCATTAAAGATAACAAGCTTTGGGTACCATTTATGATAACAAGGAGTAAATTAAAGACACAAAGTTAAATAAAATCATGTAACAGCCTCTAGAATATCCAGGAACTCAGTAGACAGAATGAATCATCTTTATAATACAGAACTTCATATATCCTTGAAAGCATCATGCAATTATGCATTGAAGGAATGTAGAAAAATGACACAGGAAAAAACACAAGACTGAGAATATGAGCAACTAGTAAGATACAACCCCACATCTGACAGAGGACTAATATCCCCAGAATATATAAGGAACTCAAAAAATTAGACATCAAAATGCCCAACAGTCCAATTAAGAAATGGGCTATAGAACTAAACAGAGAATTCTCAACAGAGGAAACTCAAATGGCTGAAAGACATTTAAGGAATTGCTCAACATCCCTAATCATCAGGGAAATGCAAATCAAAACAACTCTGGGATACCACCTTACGCCTGTCAGAATGGCTAAGATCAAAAACACTGAAGACACCTTATGCTGGAGAGGATGTGGAGCTAGGGGAACTCTCCTCCACTGCTGGTGGGAATGCAAGCTTGTACAACCACTTTGGAAATCAATATGGCGTTTTTCTTAGAAAATTGGGAATCCATCTCCCCCAAGATCCAGCTATACCACTCTTGGGCATATACCCAAGGAATGCTCAACCACACCACAAGAGCACTTGTTCAGCTATGTTCATATCAGCATTGTTTGTAATAGCCAGAACATGGAAACAACCTAGATGCCCTTCAACTGAAGAATGGATAAACAAAATGTGGTACATATACACAATGGAATACTACTCAGCAGAGAAAAACAATGACATCATGAGGTTTGCAGACAAATGGATGGATCTAGAAAAAATCATCCTGAGTGAGGTAACCCAGACTCAGAAAGACAAACATGGTATGTACTCACTCATAGCAGGAAACTAGATGTGGAACAAGGATGACTGGACTGCTACTCACATCACCAGGGAGGCTACCTGGAAAACAGGACCCCAAGAAAGACACGGGGATCGCCCAATGACAGAGAAATGGAATGAGATCTACATAAACAGCCTGGACATGAGTGGGGGTAGTGAAGGGTGAGGGTCGAGGGAAAGAGAGCTTGGGGGAGTGGGAGATCCCAGCTCGATCAACAACAGAGAGGGAGAACAAGGAATAGGAGACCATGGTAAATGAAGACCACATGAGAATAGGAAGAAGCAAAGTGCTAGAGAGGCCCACAAAAATCCACAAAGATACCCCCACAACAGACTGCTGGCAATGGTCCAGATACAGCCCTAACTGACCTACTCTGGTGATGGGATAGCCAAACACCCTAATTGTCGTGCTAGAAACCTCATCCAACTACTGAGGGATCTGGATGCAGAGATCCATGACTAGGCCCCGGATGGATCTCTGGGAGTCCAATTATCGAGAATGAGGAGGGTTTATATGAGCGAGAATTGTTGAGACCAAGGTTGGATAAAGCACAGGGACAAATAGCCAAATGAACGGAAACACGTGAAATATGAACCAATGGCTAAGGGGTCACCCACTGAATCAGGCCCTCTGAGTGGGTGAGACAGTTGATTGGCCTGATCTGTTTGGGAGGCATCCAGGCAGTGGGACCGGGTCCTGTGCTCATTGCATGAGTTGGCTGTTTGAAACCTGGGGTCTATGCAGGGCTGCTTGGCTCGGCCTGGGAGGAGGGGACTGGACCTACCTGGACTGAGTCTACCAGGTTGATCTCAGTCTGTGGGGAAGGCTTTGCCCTGGAGGAGATGGGAATGGGGGGCGGGCTAGGGGGAAGGTGAGGGGGGTTGGAGGGGGGAGAACAAGGGAATCCGTGGCTTATATGTAGGACTGAATTGTATTACAAAATAAAAATTAAAAAAAAAAAAGATAAAGAAAATGGTAATTTCCTTCAGGAAGCAGAATTGATTCCAAACCCTGGCATGAGAACATCTATGCACCAACAAATCAGGGCACAAATACAAAATGCCTTAGAACCTCAATACACAGACAGACAGAAAGATACAGAGACAGGTTTTAAGTCTAGTTTTGATTTTGACTCCTTCTAGGTGTACAAAATTGGTGAGATATTTACTCTTCCTTTCTCATAAAAAACAAATGTTGTTTAAATAATATAATAATCAAAATCTAACCCTTCATATGTTAATCTTTTATTTTATGAAATGAGTAAAAAAGGAATTTGATATTCATTAATAGCTTTTATTAGTTTTACATTTTTCTTATGCTGACTTTAAAACAGTTGTGTGGTGAAGTTACAAGGCTCCAATGGATAGTTTTAGATCCCTGAACACACAAATGATCCTGGTTAAAAACTGTGGATGACAAAACAGAAGAAAAATACATGAAAGTGATAAAGGAACCTCTCAGGAGTATGGGGAAAGAGAAGCAAGTATAGGGAGCGAGAGTAAAGAGAATGCTCTGTGTACATGTGTGAATTTTATTTAATCCTAAAATAAAGTAGAAGAGTGGCCCATACAATTAAAAGCTTGAGTGTAATCAATTTAAGACTAACTTAAGCTGCAACCTTACTCATTCCTGTTATCTTTCTGGAGAATAGATTATCAGTCTCATGTCCATTCTCTTTTCATCTGTGAGAACATGTGTTTTTCAGGTTGGCATTGCTAGTTTGTATTGTTTGAAATAAATTATGCTGTTTGCAGGAAATCGGATGCCTCAAGAGGCATCATATGAAGAGAAGTGAATCAGAATCGGAAAGAACCATCCTGTGTCTCTTACCTGCAGAGCTTAGATTTTATGTGCATATGAAATTATTTATGTATATGAGATGCAAGCAGAAGGAGACTGTCTAGGGAAATGAAGGGGGAGGAGAAAAGGGTTAGTGAACTGAGTGAACACAAAGCACATGACCAACATTCATGAAAATGTTTTTATGAAACTCATCACTATGTACAATGAGTATAGACCAGTTAAAGAGAAAAAAAGGTTCAATTTTTCATATTACTTTAGATTTTGCAATATTTACATATTTATCTATTTGTTTTCTTTTTTATAACATGATCTCTCTCTCTGTATACACTAGCCTGGAATTTATTTTGTAGCTTAGGTTGGCATTGATTTTGAGGTGACATTTATTCCTCATTCTCCCAAGTGCTAGAATTATAGGCATACACCACCATCCCTAACTACAATATTATGCCTTTAGAAATTCATAGATGATGAAATATCTTCAATAGCTTGGGTTATTATTCATATTTAATATTTTGAAATTTTTCTTTCCACACTACATTACACTTTCATTGTCTGGGGGCCAGCCTCCAGCAGTGCAGGACTCAAAGGGAATCCATGGAGTCTGCGTACTATTACTTTTTTATCTAAGTGGGTTAGGGGAAAAGACACTTACACACTCTCTTGATAGTTTTCTTTTTTATTCTTCTGTATTCTTCATTCTGTGTTCTATATTCTCTTTTTAAAATCTCTATCCAGAAATGTTCCTTCTGTCTCTCTTGATATTTTCCTTCTCCCCTATCTTTTTTATTCCTTATTCTCTCATTCTAGACAGTTTTCCTTCGAACTGTCTTTTATCTTGATGCTTTCCTTTTAACTCCTTTTAACTCTTTCATTCTTGATGTTTTTCTTCTATCTCATTTTTTTATGTTTTCCTTCTAACTCATTTTAACTCCATCTTCATTCTTTCCCTTATAGTTTATATACCCCAGCAAAATCTTTCAGGCAATATAAAAATTTAAATATGGTTACATTCTGTTCTTCAAATGGATTATTACAATGAATACAAGTAAAAAAAAAATAGCACGCTTTCCATAGCCCTTACATGATCAGATATTTTACATACTACAGGTGAAAAACAAATTATCCCAAGAACGCACATGCATTCATACCTAAGAAACTTGTTAAAGATTAACAGTGTGTGAACAAGCAAGATATTCTTTTACTGGCAGGCTACATTTTGTGTTTACAAAGAATCAATCACTTTATTACTTACCTTGAAAGGTAATCTTATAAGTAATCACAAATCTAAAATTTATATATTAAAAATAATCAGTCAACTTTACTTTAAATCTTTTGGGTGCATACCCACTCATTAATAGCCTTTTTATATCAAAAGATTGAGGACAGAAAAGGGTATAAGGAACTAATCATCACCTTTGGTCATCAACCAAACCTACTAAGAAAGGTATTTTAGCTAATGATAATTGAGCTGCTTTGTTCTTGTTCCCTAATCTTAACAAGTTCCTCATTCAACTATGTGCCTTTCTAAAACTTTAGATGGTTTTCTTGGGTATTTTACCTCAAAGCTATGTAACAAAAATATCTTAGTCTAACTTTAAGTTATTTTCAAAGCTTTGTTTCAGCTATGACACACTCCAAAACCTGTGAACACATTTCTCAACATTAAGATTAAAAGAATTTACCCGGCGGTGGTGTCGCACGCCTTTAATCCCAGCACTTGGGAGGCAAAGGAAGGCAGTCTCTGTGAGTTCGAGGCCATCCTGGTCTCCAAAGTGAGTTCCAGGACAGGTTTCAAAGCTACACAGAGAAACCCTGTCTCGAAAAACCAAAAATAAATAAATAAATAAATAAATAAATAGATAGATAGATAGATAGATAGATAGATAGATAAATAAAAGAATTTAAGCTAGTTTGGGTACTGGGTCAATTGTTTTTCTTAATCATTAAACCAAGCCGCAGTCTGTGTGGCTCTTCCAATAGAAACTCATGTGTCCTAGCTGTGTGACACTTTCTTGTTTTATTTTTTAATCATCAAAACTCTATTTAAAATAACATTATTGTTATCAATTAGACAATACAGCTTAGGAAGAAATCATCTTCACAATAATCCACAGGTAAAAATGCCCAGTAGAACAGGATATATCCATGAGGTAAACACACTACATTATAGGCAGTGGGGATCTCTCCACACTCCTTCACACCATGCCAGATGTTAGAGAAAGATGGCAATTGAAAACATGTAGAGGCACAGCAGAAGGAATAGACATTCTGGAGTCTGTGGACTTGGGGTCTTGCCTATTTGAGATTTACCTATCAGGGATTTTCCTCCTGGTGGGCTGACACCTTGAACTTCAATTGCCACCTGCTATTCCTTTGACATGGCCACCAGCATCACACTATTCTTTGGGATAAGGGAAAACTTTACTATATTTCCCTGTCTTCTATAATCTATAATATATTTCTCTTCAGTTAATACAGGCCAAGCATATACTTGTTAATTATTCACTGAGCAAGTTTGTAGTTATTTGATAAATTGGTCATAAAACTTGTGAAATGGTAAGGATTTTTCATAATCCAATCAAATTGCAACATATAAACATAAATACTAAAAAATATATTTAAATATATAAAGTGGAGGACATAAAATGTCTTTTTATACTTCATGTACAACAAAAGGTGTTATTAGCTTTACTTTTACAGATACATTTGTGTGCATATCTACTTTAGTATTTTCTAAATTACCCTTGATACTATAACTGTGAGGGATAAATTGAGGATGGAAATGTCAGCATTCCTGAAGTGCTAGTCCAACCAGAAAAATGTGGATATAAAGTCATGGTGAATGCAAATATCTTGGATTGACATTTTAAATAAAAAAAAAACTATGTGGAGAGAGGAAGAGGGAGTCAGGGAGAGAGAGAGAGAGAGAGAGAGAGAGAGAGAGAGAGAGAGAGAGAGAGAGAGAGAGGAAGAAGAAGAAGAAGAAGAAGAAGAAGAAGAAGAAGAAGAAGAAGAAGAAGAAGAGACATTTATCTTCTTAAATCAAATGGATCTCAGGAATCAAACTCAGGTTGTCAGTCTTTGCTAAAAGTTCCTTTACCAGCTAAATAATCTCAACAAACCTTGATATGACCTTTATGAGAAGCCTGACTCTGTGATAGGCAAATGTTTAGTGCTAACAATATTCTAAATTAAAGGAATGTAACAACAAGGATGCAAATTAGGTTATTCCCAATGGAACACCATTGTTGCAGAAAGATATTTGTGATGAATTCAGGGAAAGAATAAAGCCTTGAGATGTTCTAATTGGACTGAGCCATGATTAGGAAGTAGATTTGGCTCATTGGTTATCACGTTGTGAGTCAATCCTTACAGGCTTGCTGTCATGTTTTGATCATTTCCAAAGTGCTTCATGTGTTATTATTGATGCGATGGTTGGTTACAATCTTTTCTGGGAGTCAGGGACACAGAACACAAACAGATCAAAGAAATTGTGGTAAAAGGTTGAGAAAAGTGCATATCACTGAATTCAAGAGGTAGAACAGGGAAGAATATTAAAAGGTTCTTAAGGATAAGGAAAAGCTTAAAATCATGTGTCCTTACAGGTAAGTGACAGTTGATTCTCCTGACTCCTCCCAAATGACTCACTCTGGCAATGCAGCTTATGGGAAGCCAGAGTGAGCAACAGGGCAACAATCACTTCTCTGAGAGCATCTCCACCTGCCTAGGTACAGAGACACATCCCTGAGCAGATTCACAGACACAGAAACATCATTTATTTATAAAGCAATTATACACGTTTTGTATGTGCTTGCTAATGAACTTTCCATTAAAAAAAATCATTTCTATTGTGTTAACCACACTTTCTAGTCACTGATTTAGATGACTATATATCAACATTACAGAACATTCTAAGCATAGGTTCTGACATGGGGAGAGGAAAGAAAAGTGCCCCACTGACAGACACAGCCCAGATTCTTCATTGATACAGTCCTGCAGAATGTCTGTTACATCCATAGGTGACTTTAGACAACATAGTGTGTGTTATTCTTCTTTTAAAAGAAAAAGAGAAGTTCCTAAGTGTCTCTGAGTAGTGTATGTTTGGTATGGATGTGGAAAGTCTCCATCTGAGGAAAATGAATGTCCTGATTAGAATTTCACACCATCTCTGGGAATAAGAAAAGACAAATGATTTTGAACATTTTTTTAAATTGTATACTTGGCATATATATATATTATAAGAACATCAGGTCAGGCTCAGAATTGACAAAGCCTTCCTCTGGTCCTAGTACAAATGTTGACTGAGTTCAGTATCTAACAACCATGGCTTTCTCTTCCAGGGTGTTTACATCCTGAAACTGCTCACCTACAGTAATCGTCTACTGATACACACCAATTCCTACCCCTGTGTTACACGCAATGAATACACCGAGGTTCCAGGTTGTTGTGTAGTAGTTGGTAATTTCCATCAGAGTACACACATCCTAATTTTTCCTATATTTTCTGCATGTGTTTCTCTTCCTTTCTTCATTTCTTGACAACCCAGCCAACTTTCTAGGACCTTGACACACAGGTTGCAGTAGTAAATAATATTACCAAATGTCTTTCTTTAAAATACTCTCTGTTATTCTAAAACAAATTATTCACCAAGAAAGAAGAAAGGAACCCTTTTAGTTGCCAAGATTTTCAGTCACATCTGGCACAGGGATATTCTCTGTATATTGTATGTTTGATAGTAACATCTGAAATGTTAGTAAAAATTGTCTCTGGGAAATAGTTGTGATCCACATGAATATTCTTTGACAATTTATCCTTATAAAGAAAAGGAGTAGTGGAGCTAAAAAATGTTGGCAATGTATTGGGGATTTATTAAGGCAACACTATGTAGTTAAAAAGGAGGTTTATTTTGGGGTAACTTACAGCCAGTAAAGGGGTTGGTTACAGGATCTGGAAGAGGTGAAGTGCAGTCCAGCAGTGTTCTCTGGAGAACACTGCTCGGTCTACCATCCAGCATCTAGGATCACAAAGATCCAAGAGAGCTGGCACATCTGGATCTCGGGTCTTAAGGGCTCCCGTCTCGGCCCTGGTAGGCATGGCAGTTACCAAGAAGCCTCACTAGAGGTGGTACTTCCACATCAAAGCTGGAACACCTACCCACTACAGCAATGGGAGAGATGTGCATGAATAATATTATAGCAGTCTAGCTTTATATTGATAGCAGGTATGTGTGGGTGAAGCATCTGAAAAGGATTCAACAAATATGTTTTCAAGAAATTCATTAGGCTCTCTTACCCTCTATCTACTTGAAAATACAGCCATCCCCTTCTCAGCGGGATTAACATATATAAATAGAAACTTCTTAAATAAGAATAGTGCTGTGACAGGCAATGGGTTATTACATGAAAAATGGGATATTTCATGTGTATGTATGAGGCTTCTAGGACTTTCCAGGAAAAAATAAAAGCATATTTATTTGCCACTCTAATTTTAACATTAAGTATTAATTTTAATGACCTATAATGAAGCCTGGTGGTTCAACACTTGCCAAACACATACAAGACTCCATGTTTGTTCCCTAGCATAACAAAGGGTGATTGTAGAAATAATATCATCATAGCAATCAGATTATCCGGGTATGTAACATTAAGGCTTCATAGTGAGTTTCATGAGTTTTACAATGAGTTCACAATGCCTATTGGAGAATTAATCTCAGAAGAATGGTGTTCTGATAATGTAAAGCAGAGATGCTTCTAAATAGTGAGTATATTAACATGTGAGTGGAAGAGATTCTGCTAAAATTTTAGCCCCAACTATGACTGTTGGATTTTCTACTATCTAGAGGAATATGTACTCAATTTTCTGCCTATTTACTGTCACCATAAGCAATTTTAAATTTAATTATCTCTGTAGAGTTGTTCCATCTCCCTATAACAGACTTCAAATATGTGTTATATATAAACATCATCTGAAAAGTGCCTCAATGGTAAAATGCTATAATTATGAGCACATGCCTTAGTGGTCTATTATTTAAGACATACATAGAAACTAGATTGTTTTATGTAGAACTTTGATACAGTGGGAACGTGTCTCCTAATGGACAACTGTCGTGTGACCTCCCCTGGGAATTTGTGAGCAAATATCTACTCACCTCAGACAAGCCACTAGTGAATCAGACCAAAGAAATGACCACACCAGAGTCTAGCTCAGTGAATTGATGAGTTTATTGGGGTTACTTACAGGAGAATGGCTGACTAAGTGGCAGCTACAGCACTGAAACATCCATCTCAGTCTGGGTGATGACTCAGGAAAGCTCCTTGAAGGTCTTACAAGCAGTTTGTCTGGCTGTAGAGTCTACAGTTTCCAGTAACTGAAATGTTGTATGATCTCGCACCAGGAAATTATTAACCTATAAGTTTTGATAATTCTCCCAGTGTCATAAGCTCCATTTCATTCCTTAGTTTTAAGGAACTTTCCTTTAGGAAGAAATGTTTTGATTTGAAAACAATAGTTAGGCAACAAGTAGAGAAGCAGTTTCTATGTTATTCCTGTAACTGTTGCAGAGGGTAATGTTACAGGGAGCATACCAAAGATGATCATTCAGATACAGTTTATAACCAACTGAAAGTTTTTATTCCAGCCAGCTGGGACTGTACTCTTGCATTCAGAACCCAAGTGTAGCCTTGAGCATTTAGAACAAGGGACTTTCATGTTTCAGATGAAATTGTCTTTAATGCCTACTTTATGTCTTGTGGGAAACAAACCAGAATTGTTGCATAATAACACAAAGAAGCAGAGGGAAATATTTTATGCATAACCTACAATAATTCTAATTTTATTGGTACTTTAAAACTACATTTATTGAGAAATAATTTATATATTTTTACCAGCTACTCATGAAAGACATAAGATTGAGGTATATAATGAATGGATTATGTATCAATTATTTCTATGTTACTGTGACACTCTGACTAAATGCAACTTAAAGAAGGAAGGGTTATTTTGGCTTACAGGTAAGGCTAAAGAGTGAGTCTATAATGGCAGAGGTTGCAGAGCATCAGTTGGCCAGAGCTGAGAGATCCCATCACTATCCACATGCAGAAATCAGACAGAACAAACCAAACATGAGTTGATGCTATAAATTCTCAAGCCTGGTCCCAGTGACATGCTTCCTTCTGCAAAATCCTACTATGTAAGACTTCCATAACCTGCCTATAGCACCTCCAACTTGAGACCAAGTGTTCAAATACATAAGCCTATGGGAAGACATTTCTCAATCAAACCATAACAGGTTCATATTAATTTATGGGATATTTTGTAGTAAAAACAAATATTGATCTACAATGTATTCTAGTATGTGGTTTTATAGGAAATGGAAGAGACTTGGGGATTTGTAGCCTTTCCTCAGGTCAATTGACTTATTTTTAACTGATACACTGTAAAGCCAATCTCATCAACTGGATCTTCATTATAGAGAATGTAAATTTTTTATGAGTCTGAGATGGGATTCTGCTTGTATAACATTTGTGATCTCAGCAAACTGATGATGGTGTCTTCCTAGGTACCAGGATTCATTAATGTCAGAATTTGAGAGATGTAAGGAACTATAGCCCAACTTTCAATCTGTTACCAAAATTCCCCCAAAAATTTATGTAACTCAGATGTGTTTTAAAACTCTTATGTCAGAAAGAACATCAAATCCCATGGAACTATATTCCTCTCTGTTTAAATTGTAATGACGAAAGTATGTTATTCTGGGCTGGGAAGATGGTTCTTTAGGAAAAGGTTGCTGCCAAGCCTGATGATCCAATTTCAGTCCTCAAGGTCTATACAATTGATGCAGAAATCTAACACAGACAAGTTCTCTTCTTATCCCCACATGCTCATCCTGGAGCATGCTTACCCACATGCACAAAATGAAAATAGACAGTTTAAAAGTAATATTTAATTGTTAAAGATTTGAATAATGGTGATTCTTGTCATTTGAATACTGATGCATTATTGCACACTACTGAGACACCTGAGTTCTTTGTTCATGACTTAGTGTTATACCTCAGTTTCTTCTCTCCTATCCATCATCCCTCTGTTATTTATAATCATTAGGACTTTAGTCATCACAGTGTCATGCTATCCCAATGATCACTGTATTCCCATCTCTGAGCATTAGAAAATCTCAAGTAAGCTAGCGCAGCATTCAGCAATACATTGAATAGCAGCAATGGATGACACTTGTCTCTGAAAAGCCAAGTATCTTGCCTTTTCATGTGTCTTCCTTGTACCTTTAAAGTAAGGTGATCAAATGCTTTCATTATTTTATCAGGCAATATTAATTCATTTGTGGAACTACAAAGTTTATGGGCTAGACAGTGATAAATAAAATGATAGTCAACCACACATAAGTTCTTTGTGACAATTTAGAAATAATCAGGTAGGATTATGAAAATATTCCATTTCCCTTCAGAAAAGAGCAGGTCTCCCAAGGATATCAACTGAATTAGGCATAACAAGATATAATAAGACTACGCATAAACACTCATATTGTGGATGGACAAAGCAACACAGTAGGAGTAAAAGGGTCCCAAGAGCAGGAAAAAGAGTCAGAGACACCCCCTCTCCCACTGTTAGGAGTTCTACAAAAATGTCAAGCTAAACAACCACATCATGAATGCAGAGGTCCTAGCTCAGATCCATGCAGGTTCTGTGATTGCTATTTCAGTCTCTGTGAGCTCCTATGAACCCTGCTTTGTTGATTCTGCAGACTGTGTTCTCCTGGTATCGTTAACCTCTCTGACTCCTACAATCATTTCTTCCTCCTGCTCTTCTGTGGGGTTCCCGGAGATCCAGCTAATATGTTTGGCTGTGGGTCTCTTCATCTTCTTCCATTAGTTGCTAGAATAAGCTTCTTTGATTACAATTGGACTATGTAGGCACACATCTATGATAATAGAAAATAGCAGAATATTATTAGGAATCAATTCATTGCTTTTTAAAAAATTTTTTTTGGTTAGTCATATTTGATTCCACCTTAGGTTTCTGAGACATATACCTAACAAATTCTGGTCATCCAGGCAGTATTGGCCATGGGCTTCCTCTCATGATTTAGATATCAAGTTAGACCAGTCATTGGTTGGCCAGTTCCACAAGCTCTGAGCCTCCATTGCCCTAGCACATCTTGCAGGCAGGACACATGAGTGAATGGTTTTGTGACTGGGTTGGTGTCCCAGTTCCACCACTGGGAGCCTTGCCTGATTACAGATAATGGCCAGTTCAGGTCACCTATTCTCCATTACTAGGGGTCCTTGAGAGATTCACACTCATAGATTCCAGGAAGTTTGCACTGCACTTAAGTTTCCACATTGGCCCTAAATGCCCCCCATTCTAGTACTCTCTCCCTATACTTTCTGCCTCCTTTACCTCCCCCGCCCCGACCTGATCCTTCCTGTTCTCATCCCCACCCATGTTGGTTTATCTACTGCACAGTGGCTGCACCTGATCCTATGGCTGTCTCAGCTGCTGACTGCACCTCCACAGTCACTGCAGCTTGACTTCTGAGACCTTGGCCAGGGCAGCCTTCAGTCTTGCCACTGCAGCCTCTGCTGATGCCGCAGCTGCCTCCACACAGAGAGGGAAATGTTTTTGACTAAGTCTCCATCTTTAATTTTACCAATAAAGACTCAGAAACCAGATGTTGGGGTGAAAAACCTGATAGCTCAGAGAGGTAGAGAAAACATTTTCCTCCTCCACCATTGTTCCAGAAAGAGGGCTCTCTCCTACCAGTCTGAAACAAAAAAGAACCGGATGCTCCTCCCTTCTACTTCCTGTGCCTCTCTCTCTCTAGCCAATCTCCTGACTTACCCTTACTCTCTATTGTTACTTTCAGTCAATTGGTTGCTTACTCTACCTCTTGACCTATGGTTGATTTTACTTAAATAATACAGTCTTGGCGGTCACAGTGTGATCAAATATCCCACAACACTCCTGCCCCCAATCTACCCACAAAATCTCTATTTCCCCTTCCAAAGGAGATACATGTGCCCCCTCCCCCAACCATTTTTGTTACCTAGCCTCTCTGGGTCTGTGGATTGTAGCATGGTTATCCTTTACTTAACAGTTAATACTCACTTGTGAGTACTTATCATGTTTGTCTTTCTGGGTCTGGGTTTCTCCACTCGGGATGTTTCTTTCTAGTTCTATTCATTTGCCTGTAAATTTCATTTTTTTCTAACAATTGAATAATATGCCATTTTGTAAATGTACCACATTTTCTTTATCCATTCTTTAGTTGAGGGATGTGTAGGTTGTTTTTGGTTTCTGGCTATTATGAATAAAGCTGTTATGAACATAGATGAGCAAGTGTCATTGTGGTAGGATGGAACATTTTTTGGACTAGAGAGACAGCTCACCATTGAATTAGGCTTACAATCCAAAACTAAAGTTTTTTAGTTATTCTCTAAATGGTGTCATAATTAGCTTCATTTGTCACTTTGAAATACCTAAGAATAGGAACTGCCACCATCAGATTGGCCTATGGACATATTTAAGAGGCATTTTCTCAATTTCTAATTGATATAGGAGAGCCCAAACTGCCAGTGGCCATGTTAAAGGAGCATGTTTCAACAATGTTCAGTTGAGGCAGGATCAAGCCCTCCCCCACCCCACTTCCCTTCCACACCCCCCACTCCCGCCTCAAGGCTATGCAAGGCATTCTGCCACATAGAGTGGGCTTCAAAATGCCAGCTCATGCACCAGGGACAGATCCTGGTCCCACTTCCAGGGGTCCCACAAACAGACCAGGCTACAAAATTGTCGCCCACATGCAGAGGTAATAGCTTGGTCCCATACAGGCTCCTCATCTGTAGGTCTAATGTCCATGGGCTCCCACAAGTTTGGGTTATCTATCTCTGTGGTTTTCCCTGTCATGATCTTGACCCCCTTCCTCCTATAATCTCACCTCCATTTCTTCTACAGGACTCTCAGAGCTTGGCCTGGTGCTTGGATGTTGTTCTCTGTATTTTCTTCTATTGGTTACCAGATGAAGGTTCTATGATGATAGTTAGGATAGTCACCAATCTGATTACCCTGTTAGGGTACTTTTGTTACCTAGCTTCTTTGGAGCTGTGTATTGTGGTCTGTTTATCCTTTGTTTTACATTTAGTATCCACCTATGAGTGAGTATATACTGTGTTTGTCTTTCTGGGTCTGGGTTACCTCATTCAGGGTGATTTTTCTCTAGTTCCATCCATTTGCTTGCAAATTTCATGATGCCATTGTTTTTTACAGCTGAGTAGTACTCCATTACTTAAATGTAACACATTTTCTTTATTCATTCTTTGGTTGAGGGGCAACTAGGTTGTTTCCAGGTTCTGGCTATTACAAATAATGCTGCTATGAACATAGTTGAGCAAGTGTCCTTTTGGTATGATTGAGCATCCTTTGGGTATGCCCAAGAGTGGTATGTGTAGCTGGGTCTTGAGGTAAATTGATTCCCAATTTTCTGAGAAACTGCCTTTATTGTAGTGTGTTTACCTCATGGAAATATCCTGGTCTGCCAGACATTTTTATATGTGGATTATTATGAAGATGGTTTCCCCTTAAGCTGTACTGTTTAACATGTTGCCCCTGACCCTGATAAAGCAGGGACTGCAGAAGATAAAAAATAAAAAAAAAAAACAAGAAAATGTCCCACAGCTAGAACTTATGAGTGTTTCTGGAGGAGACATATAGACTTTGGCTTAGATTAATGATTAAAGAAAATAATCAAGTCCCAAAAGTTAATTCAAGTTGTTTTTTTTTTAAAACTTGGTAATATGTTCACAGGTTTCTGTGTGTCCTATAGCTAAAACAAGGCTTTAAACAATTGACTTCCTGTAACTAGAAACTAAAGAATTGGATGGTTAGTTAAGACAACTGGACTGGACTCTAAAATATAAAAAATGAAACTAGTAACCTGTTTTCTCTGGCAATTATAAAAACTAGTGCTGATGTAAACGTTTCTGGCTGAAAGGCTCCTGATCTATGAGAAATCTTGTTTCTTACCTGTAGCATGTAAAATAACTAATAGTGTAAGGAATATGAAAAATGTGTCAGTTTTACTTGTATTCATTGTAATCATCCACTGAAAAACCAAAATACAACCAAACTGTAACTTTTATATTGCTTGAAAGATGCTGCCTGGGTATATAAGCTATAAGGGAAAAAAACAAAAACAAAAAACGGAAGGAAAACACCAGCAAAAATGTAGAAGGAAAGAGAGAAGGGAGAGATTGAGAAGTAGTGTAGATGGAAGTTATTAAGAAAGACAAGGCAGGAAAACATCAGGTTAGAAGAACAGAACAGATAAAGAGTAGAGTAGAACAAGCAACAGAAAGAATAAAAAAAGAAAAGAAGCCTTTCCCTCAGAAAAGAAGTCTGTGTGTTCCCAATCTCTCTGACCCGGAGAAGGCTAGACCTTCTGTTCCAGCCTATTGGGAAGATGGGTCTGTGCTCTGTAAGTAAAGCAACTGAGCAGTCCAGGGGGATCAAGTCTGAGTCACCAGGTGATTAGATTGCCTATCTTCTCACATGTACTTGATACTGTGTTTTAAGGAAAAAAAGATGCTAATGGTGATAAGATCAAAGATGTCAAACTCAAATGCAGAAGTATATCATAGGCAATAGGAGGGATATGACTCAGTGGTTCAATAGTTTATGAGATTATGTATAACCAAATGTATAAGCAAAATAAAAACAAAAACGTGGGGTCTAATGACACAAAATCCCAGAACAGAATAGGACAGCTCATTCAACAAAAACAAACAAACAAACAAAAACCACAAAACCCTTTCACTATCAACACTGAGCTATAGTATAGATAGTTGAAAAAAATTATCTTAAAGAGCAGTGTGTTAATTCACAACCATTTACACACTGTAGTTTTTCAAACTAGAAGGCTGCGATACTGGAAGGATTGACCTCAAAGAACTTTGAGAGAAAGAGTCAGAAAAATGGTAAGATGGGATATACAAAAAAAAAAAAAATAGCTCCTAAGAGCCTGCTTTTCAAGTTTATATGGGAAGGAAAGATGAGCTGCCTGCCTGCCCATATCTCAAGACTGCTTTCTTAGATATAATTGCCACAATTACTAGGACTTGTAAAAGTTTTATACAATATTTAGGAGTCAATACATGGGTTGGAATAAGGGAATTAACTTCATCCTTTATTAAGATCTTCCTGTTGTGGGTTAATCTTTTTGTACACTGTAACAATGTGTCTTTGCCAAGACACCTTCTGATTGGTTTAATAAAGAGATATATGGTCAATAGCTAGGCAGGAAGAGGTTAAGCAGAACTTCCAGGCAGAGAGAGAAGAAGAGGAGATGAATCTAGGCATGGGAGAGACACCAGAGGAAACAGAGAGGAAACAAGGGGTTCAAGATGGAAGAGAGGTAAAAAGGCATGAGGCAAAACATAGATTAATATAAATTGGTTAATTTAAATTATAAGCGCTAGTAGGACAAGCCTAAGCTATAGGCTGAGCTTTCATAATTAATAAGTCTCTGCATCATTTGTTGTAAGCTGACAGCCCAAAGGAAAAAAAATCCATCTACGTCTCATGCACACATTCTTGGTTATACTCCACATTTTATATTGTAGTTTCATTTAGAATTGAATGAGTATAATTGTTGAAATTTACAAGTAGTTAAACAGGGGGCTGTGATATGCCACAGCAGGTAAAGATGTTTATTACCCTAACTGATGATCTACATCTCATTCCTGGGACTTACATTGTGGAAGGAGAGAACCGACTTCTATAAGTTGCCATCTGACAGCTACATAC
The DNA here is from genome assembly GCF_949786415.1 of Peromyscus eremicus. NCBI lineage: Eukaryota > Metazoa > Chordata > Mammalia > Rodentia > Cricetidae > Peromyscus > Peromyscus eremicus. The sequence continues at coordinate 55,453,627 of NC_081418.1, forward strand.
ATGCCATGGTGTGCATACACAAGCATGCATGTGTGTGCAAGCACACACACACACACACACACACAAATAATAAATGTTAAGAAAAATAGAAAAGAAATGGTGGACATAAAAGAATACACAAATAAGCACAAAATAGAGAGATTAAGCACTGACTCATGCTTACAGTCCATTTATCTGGGCTACAGCACTGGGCTATCACATGCACTGGAGAAAAAAGGATGCTGCAGGAACTGCTGTTGCTAAATATTTAACCTTAGGGTCCTCGGACATGGTGCAGTCTTCTTTGTACTGTTAGCACCATATTAACAAGGAACAAATATTTACTAATTCTTACATAGACTTTAAATTAGCATATTGGCCTAGGGCTTGTGATTAATGAGAGTAGATCTGAAAAACTGTGCCATGGATAATTAATATTGAAAAGTATGATCCACTGAATTAATAATGCATTCCAAACAACTACTAATACTCATTTATACCAGATGTAGCTTCTCTGTATTAATGAAGCACTGCAATGTTTTAAGATTCTAAAGTAGTTTGTTAATCAGAGGTTTATATTAAAAAGCACCTGTTCAAATATAGGTGAAGAATATATCTCTCAATCACTTTCCTGCAATATTAGATTTATTTTTAATGACATAATGTAGATTATGTAAAAGTAATGTGATATGAACACACCAGTCTCTCTAAAATTGATGCAAAGGGTTATTCATTCTATTTAGTAATCTAGATTTATATAATAGATTATTAAATTATTTAATAGGTTGTTAAATAGTAGACATAAGCCCATAAAACACTAACTGAGTAATTATTGAAAACTGTTAATAATTCTCCAAACCATGTATTTTATGTATCTTATCATTAAACTATATCATGAGAAAAAAAACTCTAAAACATGGATGTTTCAACTTCTCACATATACCTTTTTGTTTTGTTTTGTTTTTTCAAGACAGGGTTTCTCTGTGTATTTTTGCGCCTTCACATATAACTTTTAACATTTTGAAGATTGGTTTCCAAATCTTAAGTGTACCATAGGTCAAATGTACAATGGTCTTTCATTAAACCCTTTAGTCTTGTCATATTTTCACCAACACCAATGGCAAGTGTATATGCCTTAGGCCAATATTCTGCTATTTCACAGTAAGAAATGCACTTGTTTTATTAAGGAATTTTTTATTTATTTTAGATACCAACCACAGATTTTCCTCTCTTTCCTCCTTCCACCCCTCCACCTCCCCTGCTCCATTCCCTCCTACAAGAAGGTAAGGCCTCACATGGAGAGTCAGCAGAACCTGATCCATTCAGTAGAGGCAGGTCCAAGCTCCTCCCCCTGCATCAAGGCTGTGCAAAGTATCCCACCATAGGTATGTACTCACTCATAAGTGGATAGTGAATATACAGCAAAGGAAAACCAGACTACAACCCACAGCACCAGAGAAGCTAGCTAACAAGGAGGACCTTAAGAGAGATGCATGGATCACCTTGAGAAGGGGAAATAGATGAGATCTCCATGAGTATTATTTTAGTTAAGTCTGCCTGGTGTATAAACCTATTTTCCCATAGTCACATCAAAGAAAATTATCTTTTGAGTAATCTGTTACATAAAGACTGTTATATTCACCACAAGAGCCAAAAAGTAAAGGCAACCTAGAAAATATCCAAATTAAATAATAGTGAAAGAATAAGATAATCTACAGAATATATATATATATATATATATATATATATATGTGTGTGTGTGTGTGTGTGTGTGTGTTTGTCTACAAATTATTCTGGCCTACAATACAATTTAACTCTTTTATTTAGAGGTTATTAATAATTTTATTTTTTTATATTTCTTCAACTTTGATTAAAAAATTTTAGTTACAAATAAATAGAAATGAATGTCTTGCAACCCAGAGCCACAGAAACATTGGAATGATAATCTGCATTTCATGTCTATTTCAATTTTTTTGTATAGATTTAAGTTTCTGGTATGATCAATAATATCTTTTATTAAAGAAGTTAAGTTAAAATGCATAGAGGTATATACTTCTATGCATTTAATTTGAGCTGATGTATATTTCCCATTTAAAATAAGTATATAATTCCACAGAAATAGCTGAAAAATAGATGTCTTTAAACAGAATTGATATTTCATGGTTTTTTTTTTTAAATTTCATAATGCATATTTAAACGCTAAGGAACAGGTTGTTATCTCTACAGAGTTATAATGTTTACTGAAGCTCACTTTTCAGTTCTTTAGTCCAGTAGCATCAGTGTGCTGGCCTCTTTTAAGACTACTAAAATACACTTTTGGAATGGTTTCTTTTAGGAATATTATGTTCATCTAATGCTACAGTTCTTATTTTAAAATATTGCAGGTTTTTTTTTAAGGCTCTAAGAAATCACTTGTTTCCCCAAACAGGAGCACTCTTTATATACACTGAATCAAAAAAACAGAGCAGCAATTGTAATGTGTGGAGAGTTCATGGTACCTGAGGGACAGAGAAGCCCCAGCTTCAAGGACTGTAAAGGACATCCTGAGAGCTGTGGAAAGGAGGCTTCCCCTCTTCTCCTCTGCTCTTATCACTCTGGCTTTCCCTTTCTGCCTGTTGGCAAAACAGCACATGCCAAGGCTGGTCCCAGGTGACCTAACACTGTGCTGATCCACATACTTCTTTAGAAGTACTGATAGAAATTGTGAATGTGTTTTGTCCTCTCCTTGGATCTTTGCTATGTCAGATGGAGAAACATCTATCTACAACCATGTATACAATCTGCCATGGCTTTCTCATGACCCAGGATTCTTAAGTGAGAAACAGAGATAGGTAAATAGTTGAATAAAAGAAAGTAAATATCCATAACTATGGACTAGATATGCAAACTGATATTTGGACATTCAATTTAATTTACACAACAAACACTATTTCTCTGGATATGTCCTAAAGCTTTTAGAAATAAGTTCAGCAAGCCAAGCTAATGCCTGATGGTGATTGAAAAAACATCTTTAAATCGTGTTTTTTAAAAGAATTTCTCATATGTTCTTTTTAAAAAGTGAAATTACCAATACATGAAGAAATACATTTGGAAAAAACTCAGACACAGAATTTTACATTTAGTTTTATTTTAAGTAGAAATTGTTAAGTAGAGGGTTGCTAGGTCTCAAGTAACAAATCTGGAAAATTCCTAGCAGTTTGTGATTTATAATATATCACTGTAGTTATAGTACATAGCTTATGTGTTAACTATCCAGAATTACCATTTGTCTCCACAATGTTTCAAGGCACTTGTTTCACCTTTTACATTATCATTTATAAAATGATAAAGTTTATACTACAATATTGCATATTGTATAAACAGTACTTCACTTTTCATGTAATTCAATAGCATTTAGTTATCTTCATATAATTTAAATTTTATTGTATATAACATTTATTTTCACAATTTCATACATATGACAATTTCATACATATAACAATTTGTGCACAGATATTAAATGCTGAATTTTTGGAATTCTACTCACCATAACCCTCTTTCATAACTCCCTAATACTTTCCCACTGACACCTGTCTTCCCTACAATCCACCTCCTGCTTTAAACTTTTTCTTCCTTCCTTTTTTTTAAGGCAGGGTTTTTTTGTGTAGCTCTGGCTGTCCTGGAACTCGCTCTGTAGGCCAGGCTGGCCTTGAACTCACAGAGATCTGCCTGCTTCTGCCTCCAGAGTGCTGGGATTAAAGGTGTGTACCACCACCACCAGGTTAATTTTTTCTTAATTGAATTTAATTTTGATTTGTTGCATGAGCCTGAATGGGAGGCTATTTACTGGAGCATGAGCAATTAGTCAAAATCTACGCCACTGAAGGAAAAGTGCCCTTTATCCCTAGCAATGTTTAATTGCCCACAATCCCCAGTGAAATTTAGGGCCTCATGAGTGCCACCCCCATGCATGATAGAATGGTGACAGGTCCAACCTTATGCAGATCTTGTGTAGGTAACTATGAAGAAGATGGTTTTGAGCCCTTTGAAGGCTTATTAATGACTAATGTGTAAGTCTGAAAAAAAAAAAAAAACCTTTGGAAACAGTTTGAAAGAAGTTAACCTGCATGTCTGGATAATGTTCTTTTGTTAAGTTCTTTATCTAAGATTATATTTGTCTATATCTTATGTTTTTCCAGTTGTAGCATTAAACTTTAAATTGCATTAGACACCTTTAAGTTACTAATGTGGGGAAAACACTAGGAACTATTTGTCTACATGATCTTCGAAGAGTTTCCTGATCCTGAATGGCTTCAAGATGAGCTTCTATCTTCTTTTGAAAACTAAAAATCACAGGACTATCTTCATGCAGCATGAATAATTAAAATATTGTAGTTTTTAAAATAGTTTGTATTAATTTTCTTAATACATCAAACAAGTTTTAGTGAAGCTGAATTTTCTGCCGTTAGAATCTGAGTTACCCATTTACTATCACAGATGATGAAACTGTTGACCTGGTGGAAAGCCACTGTGTTACACAGTCCAGGTTAGGCTTTGCTAATAATGGGGAGAGCCCAGCTTGTAAGTGCCTGACTCTCTTCACTCAACTGGCCCAGGCTTCCCATTATAGAGAGCCTCTAAAGAGCATGCATCTTGACTGATTGGCATGCAGAACACTGCTGATGCAGGGGTGTGAAAGGCACTCTGATTACTGCCTATGATGCTCCTATTGAAAATTCTTTCAAAGGCATTCCTTTATCCTAAGTAAATCCCAAGCTGGAAGAGCTGGCACCTGTGAATTATTAACAATATAATGTGGGTTATCAGATGAAGAGAATCATGATCCCTGACAAAGATGAGAGACATTGTCAGGAAGAAAAGGCAATGAGAAAATCAGAGCAAAAAGAAGGAAGAACTGTCATTTTACTGTAACTTACAATGGCTCAGCATGCTTGTATATGTCCACTAATTGTTCATGGTGTTTAGGTGGACACAATCTAAATTTCACAGTTGGCTAGAGATTGTGCATGCTTTCTTTGGGCTTTGACTTTTCTCCAATGTTTGGCACCAATTAAATTCTATCAGAAATAACGATGTGTAGATGAATTTCTAAACAGTTTTATTAAATAAAAAACACAGAGCCAAATACAGAGGTGAAAGCCTTAGAGATCCGGGAAATAGGGAAAGCTACCAGCCAACTTTACCTCACCAACTCTACAGCTTCCAAATGGCATGACTTCCTGTCTACCCAGGTTTTATATGCCTTATTTTTCTGCTCTCTCATTGGCTCTCTTAACCCAGCTACCCCACTTCCTCTTCCTACACAGCTCTGTCCCTGTCTGTCTGTCTGTGCAGACCTCCAGGTCTCTATGGTTAGTACTGGGATTAAAGGCGTGTGTCACCAGTTTGGCTCTGTTCCCTAGTGTGGCCTTGAACACACTGAGATGCTGCCTGCTAAGGGATTAAGGGCATGTGCTGCCTGACTTCTTTGTTTACTTAAAATGGTTGGCCTTTCCCCCCAGGGTCTCCAGGCAAGTTTTATTTATTAGTGCACAAATAAAATATCACCACAACGGTGTGCAAAATCTTGATGAATTTTGGAAAGGAAGTGATGAGCAATGAAAGATTCATACTGGCATTATTGATCAATTTGAAAGAAAATTGCAATATTACAAGATAATGAGATATAGATTTGCTATTATACAGTGATAACTTGAAACAGAGGTTAAAAAATAAAACATACACTGCCTTGTGTTTCTCAAAAGAGAGATACTAGTTTAAGGAGAGAGATGCTATCTTCTCCAAACTGGTTACTACTCAGTGGATATGTGAGTCAGAGCACCACGTTGATTTCCTGAAGAAATGGGTGTAAATTTTATATTTGACTAAAAAAAGTTAAGCAGGTAATATCTATGAATTGATATCTAAATTGGAAAGAAAACAATTCTTGATAACTGAATGAACCAACAGAAAGTATTTAAGAAAGTGTAAAGTTTACTTTTAGATTTCATCCTCCAAATTAACACAACACAAGCTATTCCCCTCTCCCCACAAAGTGCCTAAGGGAGACGTTTTCTAAGGCAAAAAAACTTTACCATGCTGCACCTTTGGCTCCCCACACACCCATGCCATCTACTTATCGTTCAAGTCTGCAACTGTTAATCCTATTTGTACAGTACTTAAAAGGCGCCACTTCATTTAAAAGGACTGTAATGACAGAACAGTTGTCAAGAGCCAGAGGACAAGGATCTCAGGTCTGTGTGCTTAATTAGCTGCCCCTAGTGTGTAGGATATTGCAGGAAGGAAACTGAAGGCCAGGATGGAGCACGCAACTCCAAAGTTCAGTGTATTGGGGACATCAGTGGAATAGAATACAGAGGAAAAGTCATGGAGTGGTGACCAGTGGTTTAAAAACACGTCACGGATAGAAAGAGGCGCTCCATTCTGAATATTGTTTGAGGAAGGCATCTAACCCACAAAGGGGTGTTCTCTAATAATTGTAAACTCTTATCTGGCTTCTAAAATCGATTTCAGACATCTGTTTGGCCGCAGAACCATCTGATATGATGATCCCTTGATACACAAGATAAAACCAGCAGCAGCACCTCCACTAGGTGAGTGGACACGACATAGCACACTCGCCACCTAGTGGGCATTCACTGCAACGTCCCCCTTTTATGATTCTGTTCTAGAATACATGTAATGTATTATGCATCTCACAATGTTAAGGTGTGTGTGCTTGTGCGTGCGTGTGTGTGTGTGTATGTTTAGTGTTTCAGGGCATGAGATCAAGGGATTTATGACATACACTTTCCTATCAAACATGGGGAAAGTCCAATGAAGACTACATTATAATCATGGACCCATGGAACTATATTCCTTCTAAGGTCCTGACTGAGGTGGGGTTGGTGGTCATACTCCCTTCTCACAATTTTGACAGAAAGATCTACTTTCTCAGTAACTGTAAATAATGCATCTCTTTTTTATTACTTCTTTAATTTTTTGAGATACTTCAGTATCTCTGAAATGATGAGGCAAAAGGATCACCAGAAAGGACTGATAAGGTTTATCATGCCCATTCCCCCAGTTTTAAGACTTCTTGGTACTTCTTTCTCTATAGCTCCACAACTGATGATATACTAAGTTCTCCTGATTTTGAACTTCTAATCACGATGCCAGGATGAATCCTCTCAGTGCAGATTTCCTCTGTTAGTCCCTTTAGCTGTGTCTCACTGGGCTGATACACCCAGTGCAGATGTATGTATCACTGCCCTACACGCTGCATAAAATTATTTCTGTCACCTGTGTGAGTCTAAACCTAATGGTAGCTTCTGTTGCTGTCTGATCCACTCTTCCAGGGCCTCCTCATTATTCCATTTTCTATCTGCTTTGGTATTATATGAACAACTGTGTTTGCTGCTCTCAGCTTACCAAGAAAAGTCTTTGAATCACATAAATCAAACATTACCTTTTGCAAGGTTTTTCCCACAAAGCAGAAAACAATAACCAAAAAAAAAAGAATATGGAAAACACAATGTAGTTCATCAAATGCAGTGACAGTAATAGGTAGTTAATGATAATAAGGATACAGTTTTACTATTGAGTATAATCAAGTTCTCCTGTGCATTGTAATGTGGCAAGGAAACGAATTCTATAGTGTAAGAGTATGAATGTTATACTTGATTTTGGAAAGGCTTTCATTTGAAAAATCTTGAATTTTTATCAAAACTCGGCAGAGATGGAAATCAAGCCAGAAGTGAGAACCATGAAATAGACACCGCTTTCTGGAGTAGACAGGTTAAACTGTAGTAAGCAAGTGAGTGGTTGTAAAAATCAGTGATAACTATTCTTAGTTGTCAACTTGAAAGATGAAACCTCAGTAGAGGAATTGCCTCCATCAGATTGGCCTGTGGACTTGTCTGTAGGGCACTTATTATTGCGGCTACTATTGCTACTGCTACTTGAAGGAGGAATGCTGAACCCTCTGTTGGTGGCACTGTCCTTAATTAGGTAGTCCTCAGCTGTGTCAGAAGTGTAGTTGAACAGTTATTCTGGAGCAAGACAGTAAGCAGCCTTTCTTCATGGTCTCTTCTTCATTTCCCGACTCAATGTCCCTGCCCTGGCTTATCTCAATGGTAGACCTTAACCTGTAAGCTGCAATGAATGCTTTCCTCCCCTAAGCTGCTTTTTGTCAGTATGTTACATCACAACCACAGGAATCAAACTAGAACAGAAACCATGTGCAATGGTGTAGAATTAGAAGTTTTGAACTTTTATAGTCAATTCTGTCCTTTGTACTAGGGGAGTTAGAGGAATTAAGACATCTCATCATTTCATTCTCTCTCTCTCTCTCTCTCTCTCTCTCTCTCTCTCTCTCTCTCTCTCTCTCTCTAGATCACATTGGAAACAATGTTAACTAATCACATTCTTGGTGCTGCAGGAGTATACTGACAGGAGCTTCGGTTTGAATCAGACCAGACGCCAGAGCAATTGATCCAAGTATTACATATTCCTAAATCAACGAGCTTGCTGTTAATTTCAGCCATAAATGAAATTAAATTATATGAATTTTTCAATTAAATAATCATCAGAGAACACAGATAGTCAAAAGTCATTAATTTTTAATTTCAATGTTTCCCTTTTGTATTTATTATTGAGGTCGTTCATATGCCCATTTCAACAGTGAAGCAGAAAGAGTGGAAAATAGCAAGCACATGTACATATCTACAGCTCATCCCTCAACAATGTCAGGATGATACCTGATATGCAACTTGTTAGGAATGTATGATGAGAACATACATTGGCTACAGTAGAAGGCTTTTTGCCACATGGAGTTAGGGATTAAACTTCCAAGAGTCTTATCAATGGTTGCAAAATTCAGGTGACTGACCTAGTTCTTCGATATTGGCCAATTCCTTATACTTTCAAAGCATGTTTAATCTCTTAAACAGAGTGCAGAAAATTGATTTTAATAAAAATGTAGAGATTTAAAATCTAATCTAATTTTATTGCCTAGTGTTCCTTAAGGCAAAAGAAATGGCCTTACATTGGCATTGAAAACTATGACTATGCATTCCTTATTTAATTTTAAGATGACATGAAGTATATCAATAATTTGCCAACTGCACTGGATAGAATCACTTTTAAGGGATGTTAAAGGAAAACATCCCAATTAGCTTAATAAGCAAGTACATATTTTATAAAAATAGAACAATTTAAAATGCTCTGTTTTGTTTCTTTAATCCTGCAATGTGAGGAATCTATTAATTGCTATTTTAGATTTCAAAGAATTGAAACTCAAAATGCAAATCTGAAAATGATGCTTTTCTTCAGAGTAAGTGAAATTTGTTAAACACTAAGACAAACAATATTCAAATTGATCAGTGAAATTCATTTCTCCTATTTGGTTCTATTTTCCTTGTATAAACACAGCAAAATGTTGCTTTAGAATAAAGAGATTTATATTTCAAATTCTATCACATTTTAATTGCAACATGAAAGAAATACTTAGAGAATCATTTTTATCATGCAAAGCTGTTCTTTTTGAAGCAAATAGTAGCACCATTCTGCCACAAAAAACAGAAAGAAGAAAATACTCTGACACTAATTCTGAAAAAAAATATAAGTTCCTTTCCAAACTCTTGTCATTTGTTTAATACCTGATGGAAAAAATTAAAATAAAAATAAGGAAAACTAAACGATCTAAAACTATGTATCTTCCATAGAGTGAACTTTACTTGTCTTCATAACTTTTTAATAAAAAGCTTGCAAGTGTAATTAAAACACATTGCAAATGTTAGTGACTGTGCTGTGTCTTTTTAGATGCTGGTATATTCAACTTCTAAAACAATACAATGATTGCTTTGAAAACATGGGGTTAAACCACACATTTGCTTCATTCGCGTGTTGCTCATTCTCAGTAAAACGCTCAGACCCTCAGAAAGTTTGATGCTTCAGCGGATTTTGAGTATTTTTTTGTATTAAGATTCAGTTCATAGGCTGAAGTGAAAAAATAGGAGAGGGGTCTAAGAGTTGGAAAAGTAATTTAACACTCATTTCAAAATGCAAACGTCCATCCTCTCTTCTCCTTTTCACTCTCTTCTTCTCTGCTTGGGAGCACGTTCAGTCAGCCAGTCTACTGGATGTAACTGAGTGTGTCATTGTGCACTGAATGGCACTATGCACCACACAGAGCCACATCAATGTCATGATCTCTTTCTGAACCAATTGGTAATTTCTATCCATAAGAGAACTGTAATACAGATTTCTTCTAGGTAAAATTTTATGTTAATGGTCCTTTTAAAGCTGTGGATTGTTATTGGTATATATTGATGGGATTCTGTGTATTATATTAATACATACTTGCACTACACAACATGTATGCCTCTAGTAATCACTATTCTACATGTAGGTTGTCTTCTTAAATTGTTTATCTTCCACACATGAGAGAACATTCAGTGTTTGCCTTTCATGACAAGATTTTATTTTTTCTAACAAAATAGTATTTCACATACATACATTTTCTTTATCCATTCATCTGTTCATGGGCATGCAGATTTATTCTATAACTGATTGTTATGAAAAGTTTGACAATAAACATGGTTTTGTTAGTGACTGATTCATTTCCCTTAAATGTTGATGCAAATATGTGTACTTGGATACTATTGTAGCACTCTTTCTATAACTTTTTTTAGGAAGTTTCATGTAGCTTTCCATAAGAACTACATTTAACTTATGTTGCTTTGACCAGGGAATTAGTGTTACTTATATTCCATATTCTCAAAGTATTTATTATCTATTTATTAATAGTCATGGTAGGTAGCTGAAGTAAGAAGTATGGTTTTCCCTTTTATTTTCCTGATGGCTATTGAGGATGATTTTTTTGATATATTTATTGGACATTAGTATTTCTCCTTTTGAGAGGTATTTATTCAGGTAATTTGCCTGTGGCTGGAGATGTTGCTCAGCAGTGAAGAACATGTGCTGAGTTCTTACAAAGAACTCGGGTTCAAAACTCCATACCCAGATGGTGGTTCACAACCTTTAGGAATCCCAGATCCAGGGCATCTGATGGCCTCCTCTGGCTTCTATGAGCATCAGGCACACACAGTACGTATACATTCATGCAGGCAAACACTCATGCATGCACATAAAAGTCTGAGTTTTTAAATTGGAGAAGTTATTTATCTTTAATTATATCACTTGGATGTTTTGTTCTTGTTGCTGCTGTTTTTAAGTTGTTGTTTCTCATTTATTCTGGATATCAAACCCTTTTGAGACATCTGGATCAAAAATTTTATGCCAGAGGTTTTCTTTTCACTCCAATGATGATCTTTACAGACATGTTTGAGTTTGACCTCGAGTCTCATTTGTCATGTTTTTGGTGTAGGTTTCTGTGCTTGTGGAGTAATAACCAAAATTTCAAAAATATAATAATTGACTTCAGTACTATCTTCAGAGTTACCCTAGGATTTCTTGTAGTTGTTTCATATTTGCGGCCTTACATTTTTGTCTCTCATTTTAATCTTTTGCATCAGAATTGGCAGTATTGCTGTTAGGATTGATCGCATTATTGGTGCTTCTTCAATGTAAGTTTCTGGCACTGTTTTGGAAAATTAATTGTCTATAGTCACATGGATTTATTTTTGGGATCTGTATTATCTCTAATTGATGTGTGTGTCTGTTTTAATGATAGTACCATGCTACTTTGTTTACTTCTATGACTCTATACTATGCCTGTAAGTTAGAAACAACGTTGCCTCCAGCTTTGTTCTTTTTTTTTTTTTTTTACCCAAAACTGCTTTCAATATAACATGTCTTTCTAGTTTGTCTATTAATTGAAGATTTTACAAATTATACTTATTTCAATACCATGTTACTATTAAAAGTCAATGTATTAAAGTTACTACAGTCACTATAGAGTAGTTACTCCAGGGATATATAATTTACCTTTATGTAGCCTACTGGTTACTAAGCACTGATTTTGTATGAAAGCTGTGATTTCAAAGAGAAATTATCTATACATCGAACATAATAGACTCCAGGAATACTAAGTCCTGGTGTGCCTTTGAATTGCAATGGTCGTCTCTTTGGCCTTTACACTTCCCCCAGGAGCTCTAAGGTGCCGGTGTTCCACTAGTCCTTGGCCTTCTCCCAGAGATGTGTTCCACTATCATGACATAGAGTGAGCTGAAGGACTCAGGAACATTATTCAGTGTTCCAATCATTAGGAAAAATGCAAGCAGATGGAACAGGGAAACAATATCTTCTGCTAATTATCCAAATGGATGAGCTGACAGAACTTTACATTCCCCCAAGAGAGCCAAAGGGTCACAATATATCTGGCCAATGCTGGCTAAACTGGCTGCTTACAAAGAGCACAGGGCCTGCATCTACCCTTCTCTTGGACACATCTGAGACTTCTATGGAGGACTCTAACAGTTTCCCTCCTCTCTCTCTCTCTCTCTCTCTCTCTCTCTCTCTCTCTCTCTCTCCCTCTTTTGCATCTCATTGATGTGTTTCTTCAATGACAAAGTCTGCATTAAATGTTAGAAAAACAACATTCTGAAATGCAAATCTAGTTTCCTAAACATGGATGCTTAGATGAATATTTAAGTGTCTCTGTCTTTTTAAAACAGATTATGATTTTTGGTGAATTATTTTTCTCGTAAATAATGCATGGAAACATTGTTGATGAATTTCCCAGACCGCCAGCTACTCATTCTTCTCCTCATTCTCTATCTCTCTAAAATACTTTCTTTTTATCTTCAGATCTGGTTTACAGAGTTTCCGCACAGCACTGATGGTGCTTTGCTTACAAGTGTCATTTGTGTTCCAGCCTGTCGGTGCCATCCTATTCAGCAGCTTTCAGTTGCCCTCCTAACCCTCCACAGATGTCTCCCCAGCCTGTGCTCGGGCTTATGGAGGGCAGGCACAATGTGCAGGATAAATGTATCACCCTAACTTCTCAAAGCACAGGACCTGTTGAAGGCAGGGCAATAACATCAAACCCACATGTAAAGCAAGCACATTATCTACCGCAGCTCCTTCCAGGTTGAGTCCTTATATTGCAAATTTTACACATTTGCAGAAGATGTGTCAGCTCTCTATCTATGTTTTCCACACTTCATTGAACCTCTCAAAGGCCCTAGCATTACCTCTCCCTCACACCATTACCTCTAGCCAAATGAGCTGCATCTGAGGTTCATGTGCCTCATCTTCCAAGAAATATTCCATTCCTCTGCCTGCCACAGGACCCCTCGCCTTTTTAAACGCCCATGAAGCTCCCTCTGCTAAGAGAAATAATGTGATCTATAATATCAGATGAAGTGAGACACTTCATCTCTGATGGTATTCCAGCCCTTTCTCGATAACCCGCGGCTGTCAAAATCAAATTTGCTAACAACTATCAAAGAAGCAATAAATAATAAACATGAATTGATTGAGAATTCTGGTTCTATTATTAGACAGCTGCTTTGAGGTAACAGAATTTGTCTCAGTGTAGAAAGAGGCTTAATCTACTTCATTTTGCATTGTAAAAAAATTGTCTGATGACTTATGTTACTAAAAATAACTAACCAAATATATGTTAGGAATTGAGGAAAACTACAAAAAACAAAAACAAAAACAAAAACAAAAAAAACCAATGTTGGCAAACAAATGACTACATAACCCAAACCATGGAGTAGATTTTGCTATGTCATTCAGAATTTTCAATCTTGTACTGTCATTATATCTTGATAAAACAAGGATTAAAGATTGTAGACTTACAGGTGGAAATGTCCATGTGGAACTAATAAAATTACTTTATTGAACTCTTATCATTAACTTTTGCTCATAAATTACACAAAATCTAAGATTTATTGTTTTGTTTTTTTCCTTTTTTTTTTTTTTTTAAGAAAAAGTTCTTACCACAACACAGGTAGCTAGTTTGTTCTTGAGTGTGTGAACATAGCTAGTAGATTTCAGATACTCTGCTATATTGCAGTTTGGTCTGTAAGCAATACACATGCACGTGCGTATGCACACACACACACACACACACACACACACACGCACACAGAACCTTAAATTGAAAGAAAACAGTGATTGCGAGTATGGGCCATTGCACCTAATATGCTGACAAAAACTAACGTAGATAATCTTACATTAGAATGTTATAGTACTATAAGAATTCTAGAACATTACTACTATTCAAATTCTGAATAAATACTATAATGTGTAACAAGTGGATAAGAATTCATATATTCTTTTGATTAGGTCGTCAGATTTTGGCAGAAAATACAGTGTTCATTCAAAGACATAGATGAGTAGAGATTTATCGAGAGGATATAAACAAAATGTGGACAAGTATGAGAGAGTAGCAACTTATACACAGCATTTCTGCCTCTAAAGCTGAAAGTCAAGATTAGTGACTGGTGAAACCTAAGTGTGATGAAAACAGAGAAGAGCTAAAGCTATGGGCGGCAGTCACTGTGAGTCCTGAACCTGTGTAAAATGTAGGAGCACAAGAATGGCTGCAACTTTGTGTCTCCCTCCAGTGCTATGTCCTTGTCAGAGCAACCGTGGCAAGACACTGTTTATGTAACCAGTGAGGATTCTTTACCCAAACACTAGGGGCTAAAACAAAGAACAATGGGTACAGTTTAGGTAGCAGTCATGAAAAACAGTGATTCTCATTAAGCTATTCTTTAAAAAAAGCTAACTCAGCTTTTTAAAAATTGAACACACACACAATGATAATATCAGTATTGTGTAGAAACGTAAAATAGTCAATATATATAATCAGCAATAAAGTATCAGTAATGAAGAATCAGACATTACCCAGAAAGCCTTGGTAGGAGAAGTTTCTATTCGTAGGAAGTGCTTGTCAAAATGCAGGTTCCTAAACGGTCAATATTTGGAGAATAAGTGATTCATGGTTTTTGTGCTCAGCCCTAATGAGACATCTGTATTACCTTTTTCTTTTTCTTTTTTTTTTTTTTTTTTTTTTAGATTTACTTATTTATTATGTATACAGTGAGTGTTCAGCCTGCAGACCAGAAGAGGGCGCCAGATCTCATTACAGATGGTTGTGAGCCACCATGTGGTTGCTGGGAATTGAACTCAGGACCTCTGGAAGAGCAGTCAGTGCTCTTAACCTCTGAGCCATCTCTCCAGCCCCTGTATTACCTTTTTCAAAGCTGAGGGGATAGTCAAAAGGGGAGCAGAAGAATGTAAAAGTTAGAGTACAGAGACAAGTGCTATAAAATACTGCTGTCTGAAGATGACATAGCTATATCCCTGAACTCACAATACCATTGACTATCTGTAGAGGACCTGAAAAAACTGGGCCCATCAATATTCCATCCCAGATGGAGGAGATGTACATAAGTTCTCACTCCTCCAATACACTTACTATATTAAATCTACTTAAATACACTTAAAAGTTACAGGGGAATGGTTAGTTATATTGCACAGTAGGGTAGTCACTTGTACATTGCTCCTTCTCAAGCAAGTAACCCCCCCCCTTTTTAACTCTCATGCAGATAAACCTAATTAAATGCAAGGAAACAAGTACACACGCATGTGCAAGGCATGAAAATAGAAGGAGACTTGGAAAGAAATGAGATTTTGTAGAAAGGATAAAGGAATTGTAGATGACAAGGAAGGTGTTGTTAGGCAAAGAATATTATATAATATAGATATATATGAAATTGTGAAAGACATTTGAAAATAAAGAAAAGAATACTTTAAAAGAAAAGTTCTTAAAAGGCACATATACATGCTTTATTGCATTAAGTGAGAAGTCCATAAAACATGTGTATGTTAACAACTATGTATTCATTTTATTAATTTACAATTATTTAATTCAACTGAAAGATCTAAGAGTTTAGATGGTACTAGGATGAGGCAACCTCTGAAGAATTGCATTATTCTTATAGTGTTTTGTTTCAAGTTCATGACAAAGAAGCAGTATAAGACATTTTTATTGATGGACCTGGAGAGATAGCTCAGCATTTAAGAGCTGGGACCCAGGTATGGTTATCAGCATCCACATGATGGCTCACGATCATCTGTAATTCCAGTTTTAGGCTACCTGATGCCTCTTTCAACCTCTGTTGGAACCAGGCACCCACATGTTTCACATACCTCCATGAAGGCCAAATAGTCAAATACATAAAATAAAATAAATAAACATAAAATAATTTTAAAGTATCTTTATACTGAAATAAATATGAGATGATTTTGTAAACATAAAATGTATTTATTCATTACACAAATAATAAAAGACAAAACAAATTAATGTAACATATTTACAGAATATAGGTTTTCTTTATTTGGTAGAAAAACATTTGACCCATAATCTCAGATTCACTGTGCTTTTGAAATCATTCATAGGGGACTTTTCAAAATTTTGTGCTATTACAGGAGTAAGTAAATTATATGGGCATTTTTTTATTTAAGTCTATCTACCTATATATGATAGTTCATAATTTTAATTGTATTCATTGTCATGTGACTTATGAGTTTTCCTGCCCTATATGTCTTCTCTATTTGTATAATTAAAAATTTCACTTTACTTTTAAGTGAGTGTATGTGTGCATTCATGCATGCACTTATGTGTTTCTCTGTATGTGAGTAGTTGTATGTACACATGAGTACAGGTATCTGTGGAGGCTAAAAGACCATACAGTATCCCCTCAAGCTGGAGTTATGACACACTTGTTTCTGCCCAACTTGGGTTCCAGAAGCCAAATTTGGGTCTTCAGTAAGAGGACCAAGCACCGTTAACCACTGAGTCATCTCTCCAGCATTCTGTCTGTGTGAATTTTAATTGTAAAATGTATTTCAGTCTTTTCAATCTTATAACTGTCACTAATGTAAGAAGCCATTTAAGGATTTAGTACTGAAACTCTGCATATCTACCATGAAATAAGTCTTTATGCATGCACCTGGAATATCCATTTCTCAGGTTTCCAGAGCTCAAGTAGAAACAGACGTTTATTCTCCTGGAATCAATTTGTTCATGTAAACTTTTATCTCAACTTTATTATCAGAAATTCTGGAAAATTTTCTTTAATGATCCTGGAAACAATAAATATAATGTATTATTTAATCATCTTTTGGTGAGTAAAGCATGTGATCTTTTCAGTATATGATGACTTGTTTCCTTAAATAATAAATAAATAAGAGCAAGGACTTTGAAAGGCCAACAAGTAGTGTCAACACTATAAAACATTAGAAAATATGACAAACATATGGCAAATTCTAAGTGCTCTGAATAGCATGAGAATATATAGTCACCATATTTCCAAGAAATTATGTGAGACATAAAAATGACATCAGAGTATAAATATTAATCAAACACAGATATTCAGGAACCAATGAAGGATAGCATGATCTATGAACACTGAAGTATTGATAACATTTTTAAAACAATAACAAAACAAAACCTTAAAATTAATAACAAAATTATTACTATGAATTTTCTTTCAGTAAAAAAGAAACATTCATTTAAATATTTTTTTTATTTTTCACTTTCCAAAATTTCTTCTTCTTCAGAATAATCTCATGAAAATTTTGAATGGCTATTATCTATGAATAGAGATTAACTTCCTTCCAAAAGTAGCCACTGACATACTGATCCTAAGTCATTCTGTTAAATTATTATGCATTTTTCATCACTTCCAAAGATTAACATAGTCTGTGCACTTTTAAAAATAGGAGCTGTGCGCAGAGTTATAATGGTAAAGCAAAATCCATCGGGGAATGCCTTGGAAAGAGAATACATTTTCATCTGTGAAAAGGAATGTGTAGCCAGACTCTGTAAATAATAAAATCATGATTGTTTAGGGGGATTACGCTGGTCCAAAAAAAAAAGAGAAGCCATTGGAACACTTGTTTGCATGGGAAAGAGAGTGCTATCAAACTCTGGAAATCTGCTGTGAACAAGATAAAAAGCAAATGGCTGATTTTATACCCATAAACCCATAGTTATTCTCTTCTTTTCATGTGTTTTCTTAAGGTAACATTTTTTTTATCCCTCCTCCCACTTTTCCTTTGTCCTTGATATTTTCTATTATCCTACTTTCTCCCTGCCTCTTCTCCTCTGTTTGGTAAACTGTCATCTAATAGCAATTTTAATCTGTATTTCTTCCTCTTCATTAAAAAGGAAATTTCAATTGACATTTTTATGACTCTCCATTCATTATAAACAATTAAATCTATCTTTCTTTGAAGAGATATGACCTTCTTATTATTCACACCTGATAAAGGATGATCAAGTCAATGTAAGTGAGAACTTAAAGATCCTTCATGAAATGAGTCCTGGAGTCAGCCAGATTCTGTTTTCTCGCTGATTTTTTGATGAAACTTTCTTTCTCCTTTCTGTGGCGACTATGAAAGAAAGCAGAGAATAGCCATTGAGGCCCCAGGTTCCAGGGCTATATGACCTAGATTTCTCTAGCTTTTAATTTAGCAGGTGTCCCAGTTAGCCTTAACTCTCATCTCGACGTTGTCTAGACTTGCCTGAGAAGGAGATCTCAGTTGAGGAATTGCCCAGATCATATAGCCTATAGGCATATTTTGGAGGGATTGGTGTATCTTTTAATTGTAGGGACGTCTATAAAACTGTGGGCAGTACCACCTCCATAGTTTGTCCTGGGCTTTATAAAAAAAAAAAAAATCTCTGCATGAGCCTGAGACTGAGTGAGCCAGCAGCAACCTTCTTCGTGTTTTCTATCTCAAGTTCCTGCCTTGAGTCCTTGCCCTGATGTTTCCTCAGGGATGGATTGTGTGTAGAAGCCAAATAAACCCCTTCATACTGTAAGTGACTTTTTTTGTCACAGTGTTTTATCACAACAACAGAAAGGAAACTAGAATACTGGGTTTTTACTGACTTTCAGCAAGTTAACCAAGCACCTTCACAGCCATCCCTCCCTTTTTTGTTTATAATGCAATGAAACAGTTCCTATGAAGAATATGATGAGCTAATGTAATTAAGACTCTGAGTGTCTCCTGCAAGTGCTGGAGAAGCCTGCTAAATAATAAATCAAACTCCTTCACTTCCTGGAAGTAAGCCAGGTAGAAAAAGAGTTCTGAGTAGCCAAACTGGAAAGCACTAATTACTGTGAATTTCAAGTCCAAGAATGAGACAATAACAGAAGTGCTAATGAAATCACACTGGGATTTACTTCACTGGAATTCTGACTTTCATTCTGTTCATCAGTTTTTGAAGTAGTCACTGCCCTAAGCACAAGCATCTGCCCTCTGACTCATTTAATGCATGTATTCTTCATTTCTAGGCATCCTAAAATGTTGAAAATAGTTCAACAGATAAACGATTTTGGTGATGGATAAGGAAAAGAAGATTAAATTAAACACAGCCCCTGACATCAGGATGATGAGCAGACAACTCCAGATGTGTAATCACATCATGTTCCTGCTTTTTACCTTCTTGCCTAAATATCCTCTCTCTCTCTCTCTCTCTCTCTCTCTCTCTCTCTCTCTCTCTCTCTCTCTCTCTCTTTCTCTTTCTCTGTCTCTCTCTCTCCTCCCTCCCTCCTTCTCCCCTCCCTCTTTTAAGAATTTCCAATAACTGATATGGTGTTTTGACTCTAATGCTAATGAAAATATAATTAAACAGTATGTTTGAATTAGACATATGCATTTCTCTATCTTAATACTTGGTTTAGAGAATGTAAAATGAAATTGCTGAGTCTAATGCCCTTCTAGTCATGTGACCACTGGAAGCCACAGGCAGTTGAGGCAGTGGTCCTAGTCAAGTAAAACCTGAGTCTCAAATTCTATGACCATCGGTAGTACTGTCTTCTCAAGTCATGTGTAATACTGAGTAGTGTTATAAAGATGTAAAATGATACTAGAAATTTTTGTTTCCAATCCCCATTTACTACCATAGATACATTTTTGGTTAATTCAGTATATTTTAATAGCATTCAGAAAATTGTTTGAATTTATCTGAACATGGATTTGAAACTTAGACTCAGTGACTATCAACTACACCATGAGCAATACGAAATACCAGGAAGTCCATACTCCATAAGTAAAGACAAGCTGTACCACCATGTGATCACAAACAATCACTTCTATGTTCCCCTAAGTATCATTTGGAAATATTTTCTCAAAGTATAATACACCTACATGAGCTGAAAATAAATCTAATGCTATAGCTTGATGAAGTCTCACAGTGTGATGGACTCAGGAAGACACTGATAAGAAAACTCGAAGAGGAAATGGTTGGTAGTTGAATTCTGAAGATAGCTAAAGGTTTAAGATCCTTGGCCTTGCTTTTGAGATGTTTTCTGTGGAGTACAGACATCCTGTCTGTAACTGGAGTTCTCCTATGCACTCTGGAGACTACACATGAGTTAACCTCATTTCCATATTTCTATACTAGCAATCTGGTGCAATCTATAATACAGAGTAGCTTCATTGAACACTTAACCAAATATGACCTATTGCAGCAAAAGTAATAGAGGCCCTGACCACGGATGTTATGCCTGACTACTCAGCTAAGTGACACGGCTTCGCTCATGCTGCGTTCGATTCTCATTCTTATACATCAAGAGAAACATGAAGCTGGAAGAGAAACTGACTTTGAGACTCAGGATTAGACTTAATTAACGCTTTACCTTAAATTCTGTGTCTTCATGGAACTTGTTAAGATTGCAAGATTCCAGAAACAAAGTACCATAGGTTGGGTGATTTAACATACACTGCAAATACCTTTTAAAAAGTAAACCCAAATGTTAGAAGTCAAGGAACAAAATTAAGAGGATTTTCTTTTTGCCTCCCTCATTTGTTCCCCTCATTGCCTTGAAGGTGCCTCTCCTTCTTCACATCATGTTCCCTCTGAAAATTAGACATATGGGACTAGAAACCATTTTAGCTCATTTGAAGGAAGCTACTCCTTCAAGGTTCTTTTATCCAAATGCCTTCTTATATTTTCCTAAATATTAGGCTTTCAATAACAGTATACAAGGCATCTGGGAAAATAGTTCAGTAGATAAAATAATTCCCATGCAAGAGGAACTGAGTTTGATTGTTGGCACCCATGAAACAAAAAGTTCACACATCATTATGGAAGTTTATAAAAAAACAAATCTAGGCTTCTTGGCACCTGCTTGTGATCTTAGCTCTGTGAAGGCAAAAGCATGACGATTCATGGGGCTCACTGGCAAGCACACACCTCTTGGTGAGTCTCAGGTCAGATGGATGACACCTCAGGAATGACTTTGGAGGCTGCTCTTTGACTCTGGCATGCCCAAGCATCACACACACACACGCACCAGTACACATAAACATATACCCACACACATGGATCAGATTTGATCAAGCCAGACCTCCTGAACCTTAACAGATGGTACCTATCAACAAAGTTTATCCCAGGACTTGACCATTGTCTCAATTTTTTTCAGGATTCCCATAAGACTACTGGTGCCCCCTATCAGAAGGAAGTAGCCTAGAACACTACACTCACATTCCCCAAAAATGGATTATGGATGTTTGTCTTCATTTAGGTTGTTGGTTACAAATTGTGATTGGTCATAGTCCATCTCTTTCTAAAAGAAGAGGGATATGATATGGAAATACATGATACAGATATGATAGGATAAAAGGGTAGATTATTGATTCTACTTTTAAAGAGCAGCAACTTGCTTAAAATGTTTTACAATGCTATGGATTTTAATTCATTAATACAAATTTAAAGTTAATTTTGTGATAACTGCATATGCATTTCTGTTCTCGTTTAAAGTATTATGTTTATGTAACTCATTTAAATTGTAATGGATAATTAAATACAGATTAATAATTAGTCTTCTCTGATAGTCAAACTTATAGTCATGTTAGTTTTCTAGGCATGCATAGATATATTTCAGTTAGATATATTTCATATATATTCAGAAGATTAGGAAGGTAATCTTCAAACACTTCAAAGACCTACAGAGTATAGCATTTAAAATGCTTTAGAAACTTAGACTTTCTGGACAATGAGACATGTCTGCTCCTGGCAGCACCAATATACTTCAAAAAGGAAGATGGGCATCAAAGACACTCCATATGGGATATATCTTCTTCTTAGCAAAAATAGCCATTTGGGCAAGAAACTGTTCTTGCCTGGACTGCTTGACAAAATATTGTATCAACTGGACATAAAGGATCTATGAAAAAATGATTACTGAATTTGCGAAAACAAGGTGAAATGATCCTTCAGGTTCCTGCTTTGCAGAGGAGACTGCCAAACATTATACAGGACACAGGAAAAAGTGACTGAAAGACTAGGCCTATAGGCTGAACATGGAGGCCCCAGTGTTGCAGAGGAACATTAGGTAATTGTCCAGGTAGCCATCTGTCTCTATCATTCTGGATTTTTGGAGTTGCTTACAATGCATTTCCTGTTTACTTAGATAATATTATATCCTTATGAGGTCATTGATATTGGTTATGATAAAATATAAATTAGATATGAAAGTTTAGACTCACAAATGTAGATATTTTCTTTAATTTTGCCAAATACAAATAGACTAGATATTGTAACTGTAATTCTTGCTTGATAACTGTTCTACTATATGTAATTTTATTATGTTAAAGTTAAAAACCTTTCTTTTTATTAGACAGAAAAGGGGAAGTGCTGTAGGATGTCATTCTGTATGCTATTAATATGTGTTGCTCCAATTTGGTTGATAAATACAACACTGATTGACCAGTAGCCAGGCAGGACATATAGGTGGGATAAGCAGACAAGGAGAATTCTGGGAAGAGGAAGGCTGAGTCAGGAGTCACCAGCCAGACGCAGAGGAAGCAAGGCAGAACTGAGAAAAGGTACCAAGGCATGTGGATAAACATAAATAAGAATTATGGGTTAATTTAAGTGTAAGAGCTAGTCAGTAACAAGCCTGAGCTAATGGCCATACAGTTATATAAGTAATATAAGCCTCCATGTGTTTACTCGGGTCTGAGTGGCTTCAGGACCAAGCAGGACAGAGGAAAACTTCAGCTACACACACACACACATGCACCAGTACACATTAACACAGAAGCAACAAATCTCCTCCGTCTCCCCTCTTCACCTATCTTTTGAGAAGTGGCAGCCTGATTTTAACTTCTATGGGTTTGAGTTCTTTCATTTTCTGTTTGTTGGTTTTACATTATGAACAGTACTGGGCTTCACACAATTTCCTTCCAGTACATTGTTCATTTAGGCAATATCAAATCCATATTCTTACCTTTTCTGCTCCGCTCAAGCTCCTTTCCTTGCTTCTGTCAGTCTCCCTTCCACTTTCATGACATCTGAGTATAAATGGATTTATGCACCCATATAATATCTAGTAGCAAAAATTATGAAATTTGTCTTTGAGTCTGGCTTCCTTTGTTTAATATGATTACCTCAATTTCCATTCATTTTCCAGAAAATGACATTTTTATCATTTTTAGCTGAATGCATCTTCACTGTTTACATATATCATATTTTCTTTGTTTATTCTCCTGTCTGGACACCTAGGTTAATATGATAATTTGGCTTTGTGAGTCATTAGACAATAATCATGAATAAGCAAGCATCTCTTTTTGTACATTTGCTTGGATATGGGGGTATGTACTGAGAAGTGATAAACATGTCATTTGGTATTCCTCATCAGTTTTTGAGATATCTCTCTTCTGATTTCATACTGTCATAACTAATTTACATCCCTACAATAAGAAGAAAATTTTCCCTTTTTCCAATAGCTTAACCAGAATTTGTTATTTATTTGTTTTTTTGTTTGTTTGTTTTTGTTTTTGTTTTCATTATGGCAGCTTTTCTGGTCTGGGTGGGATGAAGTCTGTTTAGTTGTACCTCACATATCTAACATAGTGAAGGATTTTGAACATAGTGCAGTTTTTGAAAGCAGTGTTCATGCCAAATCTCTCTTGTGTATACTCATTTATATCAATCCAACAATGAAGCAGCATTCTATTTCTCTCTTCCCTTACCAACTCTTGCTGTTCATCATCATTTTAATAGGAACTATACTAATAGATATGAGATGACATTTTATTATGGCCTTAATTTGTTTTTCTCTGAAGGTTAGGGCCACTCAACATCTGCGTTCATTTATTCATAAACCCTTATTTCTTTTTTGAGAAATATATATTCATATCCTTTTTCTATTTTAAAATCAAATTGTTCTCTTACTAATGAGTTGATTTCCTTATGTACTTCAGATACTGTGTGTATTGCTTGCAAATATATGTGTCCATTCAGTAGGTGGTCTATTCATTTTATTGTTTCCTTAGCTTAAAGCTGCTGTGGTTATCCTTACACCTTTAGGTATGAAGGGACATGACAATTTAAGTGCTTAATACAGACTTATTTTTCACTAATAAACATTTGCATGAATTCAATAATTCTAAGTGGATTGGGAGAAGTAAGCATATGAAACAAGGACTGATAAATGTAGCTAGAGTTTTCCTGCCTGGCCCACAGTCAGGACAAATCTCTCTCATCTGCCAGTCCCACAGCCGCTCAGACCCAACCAAGCAAACACAGAGACTTATATTGGTTACAAACTGTATGGCCGTGGCAGGCTTCTTGCTAACTGTTCTTACAGCTTAAATTAATCCATTTCTTTAAATCTATACCTTGCCACATGGCTCGTGGCTTACTGGCATCTTCACATACTGTTTGTCATCGTGGTGACTGGCAGTGTCTCTAACTCAGCCTTCCACTTCCCAGCTTTATTCTCCTCCTTGTCCTGCCTATACTTCCTGCCTGGCCACTGGCCAATCAGTGATTTATTTATTGACCAATCAGCAACACACTTGACATACAGACCATCCCACAGCAGATAAATGTTCTGTTGCAATAACTTCAGTTGAGGCCATCTCAATTTGTACAACTTTTGTTATTTCAGTAAAAGATGTTATGTTTTCTTCTACATCATCTCCCACACAACTGGCCACAGTCTCTGACATCTCTTCTATCTTTCCCTTCCCCTTCAACTCCCAAATCCTGGGGCCTTCTAAATTCTATTCTTCCACCCATCTTTCTCTCAATTTCATACTCTTCTCTGGCAATTATGACCTCTTTTTTGTCTCTAATCACTATTTTAAATTTTAGACTTATTTGGATGACTGCATATTCTACTTCTAAGGCTAACCAAAGATGTAAAAAATTCTTCAATGTATAATAGTGAGTTTTACTCTAAATCTTCTATCTCAACCATACTTAGTTTCCCATATTCCTATTTATTTCACCAATTGGTCCTGAAACACTAGCTCCAAAATTTTGCCCAAGACAACTGTGTTTCTCCAGCTCTACTGGAATGAGAGTAGTTCAAGCCAACATTATCTCTGGACTAGTTAATAGATTTCTAATTGATTTTGGCCCATCGTGTTTTGGCACTCTATATACCTTCTATGTACTCTAAAGACCTCAAGAGCTACTGCTTGTCTGCATGGTCCCTAACTTCTACACGAAGGAGCTTTTGATGCTATATTGACACTTATCTAAGCTTCATACATATTACAGCTTTTCATGCAAATCGTCACTGCCTTTTGTGTTCATTGTATGTTAGCCTGAGGATCACTTCCACACATCTATGTTAACTAATGTATGAAAGCCCTATAGGTTCTAGATCTGCAATATATTCTTTAACAAATTATTTGCCATTGTGAAATGTTTCTCCCTAACCCATTATTATGTAAGTGTTAGCAGACCAGGCATCTCACTCATTGTGCTCTATAGAAACACATAGAACAATTTCTACTATGTGGTAAGTCACTAAATTCTAGTAGAAGGAAATACATGAATATGAAATATTTGTACCATTTAAAGTTTATTTGATTTTCTTAACATCAAAATAACAGTGAAAATAGTAATGGTTGTGGTGATATTTTATTTATGCTCTAATAAATAAAGCTTACATAGAGATCAGAGGAAAAAGCCAGCCACTATATTAAATACAGAGGTCCAGCAGTGGCAGCATTCAGGAGGCAGAGACTCATCCGGGTCTCTGTGAGTTCAAGGACACACTGGGAACAGAACCAGGCATGGTGACACACCTTTAATTCCTAGCACTAGTTAAACATAGAGGTCTGGAGGTCTGTATAGACAGATAGGAAGTGATAGAGCTGGGTGGAAAGACGAAAGTAATGTGACTGGGCAGAGAGAGGAAGTGAGATGGCAGGGACAGAGAGGTATATAGGTGTGGGTATACAGGAAGTAGCTCTCTCTGGAGGCTGAGGAGTTGGTAAGGTGAGATTGGCTGTGGCTTGTCCTATTCCACTAATCTTTCCGTTTTCACCCCAATGTCTGGCTATAGGTTTTTTATTAAGAAGACCTTTTAAGATTTGTCTTACAAATAATACTTAAAGAAAGAAACTGTGTTGATTTACAGGTATTTTATGGATTCTGTAACACTACAAAGGACATAATTGTTGAAAACTTAGAAAATAGGCCAGTGAGATGACTCAGCGAGTACAGGTCAAATAACCTGAGTCTAATCCTTGTGATACCATGGTGTAATGAAAGAACCAACTCCTGAATGTTGTCCTATGAAATCCATATTCCAGCTGTGGCAGGCATGCAAACCCTCCTTACCACTCTACACACATACACACATGCACACACACACACACAGTAACTAACTAACTAACTAACTAACTAATGTGAAATAGACTAAAAATTATAGAATAGCCTCAATACTGTCAGTTCTAAAACATTTTTATGTAATCACCTAGGGGATAAAATAAAATGCTAGTTTAAATACTGCAGTTAAATAAAATATGACATTTCAATGATACATAGTACAAAAGTAATTCTTAATAGTGCTATTTATTCAATAAAATTAGTTTCTAAATTGTATTGTATTTTGTAATACTGAATAAAAGATTTTACTTTGAGTACAAAGAATGAGTATTTGGCTATGCTTTCATGGTGTGGGAGGCTGTTATGCTAGAGATTGTAGAAAGAGAGGGGATAATGATTTGAATGGACAATTGCTTAATGGTGCTTTTATTATTTGTTGGAATTTATTTTCATGTCTAGGTATTTCAACATAGTCACCATTTTGCCAGTCTTTTGTGTTAGAACATGTAAGAAAAAATCTATTCTTTTTCTTTATAACTCCTAATATGAATGTTTTCAACTTGCCCTTAATATAATTTTCTGCTTTCTTTTATAGACATATATACATACATACATACATACATACATACATACATACATACATACATACAATACACACACACACACACATACACACACACAGAATAAATAAAGGACAATGTAATAATTTTTAGATCACTTTCCCTCCACTGGGTTCAATTGCATTGATTTTACATATGCAATGTTATTGGTACCATGAATGTAAAATAATAACCTAAATTGAAAATTAAAATTTCAGAACATAGGCTTTACATCCTGCTTCGTGAGCTAGTGATATTTTGGCATTATTATTATTATTGATCATTATAGTTTTATTTATAAAGTGAGAAGTGGAGTAGTGTCATCTTATTTAAACATCTTCCATTGTAATGAACTCTTGAACAATGGAGGAAGGCCAACCCTATTAACTTACATACAATCTTCAGCACTGAGCCAGAACATATCTGTTTGCAATTACCCATGAATTTTCTTTCTTTATTAAGGGAATTAAGAACTTGCCCATGCCTCTCTTCCTCTTCTTCCCTTTCTTCCATTCACCCTTCTCCCCTCTCTCTTATGCTACTGGGTGTTTAAAGTTAAGTAAGGGGGGTTTTTACTAACTTTCCTTCTGCTTAATTCTTTCTGAAATAATCTAGAGTAGACAATTAGCTTCTTACTTAATATGAAGAATTACACAAGCTTTGAAATGACTTTCAATTGTAGTCAAAGGAAAAGGACTCAGTTGACAAATTAACTGTAAGAAACATACTATTAAGATTGCTCCAGGTAGGAGATACTGAATAAATGGCACCAGGTACATTGCTTCATATCAAATGATAAACAGTCCTTCATTTAACTAAATATTTCTTATAAAAGGTCCCTAATAGAACATTAAGCACAATAAAGCTGTGTTTATTATTCTCTTCATTAAAGGAAGGGATATTCAATTAAGATCTGGAATTTTATTGTGGGGGTATCTTTGTGGATTTCTGTGGGCCTCTCTAGCACTTTGCTTCTTCCTATTCTCATGTGGTCTTCATTTACCATGGTCTCCTATTCCTTGTTCTCCCTCTGTTCTTGATCCAGCTGGGATCTCCCACTCCCCCAAGCTCTCTTTCCCTCGACCCTCGCCCTTCATTTCTCCCACTCATGTCCAGGCTGTTCATGTAGATCTCATCCATTTCTCCGTCATTGGGCAATCCCCATGTCTTTCTTGGGGTCCTATTTTCCAGGTAGCCTTCCTGGTGATGTGAGTAGCAGTCCAGTCATCCTTGTTCCACATCTATGTCCTCCTATGAGTGAGTACATACTATGTTTGTCTTTCTGAGTCTCGGTTACCTCACTCAGGATGATTTTTTCTAGATCCATCCATTTGCCTGAAAACCTCATGATGTCTGCTGAGTAGTATTCCATTGTGTATATGTACCACATTTTATTTATCCATTCTTCAGTTGAAGGGCATCTAGGTTGTTTCCATGTTCTGGCTATTACAAACAATGCTGATATGAACATAGCTGAGCAAGTGCTCTTGTGGTATGATTGAGCATTCCTTGGGTATATGCCCAAGAGTGGTATAGCTGGATCTTGGGGGAAATTGATTCCCAATTTTCTAAGAAAGCGTCATATTGATTTTCAAAGTGGTTGTATAAGCTTGCATTCCCACCAGCAGTGGAGGAGAGTTCCCCTAGCTCCACATACTTTCCAGCACCCCAACAATAGACTGCTGGCAATGGTCAAGAGACAGCCTGAACTGACCTACTCTGGTGATGTGATGGCCAAACACCCTAATTGTTGTGCTAGAAACACCATCCAATGACTGAGGGATCTGGATGCAGAGATTGATGGCTAGGCCCTGGGTGGAGCTCTGGGAGTCCAATTAGCGAGAAAGAGGAGGGTTTATATGAGCCAGAATTGTTGAGATCAAGGTTGGATAAAGCACAGGGACAAATAGCCAAACAAATGAAAACATATGAACTATGAACCAATGGCTGAGGGGCCCCCAACTGGATCAGGCCCTCTGAATGGGGGAGACAGTTGACTGGCTTGATCTGATTGGGAGGCATCCAGGCAGTGGGACTGGGTCCTGTGCTCATTGCATGAGTTGGTTGTTTGAAACCTGGGGCTTATGCAGGGTTGCTTGGCTCAGCCTGGGAGGAGGGGACTGGACCTGCCTGGACTAAGTCTACCAGGTTGATTTCAGTCCTCTGGGGAGGCTTTGCCCTGGAGGAGGTGGGAATGGGAGGTGGGCTGGGGGGAAGGTGAGGGGGGCGGGAGGGGGGAGAACAAGGGAATCCGTGGCTGATATTTAGAACTGAATTGTATTGTAAAATAAAATAAAATAAAAAATAAAAAAAAATTAAAAAAAAAGATCTGGAATTTTAATGCTGCTGCATGAAATATCATTCATGCTTCCAAATTTGTGTTGTTGAGACAGTTAAAGTTTGAGTAAAATAATCCCCTCCACCAAAAAATTAACATTAAAAAAACAGATAAAAAGAAAGAGAGGAAGAAAGAAAGAAAGAGAAAAAGAAAAGGTCACAAAGGTCACATGTTGGTTGGACTTCTGTTTCTCAGCTGGTGACAATACTAAGAACAGTTGGTTCGCTATTCAGCCATCTTTATCTGTGAGTTAATCCAGTAATTTAATCCGTCCTAGTCATTATCGATTGTGCTACTAGGAAGGGGGCTATGTTGGAGAAAGTGGGTAACCTGAGCTTGCTCTAAAGTGTATACTTTGCCCTCAGACAAAGTCTTCTCTCTTTTTGTTTCCAAGCTACCAAGAGGAAAATATCTTTAGTGTATCATTTCTCTTCTCCATAATATATTGCCTCAGATACAATGGAGGCAGCAAACCATGGATGCAAGATTCTGAAAATGTGAAACAGAACAAATCTTTCTCTTGTTAATTTGATTTTCTCAGATATTTTGTCAAACCAGGAATGAGCTTGATTTACACAGACGCATTATACTTAGGGATTTGCTGAACTACTAGAGGTGAATTTTTGTGAACCTGGGAAATTAAAATTCTTTAAATCTAATTTAAATGGTACAAAAAACATATTCGTAGGAGGAGTCTAGACCCATTATGTGCTGCTTTACATTTTATGTCACTCTTTTTTTTTCTCAGATATTGAACAGGGGTAAATGGCAAACAAATATTCAGTAAAGAATATGAGGCTGCGTGATGGGCAAAGCATGAAAGGCATTGCCCCTTGTTTTTAATGTATAAGTGACAGGATAGGGAGGGAGCAGGAAAACACACATCAGAGTGGGTCCTTGATAATGCCCTTGAGAGATTAATTGGCATCTCATCATTTTTCTGTTGAATTTTCTTCACACATTTATTCTTCTTTCAGGACAATCATCAGAGCTGGATATATAGGCAAGTTTTAAATTTTAGGCTAAATAAATTACCTTAGAGCAAAGTTTCTGTATTTTTTTAAATTTGAAAATCAATGCTAAGAGAAACAAGCACCCCCAAAAAAGTTCTTGGATTTCAATGGTTAATAACGCTGAAGGGATTCTTGCAGAGGCAATTTGATCATCCGTGGGAGCTAACAACTAATGGCTTAGATCAAGAACTATATTTCAATCAATCAAGAATAGTTTATTGAGTGTCTATTAAATGGAAGTTCAATCCATTTCCATTGCAATCCGCCTTTCTCAGCCTCTAGTGGAATTCAAGCAATAGATTCTATTAGAATGGAGAAAGAAAAGTCTCCCTTGAGCCCATCCTTTCAGTTACTCGCTCCAATGTGGATATGAGCAACAGTTCCTCAGAACATGAATTTAAAAAGTGATATGAAGAAAGCTTTTTGCACTGACTCTGGATAATATCAATTGTAAAACTGGCCATTGTCATATTTCAAATGTGCTAAAAGCATATGATGCCAGGTTTAGCTTTCTAATTACACAATAGTGAAATGTGTGTTGCCCACTAAAGTCTACCTGAGTGTTAGCATTGATTGAATGCTAGTTAATATAGAAAATATTGACATATTATATTTCAATAGGTAAATTTATTTATTGTTACTTAGAGTAAAATGTATTAATGCATTACACATAAAATCAGAGGCATAATATACAGACTCTGACAGGGGTTCAATACCTGTGTATTCCCTACCATCTATTTACTCTCACATATATTCATACTTTTAATTAATTCAGGAATTTATTAAGTTATAGCTAATTTATTACAAAAATTCCTGATACAGAACCCTCCAAAAATAATTTATTCTCTATTGGGAATTTCAAGATAGAGAAGAAAGGATTCAGAAAATTTAAGGAAAAAAAACGTCAACAGGTCAGGCTCCAACCCTTATAACAAACAGTAACTTATAAACACTAGCAGCTGAAACTCACCATTAATGAGCACTGTCTTCTGCTGCATTCATAAAATTTACATACATTAAAACTGCTTAGCTTAAAACACAAATGGTTCACTTGAAAGTATTAAAGAGAGAAACTCATAGGATTACAGAAGTAGTCGCAAATCCCAAGCCAAGTTCCCAAAGGATATAACCAAAATAGTATAAAAGGCAAATAACTCTGTAACTAACTACAATTTTGCTGAAATTTGGCCAATGAAATTCTGTGCCCGTAGCCAAATTCAATAAAAAATAAAAATAATAAACAATAAATAAATATGAATTTCCCAAAGACTCTAAATTGACCCCTCTTGTCCTTTAAGCACAATTGTTCTAGTAAAGGAAGAGGTACTATGGAAGCAAAAGCTACCTCAGTTGGTCTTACAACTTAGCCTTTTTAGCATTTTTTTAAGAAATAAAGACAACAGAAATAATAAAGAACTATCACAGAACAATTTTTAATCTCCTCCCTGTCCTCATTTGTAGTGCATGAAGTTAAGAGAGCCAAAGAATTGTCAGATTAAGGAATTGTCAAAGACAACATTTATTGCATTCACTCTATTCAAAATACCAAAGGAGGGGTATGAACTAATGTATATGAAAGCAAGATACAAACAGAAATATTGTCTTCCCTGCTCTTCTCATTCCTGACTAAATGGTAGTGAAGCAGTATATTCTGTATACCAAGATATAATCAATTATTATATCATCACATAAGCTACCTTATTATCATTAAGTTGCAATAATGGATGCTAAAATTGCCATAATAGTGTGATTTTAATGTTTCTACTTTCAAGAGAGAAAGATTTTAAAAAGAAGGATTAAATATATTTATGTTGCTCTATATGAGTAAAGTCATTTTTAGAATTCATTTTGTAATTGTCTCATAGTGAAAACTAAAGAAAAATTTAATATTGGTTTTATGTGGTTGACATAAAGGACAACTCTGAGTTTCATAATTATCTTCAAATCTGCGTCAGTTAATAGAGCATTCCTGCTTCGTATTGCTAGATGAATAAGTGTATCCTTATGTGGAATTAGGAACAGGATGAACTATGGCAACCAGCTCTAAATGTTTTGGCAGTATATATGCAAACTAGCTTAGAGTATTTAAGCAGAAATTATCACCTCTGAGTCTGTTCCATCACATACTTTCACTACTGCAAATTAAGGCCATAATAATCAAATATGTAGATAGAATTAAATATCTCAGCTTCCCAGATGGTGTACAAAGTATGTGCTTAATAATCTTTATGTCCTAAAAGCTGACCAGTCATGGGTGGGACAGAAAACTTCCTGCAAGAGAATGGAGGATGCATCTTTGCCATTCCTTGAGTTAAAGGCAGAGCTGGAGAGAATGGTTTATGTAGAATGAGCCCTCACTAAAACCCAAATCTTCCAACAGATTATTGAAGACTGAGAAATAAGCATGTGTTGTTTGTAAGCCACACATTCGGGTGTCTCTATTTTACTAGCACAACCAGACTAAGACCAAATCCTTAGCCTCTGCCATCGGGGTTTTAACATACATGTTAAAAGATTTTTTTCTAAGTTTCTCCTAACTATTGATGTTTTCTTGAGTTGTTTTTCCTCATATTAGGTTGTGTCAGCATAGCCAAATTGTTTATAATCAAAGAACGCTGCACTATGCTTTATCTATAGTTGTCTACATAAGATCCATGGTTGTCTCTTTCAACGTTTCTGGAAAGTTTATTTTTGCACACTTAGAATAAAAGTTCTATGTGACAGAGGATGCCTTGGTAGTAAGTATATACAAAGGCTCTGCAATGCTCTCCTGCTCAGTGGGGTGGTGGGTTTGTCTCAGCAATTGCTTCTGTCTTCCTGCACCACTCACGAATCATCTGAAATTGTATTTACTGCCATTCTGTTCTTTGCATAGAACTTCTTTATAGATCTGGCTTTCGAATCTTTGCTTCCAGTCAGGCAGCTCAGAAGTCCATCCAGCTTTTCCTTTATTCTTTTGCTAACATTGCTCTCATAGAGATAAAATTATGTAATGTACAATTAATTTTTATTAGCTTGGATATTTTCTCTGCACTAAAAGACATTATTGTGACAAAAAATTGAACAGTATTTCTTGTGATGCAGTAGTTACAGTCATGACATCACTGGAAACCTAAATTTATACTGACCATTTCTGTCTAGTAAAGTCTGCATCAAACTTCGTATAACACATTATAAAAGTAATAAAAACCAGCCGGGCGGTGGTGGCGCACGCCTTTAATCCCAGCACTCGGGAGGCAGAGCCAGGCGGATCTCTGTGAGTTCGAGGCCAGCCTGGGCTACCAAGTGAGTTCCAGGAGAGGCGCAAAGCTACACAGAGAAACCCTGTCTCGAAAAACCAAAAAAAAAAAAAAAAAAAAAAAAAGTAATAAAAACATGCATCTTTAAATTTAACCTAAAATATTTCTATAGCTTGGCTGTTAACATCATGTACTGCAGAGATATTTTATCCAAATTTGCTTTATTCAGTATGATTCAGGTCAATTGACAAAGCCTATACAATCAAGAACTATATATTTCAAAATCTCAAATTTTTTAACCTCTTACATACATAATTTTCTTACCTAAACAAAAATAGCCATTTTGTGTGAGTCATAATATTTTTCACAAAACACACCTTTGGTGACAAAATATTAAATATGAGCTACTCATTATGTTATAGCTCCTATCCCATAAAGCCTTCTACAAGAGCAGACATTTGGATTAGATCAAACACCAAAAGTTTCAACCCTTGGTTATTCCAGGGAGAAACTTGAATGCAGCCTTGGAGGTAGAGATTTGGTGGTCTGGCTTCTTTGGCACTAACCTTTAAATGTGAAATTTGCCTTAGGCCCCCTTCTGTTCATTTTAAATATTGCTTTACAATATGGGTCAGACTTATTGAAGATAACTGTTCTCTCTATAAATTTGTTCTAGTCTCAATGACGTAGCATTATCTAAGGAGTAGATTATATAAAAATGAATCAATATCTCCTATTTCAAAATTTTATGAGGACATAAGGTTTGCAAGCCCCAGCTTTTGCTGGTGCATTACACACCTTGCCTTCTGTCTTGGTAGACACTATTTTCTCACAGTAATTTTAAATCCTAAACAGATTTCAAAATTGTATTTCAATATACTTTCAGTCTTGTTACTACTAGTTTAACAATAATTTATGAACTGTTCTTCTCCAGACAATTTTTGATAATTTCTGCTGCTAAGATTTTATTTTTATTCAAAAGTTTCAGGATGCTTTTGTAATGTGAACTTAATGAAGAATAAACTTGAGATTCTGTGACTTTGTTTTTTCCCCCGTGTTCATTAATCCAGATAATATTTATAATAATTAATGTGTAGAAAGTACCTATAATGTGCTAGATATATTACACACAAATTACAGTATATCCTCAAAATAGCCCAATTTCATAGGAGTAAATGTCTTTCTAATTTATAACTTCGAAAATTAAGCCAGGAAAAGTGCATCAGATCACTCAGAAGGCTGTCCAGAGACTCCATACAGAACCCTCAAACAAATCCACCTGCCATTAGTTTTTTCCTGTACAAACACCTGGTCTTTCTAAAGCCTGTGTGATAACACCATTCAAAACAATGTGTTTACTAGTCATTTTAGAAAGCTGTTATTGCCCATTGAGCAAAATTTTAGTAACTTTTATCTCTCCACGCTTTTGGCAAACATTTCCAGGTGGTTTTAAATTTATCTATCTATCTATCTATCTATCTATCTATCTATCTATCTATTTCTAGTTTTAAGGTCAAAATAAGATTTTACAGAAATTAAATTTGCTTGAAAAGTTATTTATATTTAAAAAAAACTAAAATGTCTCTGTATCGTTGTATTGCTAAATAGTCATGTGTTCCACGAAATGGTGGTATTTTTATAATAATTAGCAGCTACCAGTTAAGGTATATGCTTAATTATTTTGTCCACTTTCTCTTCTGGCTATTCATGTTTTTCCTTGATCTCTCCCTTTCTATGATACATTTTGGTCTGGATTGAAAAAAACACACTTTAAATAGTAACTATCAACTGATTAAAGTAAATGGAACTCTTAAAAATTATTCTCCCTCCTCTATTACTTCAAATTGGCAAACTCTAACATAAAATATATGTATTTTTTCTTCTAAATATATTCCTCATGCACTGAATTCAGCAGGCCATTTTCGCAAAGAGAAATTACATATTTTATTTTTGCTGCTATGGTCTTCTATCTCAGATATTCATTTTCATTAATCTGTGACATAATCAAATAATGGATGATTTTACAATATAATCTCTTAATAAAATGTAGGTTAGATTTGGCAGAACCAAAATTCCAACTTGCCAATATAACTCATATTTTTAATTGCTACTCTCTAAGAATAGTTATTCTGAAATACATGTCTCACTTTTATTAATGTCATCATATAAGCAAACCAAAGCTGGATGGATACTTTGAAATCAATAGAGTACAGGTTGGATTAGGGCCTGGAAAGATGAGCCAATTCAGAGAACTTACTGCTTGTGCAGAGAACCTGATTTCAGTTCACAGCATAGATACTGGTAGCTTATAACTGCTTGTAACTCCAGCTACAAGGGATCTGATGTGCTCCTCTGGCCTCTGCAGGCTAGAATGAGCCTGCATATATGTTTACATTCCCACCCAGAAGCACATAGATATAATTACAAATAATATGAAATAAAATATAATAAAGCCAGTACCAGACATGAAATATTTTTGTTCCAGTTGTTGGTCAGGGAAGTCCAAGTAGCTCTCAAAACAATATGCTGTTATCTATGATTGACTCTAAGAGGCAAGATATCACACACTTAAGTCACAGACCTTGGAGGATTTGAGCTAGATCAAACCTGATAACTTCTTTCTTGTGTTCTAATCTTCCATAGTAACAGAAAGTGTTACGATATTAAAGTAGTAAGCAAACTGTCAAGGGAAGGAATTGATCAATTGTCCTAACAAACTGTGATGACGGTCATGAACCACAATGAACATCATGACAAGATATCCCTAAAGGTCCATAACCATCAGCTATCTAATAGGACTTAAGGCATACATAACTGGACAGAAGTCATGCCTTGTACTAGAATCCTATCTAAACAACTGGAGTTAGTAAGTCATTGTAAAGAATTGCTAAATGGTCTTATAAATGAAATACACAGAGCCAGGTATTGGGGTAAATTCTGAAAGATCAGAGAAGCAGAAAGAAGCCACAGCCAACCTCACCTTGCAAACTCCTCAGTTGATCTTGTTTCCTCAGACTGAAGGCCTCTGAGTCCTCACCTGAATGGATCTTAGCTGAACTGCTGCTAAAAGCCAAAAGCTTAAAAGCCTCTAGTTTCTGGTCTTCATGCCTTTTATACATTTCTGCTTCCTGCAATCACTTTCTGCGATTAAAGGCATGTGTCTTTCCTGAGCAAAGACATGAGATCTCCAGTGTTGGGATTAAAGGTGTGTGCCACCACACCTGGCTCTATTCCTAGTGTGTCCTTGAACTCACAGAGATCCACATGAATTTCTGCCTCCCAAGTGATAGGACTAAAGGCATGTGTGCCACCATTTTCTGGCCTCTATGTCTAATCTAGTGGCTGTTCTGTTTTCTGAGCATCAGATAAGTTTATTAGGATACACAATATATCAACCACAAGCCATGGATCTTAGAAGAGAATCTAAAAATCACACTTTTGTTGATTGTCATAATCCCTAACTGCAGTTTCATAATTATCCCTTATAATTATATCCCTTATAGATGACTGATTTTAGCATAGCTTCAAAGAAGATTTCTTCACAGTATATGGAGATCATTACAGAAAACCACAACTGGACACATACAGAAATCAAAGAAACATAGTGAGTCCAGCTGCAAAGAATACATCTACAACACAGCCCCTGCACCTAAGGCTCAGGGAACATCAGAGAAGAGAGGATGGAAAGACTGTAAGAGTCAGAGGACCAGGAAGGCTGCTATGAATCTGTATCCCCTAGAATAGTTTGCCTAACTAAGACTTGAGCAATGTCAATACCAATAGGTATGCTAAGACAGGAGCAGAGAAATATCATGAGATTCAATCCCTTGGCAAGGGCTTCAGGCAACTATTGACTGTTGGGAGAGGAAGAGCCAGCCTTTCCCAAAGATGGGGCCCTTCCTTGCTTACCTGACCCTAAATGATCAACCCAGAAATCATATATACAAAAATAGGCTTGGCAGATGTATTCTTATATTTGAGTCTGTGTGTAAAACAATAAATAAAAGAAACAATACATCAATTTGAGAGGAAGGGGCATGGTAGGATTGAAGAGAGGTGACATAGGAGAGTTTGGAGGAAAGAAAGGAAAGGGAAATTATTGTAATTGTATTGTAATTTAAAAACACATTCTTAAAAGGTAACATTCAATATTCTAACTTTTATACATGTGTTTACCTGCTTCTCATATAGGCTCCTAATTCTGATTATTAATTGCAAATGTATTCTTCTATGTGCATTAAATATCTCTATCTGAGTACAACTTCCTAATTATTGTTTAACATCCAATTGATTGTTAATTTGGTCAATTAAATTACATACATATTGTTTCTAAGCAAATGTTATTCAAGAATTTTCTCTGAACAACACTAGACATCCCATATTTTATGACCACTAAAATAAGTGGTATTTTTGACAATCTTAACCTTGTACATTTTTCTGTGTCCATCTTCCCAACTACTGATGTTTGATTATGGTACGAAGGATCTCACCATACCCATGGCCTGCAAGTTTTGCTAAGTTCAGAATCCAGGTAAATGCTGTGTACACCAGAGGTTTCAGTGTAAGTTTTAATCTTGTTCCATCTTTTCTCACTAGATAGTTCATTTCAGTATCTCGGGTACATTCTAGTACCCTCAAAGAAACCTGTGCTATGGTCTTCCTAGGGTATAGTATAAAGTTGGCAGTGTTTCTTTTCTAATTGGGTACTTTAAACATTTTGTGTGTATGAATGCTTTGCCTGCACTACATACATGCAGTGCTTGTTGAGGCCATTAGAAGACCTTAGAAGTATTGAAACTGGAGTTGAAGGCAGTTGCGAACAGCCACGTAGGTGCTAGAATTTAATTGAAGTCCTATTAAGAAAGCCAATACTCATACTCTGCCCCTGAGTCATCTCACCAGCACCAAGGACAAACCTGTTTTATATCTTAAGGATATTCTCGGATTTCTTGGCAGAGTTGGCTAATATGCATTCCAGAATTAAAGTCTATTCCATGGGAATCCCAAGACTTCTTTATCTACTTCTTCCTCTATGAAATGTACTGTGATTTTCAGTGCTTCATTCAATAGTTTTTCACATAAAAATAGTGTTAGAAGCAAATTTGTCTCTTTTACCATGTGGGTTATAACTTTAGTGGATTTCAAAGTATTTACTATGTGACATGTTTTATTTTTAAACATCTTTGAATTGATAACAATAATTATATACCCTTTTGAATATGTATTGTTAATAGCATGAGAATACTAGAGAAGTCTCATTAGCATTTCCTGGAAAATATTTGATGTAAAGATATTACAGACTTATTTTTGTCTTTGAATTCAAATGTTGTATGCCAATTATGCTGATGAAAGTTGCCTATAAATATAATGTTGGCACTTAGAACAATGGCAAGTTCAGTAATAGTAGATACTGAAGAAATATTGATGATATAATGATGAATATGTGTGTGAAGTAATAACACATCTGCAAGTATAGGTTTATGTTAAAAATAAAAAGACCAAATATAATCCCAGTATTTTCCATTGGAAAGCAAGGGAATGTGAGTTCCTAAAGATGAGGAGTGCTCATGCTTTCTCGATTTCTATTTCTCTGTATAATGATTAATCATCATTCTCAACTGAACTGTACCCACAGTCACTGTGGAGACTGAGATGTAGCTTTGAGTACATCTTTGGGGACATTTCCAGATGATTAAACGAGGAGACAGAGTCAACTTGAATAAAGGTGGCACTACTAATGGGCTTCAGGCACTAACGTGATTAATTGGAGGAAAACAGAAATTGGGTGCAGTATTAGCATCTTTCTCTTTTCATGTTCCTTCATGATATGGAATGCTATGCTCTACCACGTCTTCTCCATCACTTTGAATTGACACCTTAGAAACCTTGAGCTCAAATGTATCTCTCTTCTGTCAAGTAGTTTCTGTTAAGAACTTATTCATTGTAATTGAAAGGCACTATTTTTTTCTCAAAACTAATGTAATTTGTCTCCCTTCTTTTACAAGCAATTCCCTTGTTTGTTTTTTCCTGTGTGCCGTTGGCTAGTGTTTTACTAGCCTATAGCTAATGTGACATTTAAGATCACTACCAACTATATTCAATCATTTTTCAAACACAAATGCAATGCAGATACTGATCTGAATCCACTCTCTGAAGCATGGTTGTCAATAGATGATAGACATTAATAGGGCTATTGACAGCCCTTCAATTATATGATTAGTCTCTGACCATGATGAAAAGAAAAATACTGATTCCCATCTTCTCACTACCAGACATAGTCAAAATTGAAAGGAAATGAATTGTCTTCACAGAGATTTCAGCAGTTAAATGGAGAGAAAAAGACAGAACAATGACTAGCATCCAAGGAATCACCACTGAAGTCTTATTGTTTTCATTGTGCTGTGTGTGTCTTCTGATATTCAAATCTAGTTAACAAGAGTGGAAAGCTGCAAATCATGTAATGATGCTCAAGCTGACGTTCATTGCATCTAGGAACATCGTTAGTCACACATAAAATCAGCCCATGTTAAATAGCACAAAAGTGATGGTCTGTAATTTAAAAAAACCCCAAAACTATTATTACATGTTTTGTTTTATTTTGATCATTCTAAAATGACTATAAAATGATTATAATGATTCTAGGGAAAATCATTTCATGTTATGAAATCAATTAACTAGGTACATCTATTACAGTTGTTTTTTGCTCAATATTATAAGATATACAGTAGCTACAAGTCTGCATACTGTACACATTGTATGACATCCATTGGAGTACTGAACATGTGATTCTTTCAATTTGTTCCTCTTTCTTTTCTTCTGTTTAAAGTATTTTAGGACTATATAGGTGGTACCTATCATAATGGTTAAAAATGGAGAGACATACCTAAGCAATTGACGGTTGTAAAAGAGTTGTTCTCTCTGACAATATTTTTCTCATACTTTGTTCCTTTGAGTTCTTACAATCGGTTGGTGGCAGTTCTGTCTAGAGTTCTGGCAAGTGTTCATTGACTTATGGTAGTCTGTGGGAATTCAAATAGAAAAGAGACATTTCCTCATCCACACAGATGCCTTCTTTGTCCTATTTTGTGGTGAGAAGAGTGGTTACCTAAGGAGTAAGATGGTTCCTTCCCATCATTGGTCAGCTGTGTATTTCTTATTTTACAAGAGTTTACCCAACCTGTAATTCTGACTGGGACAGTGCATCCCTTTAAATCAATAAAAAAGGCTTAAATTAATGCTGAATGAGGCCCATTAACACCACACTGATTATGCAGTGAACACACAGTACTGTTTACAGTAGACCTTTTTGAGACCTAACCATAACATTAAGACTTGAAATCTATTCTGGGAGTAGGCAAATCTTCATAAAAATTTTATCTATCATGAAAGGCAAATGCTTGTTCATTGTATAACACTGAAAGACATGGTTACTCCTCCTCAGACCTCCCTAAACATCATTAGGTATTAAGAAGACCTATAATTCTTAATTGTGTCAGTAAAGTCAGTGAAAAGATTGCTTCTGTAGGGAGGAAAGAATCCAAGTGCTTTATGTGGGCTGGATGTTAGGAAAACAAATCAGTGTAGAGTGTGGCTAGATGGGAGTTGAGAGGAAAAGCTTGAGACTTATTATTGGAATCATCTAAATGATTAAAGAAAACATCCTCTCTGTAGATCTTCCTAGTTCTTAATACTTGCAATACTTTAAGTACTCTGAAATAATTATCATTTGACTGCTTATTTATTCTGGTTTTTCGATTGGGTTTGTTTGTGTTTGTGTTTATGTTTGCCAGAGTGTGGTTTTCTAAGCATCATGTGTTTGGTGAATGTGTGTATATGTATGTATGTGCATATATATGAGTAAATATGAATTAATTACACATGTAAAACATCTGAATTAGGTACATCTGCAATCCTTGCTTTCTGCTCCATCCAGTCAGGATGTTTAGAGCTGTCACTTGGTGTTATGACCACTAGGAAGACTGCCTTTGGGACGCCTGATGGTGGTTCCCGGGGGTTCGAAGCTCCAGGAGCCTGTACCATCTCTCTCCGAAGGGGAGGAGAGAAGGCGAAGAGAAAGCATCCCAGCAAGGGGTTTTTCCCTCCTACCGCTGGGTCAGGGACTAGCTGGATCTGGAGCAGGGTTCTTAGATTACACAGCAAATTCCCAACTTCAGCACCACAGACAGCAGCACCTCCCGCCTAGAGAGAGGCGCATACCTCCAGCCTTGGCCAGGACTCCAGCTAATGGACTTGGGTCGGTGGCTTCCTTCTCTCTTTTGCTTCCAAACCAGACGAGGGCAGGGCAGAAAGGTTGTTACAGCAAGAGGAGTACGGTAGGAAAAGAGAAGGAGGAGGAGGAGGAGGAGGAGGAGGAGGAAGAGGAGGAGGAGGAGGAGGAGGAGGAGGGGCCGGGGAGGGGAACAAGAAGGGAAGAGGGGGAAGGCTTCCCTTTGCCAGGCTCGCCCGGGTCTGCAGGCGCTGCTGGAGGCAGCGGCTTCTCCAGCTCCCGGCTGCTGTGGTCGCTGCTGCTGTGACTCTCCAGCTAGAGATGCTTCTCAGTGCCGCGCCGCGCTGAGGCCAAGCGAGCACCCGGGCTGTGCTCCACTCCGCACATCCTTGATCTCATCCTGGGAGCTGACAGCCTACTGGAAACCCCTCTGAGTCGCGCTGCCCAGTGGCCACCCGAGCGCTTGCCCGCAGTGGTAACAGCAGCATCGCTGGACACATAGCTCTCCGGTTCTCTCCTGCAGGCTCAGTGCTCTCCAGTTTTCCCCCACGCGTCCTTTGGTGATTTTTTTTTTTTCCAGAGGAGAGGGCGGGGTAGGTGTCAGTCCCCTCCTCTCTCTCACCCCTCCTATTCCTCCTCGGTTTGAATTTCTTCCCCTGGCATTTCACTGGCTCGCAGAGCAAGAGACCAGACCCACACAGAAGGGAAAACAAGGCTGCGCCTCCCCTGCTACTGCCAGCCCAGAATTGGAACCTGGAGGGGGTGAGGGGAGAGGAAACGAAGCAGGAGGAGCTTGGTTTCCTCTAGCATCTGAGGACAGACCAGCTCCTTTCAAGAACCCCACGGTGAGGCGAACTGCATCTCAGCAGCGAGCTTTTGGAGTACCGCTGGCCGGGAGGCAAAGGATGGTGGTGTCTAGGAGAGCAGGCTGCAGGGCAGCGCTCTCGCTCTGGATTCTCAGCAGCTTCATCTGCAAAGCCTGGATGGCTCCTTCCACGTTCCGTAAGTAGCCCTCTCCTGTCCGCGGCTCCGGTTGGAGCCACTTCAGTGCCGCATTGGTGTAAGGGCGCCCAGGCATCAACTCCGAGGAGCATTCGCAGTTTTGCCCCTGGTGTACGTTTGTGTGCATGTATGTGTGTCGGATGCCTGGCACTTGCAGCCACTGCCGCAAAGAAGCAGAGAAACTCTAAACCCAGGGAGATCCTTGTGTGGTGAAGACGATATTCATAATGCTGGATGCTTCTGGAAAGTTGTTCCTAGTCTTAAAGATTGCTCCGCAACTGCTTGGTTAGAGTGATTAGAGTGATGAGTGTGGTCGTTTCTTGGGACTGATCTGTGCAGACTAGAGACAATTACATTTTACTTGGGTAGTGCAGAAGACGAGCAGAAGTTTCTGATTTTTATTGATGGTTTTAACTTACGCATTGGTCTGAGGAGGAAAGAGGAACATACTTCAAGCAGTTTGGGCACCTATGGATTCACTGATTTCCTCTGTCCTCTTAAAAAAGTTAATGCTCACTTAGCAGTTGAATATATATATGTATATATATATATATATATATATATATATACATATATATTAAAATTATGTCCTATATGGGAACTGACAATGCGCTAATTACTTAGTAGTTTGAGGTAATGGGCATGACTCATCCAGGCCATGACTTGGGACTGCTAGTGCAAATGTTATTAATGGATAATGAAGATATGGTTTGAAAGTTTTTAGAAAAATGATGCAGCTGCTCAAAATGTGTGTTTTAAAGGACAGAGGGAGTTAT
Organism: Peromyscus eremicus; assembly: GCF_949786415.1. NCBI lineage: Eukaryota > Metazoa > Chordata > Mammalia > Rodentia > Cricetidae > Peromyscus > Peromyscus eremicus. Next base: position 55,497,348 of record NC_081418.1, read on the forward strand.
GATTCGTGTTTTGGTGAGGTTTAGAAGAAATGGAAGATTCCAGCTCATTTCTGCATTGCTTTAGAAATGCGTACTGTGTATGAAGGGAGGAAAGGCATAGTTGGCTTGGGCTGAGAAAGAGTTAAATGCTGAGCTGATTTTGTGTAGTACTTTGCAAAGTGTTCCTAAGCACAGCCTTGTTTCTGAGGATGGGTGAATCCATTGGGGAAGGAGTATGGAGCTGTGGAGTTCAGAGGAAAATGTCTCTTCTTAGGATAGATAAGCTGAGTAGATTCCAGACGCCTCACATGTGTTTCAGCCCTCCCTCTGTTTATAGTTCTGTGGATGTATTTCTGCTCACCGTTGTCTATGTTTCAATATTAATATTATCATTCCATCGTACAAAATATTAATAAGAGTAGCCTTGAAATGAGCTTTATAGGTTGTGCTCAACAATCATCTACCGTGCTATCATTAGTAGTATTTTCACATATTTCCCAAGTACCTTCTTTGGGATTCTTTGCAGTGCTTATAGATAGAGAAATGCAAGAAAAAAAGAGAGCTAAGTTGTAGTGAACTTGAAAAAAGCAAACTTTATGGTAGTCTCAGAACACAAACAAACCTAAAAAAATATTGTTTTTATCTATGTTCATTCTATAGGATACATGGAAACTGTAAAGCTAGACTGCTTGGTGATGACATCTACAAAAATATGTAACACTACCCATGGGAAATTATTCTGATGGAATTTCCATTTCCATTTCAAAATATGTTAGTGTAGTAGTATAGAATTTGTTTCCATGTTTCCTATAAACTCACTAAAAGTTAAAGTATGTTGTATTCTCTGATCTGAGTTCCTACTTCCCAATAGCTTCCAGAATTCTGTATCTCATCTTTCTTGATGGCTTAGTAGAAATGGATCAATCTGAATCAATCACCGTGTGTTCAGAATGTTATATTTTCCCTTATTACATTGCTATAGTTCAAAGATTCAAAAGTTGTTATTTCAGAAATATGTGCTTAGCTTTTATTATCTAGAATTCAATGAAAATAACACAAAAATCACTACTTTAAAAATATTTGTGTTTTAGCTTTAAGATTTATTTAGTTCTTATTCTATATAATATAAATAGTTAAAATATGTAGTGGATTGATTGAGATAGGTTTTTATTACATTTGAATTTAAGCTCTGAGACACAAGACCAAAGTTGTCCTAAACCTTGGAATTGAATTTAATAATGACTAATACTTGAACTTAGTGATGAGATTGAACTTTTGAATTTATTTTATTTTTACACATAATGAAAATTATTTATTTTATGTTTGTACTTATTTTTGAAGCACTGTATGATAGTTATGTTTTTAATACCTAGAAAGACTCAAGACAGCAAAAAAATGGTAACTCCATGAATTTAAGTTAATGAACAGCTCAACCAGGAGGGGTCATCATGACACAAAAAGTAGCAGAAAACTCATGTAGTTCGTGCTTTGAAAATATGATGACTATGCTCAAATATCCTTTTCCCGAGTAACTTTATAGTATAGAAGGCATATTTCGTATAGATGATTAGTATTTTGAATTTCATAATATGTATTTTCAGTAGACCATTGCTTACGGGTTGTCTCTTTTGCTGTTCTGAGCATGTACATAGGATTGCTCATTCTATAGCTTGCTCATCCTATTTTTTTGTACACACATTTCAATTTAAATTAAAAGAAGTTTATTTCTTAGATCATTTAAAACTATGATCGATTTCTATGTGATAATTAGAATGATGTGATGCTGAGCTGAGAAGTGTATACTTCTTTTCTTGTGAAAGTCCATATGAAAGGCTCAGGAGCACTCCACCACTAGGGGGTAAATTGATTAGACTATGCTTTTAAGACTTACAGAGCTGTCCTAAATGACAGGGGACTTAAGATAGAACTTAGTAAATTTGACGCTTAAATATTATTGAATTTTCACTTAAGTAAGTGTTTGCTCATAAAGGCCAATTCATGTGATTCTTATTGAATCATTCTCATATGATTTACTTGAATCTTATATTGTGAAATGTGTTTTGCATGTAGTCAAAAATATCTTAAAAATATACTGTTACATATATGGCATATACAAACACATGCACATATATGTGACTTAAATATATATTAAAATATAGAGACATATAACATGATATCATATATATCAAAATAGCTGTAAATGTGTGCATATTTATATATTATGTAGCATTATTTAACAATTTTACTTTATTGTCAAGTTCATAGTTAGGACTTTTCCTGTACAGGAGACTGTGATCAAAATATGAAATGATAGTATATAGCTCTATTTCCTCTTTCCTAAATTCATATATTTTTCACCAGAGTGGTATTTTCAAATACAACATATGAAAAATAATATTGAATAAAATCCCATCATTTTACATCTAGTTCAATCAGAATAGTGAGTTTTTTAACTGAGAACATGCTTTTGATCAGTAGGATTCTCTGGGGAAAAGGGTTATACATTTTTTAAATATTGCAAATTAGTAAAAAGGAAATGATTAACTGGTTGGAGATAAATACACTTCTTAGTTTTGTAGGCATTGACACTGCTACTCAGATAATGATAATTTTTATGTTTTAATCATTTACCACAAAGTAGGACTAATTTTCATAAAACATACTCCCATATATTTAATACATCTTTCAATTAACCTTCATGCATTTATACATATGTAATTCATCATTTGTGAGAATTTCAAAGCTGTTTTATGTATACTGTTTTTAAAACAGATTTATAATGTATGTTTCCAATATTTTGAGTAGCACCGATTTTCAAGTTCTATAATTTCTTTAAGCTTCTATTTTATTGGTCTGAATTAATAAATCCTATTAGCAAAAAGGACTTAATAAATCATTAAAAATGAAAGAATCAGCCTTTCTGCCTGATAAGATGTGTATTGATTAGAAGATAAAGAGTCTGTGGTATGTCTAGCCCTGATTCACTTTTCTTTTTTAAAAAATGGGTATAGTTATTTGTTATAAAAGTAGAGACTATGCATGTATTCTATGCTTTAAAATTCTTAAACAAAATCTAGTTTGTAATCTTATTAAAAATCCTAACTATATCTAGAGAAATTACTGGGTTACTAAATTGCATCCTGTGCAAACATGAAGACCCGACTTGGATCCCTAGAATACATATAAATACTAATTTTGTGGTGCACATCTATAAGTCTGCTGCTGTTTGAATGGAGACAGTTGTGTTGTAGAATATTAGTTAAAGATGTGTTGCATTCGTTTATGCTGTGGTACATTTGTTTAATGATGCATAGATGTGCTGCATTCTTTTATGTTGCATTTGTTTAGTTGTGAAGTTGTGTTATTTTGCCTGTCTAAAACACCTGATTGGTCTAATAAATAGCTGAATGGCCAATAGCCAGGCAGAAGAAAGGATAGGCAGGGCTGGCAGACGGAGCGAACAAATAGGAGGAGAAATCTGGAAAGACAAGATTGAGAAACAAGAAAAGGAGGAGAAGAGGACATCAGCGGGCAGTCACCCGCTACACAACCAGCCATAGAGTAAGAAGTAAAGAAAGGTATATAGGAGAGTAAGGTAAAAGCCCAGAGACCAGAGGTAGGTGGGATAATTTAAGTTAAGAAAAGCTGGCTAGAAACAAGCAAAGCTAAGGCTGGACATTTATAAGTAATAATAATCCTCCATGTGATTTATTTGGAAGCTGGATAGCAGGCTCCGCCAAAGAGCCAAAGAGTAAAACCAACCAACAATACAGGTGGATCCACAGAGACTACTGGACAAGCAGTCTTGCCAACTATTGAGCTCCAGGTTCATGAGATAGACAGTATCAACAGCAACAGCCAATAAGTAATAGAGGAAGACACTTGACTTAAAATTCTGGCTTCCATATGCACAGGCACCCTGTATGAATGCAAGTGCACACACACACACACAAAAAAAAACCACACAGACACATATGCTACAAAACAACAAGTATAAATTTCTGCAACACCAATGATCATGTCAAAGTGGATGGAGAAAAGCCTGCAATACCTCTACCCTACACAAAGAACTATAGGCAACTGAAGAAAGCTGGAAGCAGGAGAGGTGGTTTCTCCCAGGAAAGAGCATATCAATTGATTGTCTAGTGCCAAATGGTCAGCCCTGAAAACATACATAGAAGTAGCATTATATGGACTGAGTTATATTTAGGAATATATATGTATATACATAAACATAGATGTATGGAATAACAGTAAAAAAAGGAGGCTATGAATATAAAGGAGAGTGTGGATAAGTATATGGGAAGATTTGAAGGGAGTAAAGGGAAGGGAGAAACAATATAATTACAGTATAATCTAAAAGATACAGGGATAATGGATACATGATGTCAACATAGTGATTAATATTAATAAAATGAAGAAATACAGTTGTATATGCACATGTTTTTACACATTTGCTTTGATTTAAAAATGATTTGCTTTGTCTTTTTTTTTAAATATTTCCAAAGTAAATAATAGAGTACACAATAATATAAACCATCAAAAACAGTTGTGTGTGAAGTAAATTCTCTATTTCTTTCAATATCATTACTTTAAGTTGGATATTACCAGCATTTCCATAGAGATGAGTATTTTCCAAAAATCAGCTATCAGAAACTTCAGATATATGTCTATAATCATTTATTACTCAGTTGTTTGGAAGCTAAATGTTTATTTTTTGCTATTTTACATATATGAATAGTAATGAGATGACTTTTAAATATTTTAAGTTGGAAAATAAGATGACTTCTAACACAATGTAAATTTGAAATTATGGATTTTATCTTCTCCTGAGATCTATATAATATAGATATTGGGATATAGAAATATGCCTTCTTTCTTGTTCATAATTGTTAATATTATCAGGAATAATCTATAGTTGAAACACTTAGCCTCTCTTTGCACATCACTGTGAAGCATAAGGTATATGCTGAACTCTTCATTTACATTCCAAGTTGTCTGAGAAAACCCCCATTCTGTAGGCAGATACACATGAAAAATTAGCTAGTGCAATAAGAGTGGTAGTGTGAGGAAAATTATGTTGATCCATTCTTCCAATAGCTGGAGACTCTGTTGAATGTTAGAATGAAGATTAATGAAACCAATTGTCTCACATTTAACCCCCATGTTTCCATATCATACATAAATGTACAAAACTTAATATTTGAGGTCCACCTGAGTACCTTTCTGATCAAGAATTCAAGAAGAGGAGAGAATTTTGATTAGGGCCTGCTAAAACCACAAAATCCTGTATTTTCCCATAACGGCATTATTTATAATTGAAGAAAACAAGTAGGGCAGAATTTCTGCAGGCTTTAGAATCAAGGACTGAGTATGTTTGTTTTTCTCATGTGATATGCTGTAGGTAGGAAAATCGCAGTTTTTATGTGATTTCCTCAGTGTCTTTTTCATTCCTTCCTTCTGCATGACCCTATTAATGATATTTATTTCAGTGAGAAGCGCTTTCTCATCCAGAGTGAATAATATTACCATTTAGTCACATAGCCTGGTCGTAGAGTGCTCCCTGCAGGTTCACTTCCATCTGATTTATGTAGCAGGCGAATTCCACAACTTTACTGACCTGTTCCTTCATGTCCACTTTTATGCTCCTCATCCCTTCTATGCAGTTATGAAGATACTGATACTCCCAGTCATCGATTCTGTGACAAACAGCACAGCTGTACTTCGACATCAAAGTTGATTATTTCCTTAGCTGAAAACTTTGTATAAGGATCACTTTAAACTCTTGCTTAGTTCATTTGGGTGGCAGACAAATCATACTAACAGCTTGAAGTAACTGACTTTTTTTTTTTTTTTTTACACTCTAGATTTTTAAACCTCCCCTGATAGTAGGAAATCTGGAAATAAAGATGTAGTCATTGGCTCCAAGTTTGCTTGCTGAAGTTAACATATCTTTGGTACACTGTAAAAGCGTCGAAAAAATATAGAAGTGCTCCTGAGAGCTACAGTATACATTTTTCTTCTGATTTGAGATAGTTTGAAATGCTCTCATAAATATGAATACTAATTATCCTTTTTAATGTTTTAACACTTAGGAAAGTAATAAAATTAACTCTGGGAATATTTACTAGGGAAAATACCCTCAAACATAGAACAAATGTTGTTTGTTTAGAGTTTTTCCTTTTCTAGTATATCCATTCCTTCTGTTATTTGCACTAGGATGGTGGGCTGAGATGTGAATATCAAGAAATGACAGTCGAGAGAGGTGTGACCTACATACACACTGTCAGATTTGCTAAGCTGGTACTGTGTGGTGCATCTAAGTTGGAATTGTGCTGTATAAACTTTAATGAATTCAACAAGGATTTACTCACCTCACTGTCATAATGTCATGTTGGAATAATATGTGAAAGGAGAAGTTTTTTCCGTGACACAATTTCCCACTCACTGCTGCTACCATATCAGTTTTGTCTTTCTGTAATGCTATGATTTGAGCTATGCACAGATGAAAGCAAACATACACAGTCTGAAGAAAACAGCTTTTGAAGTGGAGAAGCATCATGAGTTAACGAACAAAACACCACATTTGGATTTTTATCACCTAAAAATTGAAGGTGCCTATTATAACTCATATGGACCCAGTTATTTGAACTAATGTAAAATGTAGGCTGATTGAATATAAACACCCTGCTAAATAATTTTCCCAGGAAGCCACCATGTGATATAAATTGAATTGTTAAGTGTTCTAAAAGTATGTAACATCTACTGTTAGACACTGAGTGTCTATTTTTTAGATATTGGATAGTATTCAGTAATGGAAAGACATTATAGGCAATGCCATGTTTCCAGATGTTAGCATATTTTTGTATCAGTGTTTGTTTAGAATATGCTGATCACATAGAATACAATGGCCTGTTTTGATTTATATTACTTAAAATGATCATAAATGTAAAGTGGCAATTTACAATTTTATACAATATATTTTAAATATTTTTTAAAGTAAATATGTCCAGAAAAATAAAATAATATGCTTCAAAAATACTTTTCAAATAATTAAATGAGTGTATTAGGTTAATAGTATTTGGAATATCAGGTTTTCAGATAAATAAAGGGGAAAAAGTAAGTATTTTAAGGTCAAGCAAACAAACCATATTTTAATCCGGGGATTATTTCTCGAACTCATGTATCCCTAGCCACAAAGTGACTGAAACTGAATATATCTAAAGAGTCCTTCACAACATGATGTGTGAAATCGCCATTATCCCATAAGAGAACTTCTGTTCAGCTCATAGAACCACCAACTGGCAAGTATTCAAATACCTTTTATTAGTCATAAAAATAATGGTCATCACTTAAATAATTTGGCTAACACTATACCTTCTAATATGTAAACAACATGAAATTATGCATAATGTGGGAGTGGCTCATCATGGTAACAATGAAATCTTCCAGGATCTTATTTGTCAGGTTGCAAGGACTCCCCTATTTTTCACAAATTAGTCAACAAATGAGTAATTTAAGCAGAGAACGACCTCTCTCATTTTGCTTTCTGGGGCTTTACCTTAATGTGGGAATAAGAAGGAGAAAATTAACAAGATGTGGTCATGCACACCTTTAATTTCAGCATTTGGGAGGTGGAGACAGGTAGATTTCTTGAGTTCAAGGGCAGCCTGATCTACATAGTGAGTTCCAGGACAACCAGAGCTACATAGTGAGACCCTGTCTCAAAATTTATATATAATTACATCATTTGTCCCCATAACTTTCCTCAATTCAACCACACCCATGTGCTCACTGTTATCTTCTCTCTCCTTTCAAATCGCTCTTTTACACACACACACACACACACACACACACACACACACACACACACACACACTTGATTGTTATAGTATTATGTTAAAGATGTGAATGATTGTGCTCACCCTAAGCATTTTCATTGGTGAAAACAACAAACCATGTCCAGATATATTTTATAGGCTTTTTCGTATTTTAGGTTTTATTTGTGTGGAGTTGATACCAAAGATTAGTATTCTTGATGCATGTTTACTTTATGTTTCTTTTCTTGATTGTTTCCCCTAAATTTACACACACACACACACACACACACACACACACACACACACACACACACACACAGAATTTACCACATCTAGTGAACTCCTTTAATAATAACTCCAGGTTTCAGCAGATATTGTTAGCTGTTATACTCAGGAAAGATACAATGTACTTGTCCCCCAGCCCTTATAACCATACTTCAATGTGCAGGTGAGGAAACGGAGGCACACAAGGGAATTAAGCACTGCACCTAAGTCAGCAACACTGACTCTTCCTATACCTTTGATTTGATGCATAGTGCAGCTGGCTGGGAGGGAACCCTGCTCAAATGCTCTAAATAATTACGAACCTCCGTTTGCATCCATGTGGCCTTTGAAATGTCCACTGACTGCTTCTCTAGACACAACAGGGAATGGCCTACTGCCCCAGTGTTTGATTTATTCATAGTCATGTCGTTTTATGCATGGTGGTTTCAAATTGTATTGTCAGACAGAAAATATATACGATACACACGTTGTATAGATCTTTCAATTATAAGAGAATTAAGTCATTTTTGCTTTACTGAACAGAACTTTTACAAGACAATTTAGTTCTTTTGAGACTTATCATTACTGCTATTTAAACATTTATTTAAAATTATATGGAATTTTAAATTGCTTTGTCAAGAATGCTTAAAATCTGATTTAAAATCAAATCTCAATATATCTTGAAATGATTTTTACAAAATATACCCCAAACTCTAAACATCATTGCCAGTTGCTAAATCTATAGCCTGACTTTAGAATGATCATTTCATATTAACTAGTCTGTAAAGCATTTTTGAGATTCTTTAGAGATATTCTCTTCACTGGCAGGGAGAACATACATAGTCCATTTTAGAGCAATGTCCTTCTTGTCTCTTATTCCTGCTTTCTGATCTTGTCACTGGTGTTACAGTGAGGGTTTTATCATTTCCCCAAAGTCTTAACTCTGTAGCCTTCCACAAGCTTCTAGGCTTCCTATCTTGCCCCTAGATTTATCAATGATAGTGAAATAATAAAACAAGTTTTCAAATATATTTTTATGTTTGTTATGCTTTTCGTTTAATATCTTTGCTTTAATTTTAATAATTTTTTCTTATGATATATGATAATAAAATTTACTAATATAATGTATTAGTCTTGATACTTGTATGCTTGATAATAGTTCTATCACATTAGACAGATCTGACTCCTCAAATACTTTCATGATAAAAAATCACCTGAATATTTACCTGAAACACCTAAATCCAGAATCCCTTTCCTGTTACATTATTGTTGTGTGGAGTTGTCCTACTGTACCATAAAACACCAGTATTTCCTGCGACCTTGCTTCATCCCTCCACCCAATCCCTCCTAACCTTAAGGAACCACTATTTTACTCTCAAAATCTTTGTAACTTTTGATTTCCCATGAATGTTTGGTTTTAATGCCTGTATCACGTCACTGAACATAAAGTGCTCCAGTTTTATCAATGATGTTTCAAATGGAACAATTCCATTGAATTTATGGCTGCCTGGTATTTCAGTGTGCATATGCATACATTATCTTTATCCAGCTACTGCTGATAGGAATTTAAATTGTTTTTATTTGGTAGATATTGTAAATAGTAATACAAAATCATGAAAGTGACTGTGTCTCTTTAGCACAAGGATTTTTGTTTGTCTTGGTTTTATAGTCAGAAGAAGAATTGCTGCACCATAAGATGCTTTATTCTTAATCTTTTGAGGACCCTCTACAATATTTGCCATAATGAACTTACTAATTTACAGTTTAACCAGCAATGTACAAAGAAATGCCACTGTTTAGTGCGAATCCTAAACTAGTCATCTACTTCTCCACTCTTACCTGTCTCTTTAATATCATCTCATTGCTGCTAAACATTTATATGTTACAATCTATCTGAACTAATGTCCTGGTACTATGAGCAGTGTGACATTCTGAGGTTAATCACACAGTCATGTAACTCATCAGCTGCTATACTTTCTTGTAAAAATAAATTTTCTTGTTTTTCTTTTGCTGCTTTAAGTTAAAGTTGTTCCTCTCACAAACCTCAGGATTTTGGGCTAGATTGGAACACTACCTCCATGTGCCAGTTTGGTCTGAACACAGGTGAAAGAGACTCCAAGAAATGATTCTTTAAAAAAATCTAGATTGTTAATGAATATAGTGGTAATAATACCAGTTATCTGATGCAACAATGAGAAGTTACTGCCAAACATAATACAACAAGATATTCAAAATATATTTATATACATTATGACTATATGAAACTATAGTCTTTATAGTATAAAAGGCTGATAACTCCCAAACTATTTGACTGGATGAATATGTTCAGGGACCTGACTGGATGAATATGTTCAGGGACCTCTATTGTGTTTCACTTAGTCCAGAGTTTGGTCAAACTCCGCCCCTTCCACAGAGCATCGTTTCAAAGAAATATATTGATCTGCATGCAGGTTAAATATAAGTGATGGTGGAGTTATTGTGCCTCTAAAGTTAATTTGGTACAGTTTATAAATGATGGGCAAACTTTAGACATAACTGATAATTTCATATAAAAAGTATAGCATAAGAGTTGATATTCCCAAATTAGTTATGAAGTGTTACTGAATATTATTTATATTTTAAAATTAGGATGTACAATTTGATAACTACAGAATAGTACTTAAGTACTGTATGCATGGTGTGTGTGTGTGTGTGTGTGTGTGTGTGTGTGTGTGTGTGTCTAGCCTGCGTTAGTTTTACATTTGGGTCTTTTGTTCTGTTTTGAGACAGGGTCTCACTATGTATCCTTGGCTGGTCTGGAAATCACTTCATAGACCAGATGACCTTAAACTCATAGAGATTTTCCTGATTCTGATCACTGAGTACTGGGGTTAAATTCATGCACCATAATGCCTGGCTTCATTTTGGAATTTTGTACATACTACCCACCCCTCAACTTTTGAAACCATGCCCATCTGGCACAGTTCCTTTCACATCTTATATTATTTATAATTGTTTTGCAACTCTGCCCATTGCATGCACATGTGATTTAATTTTCCCTAAGTTCATAATTTGTATGGACTATGCCTCCATTTACTCTTGATTGGGGTACAAATAAGTGATTATATCAAATGAACTCACATTCAATGGTCAACTCTTATGATGCTGGATACTATACTGGTGTCATTGGATTCACCATATAAAATCACTCAAATACCTCTCTGTTATAATGCACAATGGAGAAGGATGCTTAAAACTTAAAGCTCACTGGCTTTACTTTAATCCACTTCTTACCTACATGAATTCCTATCTTATAATGAGAAAATTTATAATCCTGTAAGTTCCACCGAGTACTTATGGTTCTAAGGTTTTAAAAAAATTTACTATTTACCCAATAGTCAACTTGATAAAATATCGACATGATACCTTCCTGCAGGATTAGCAGTTGTTGAAAAATATGTTTAATTCTTAGTGACAATTACTTTATATAGATCTCTAAGTAAGACTTCAAGAATTAACATATCCTCTAAGATAAAAGATTAGAATTTTCACGTATTTATATTCTCTAAATGAGCCCCAACCCTTCTCTCTCTATAAGCTTTGTTAAACTCACACATTTGTAAATTTCAATTTAAAGTGATGATCTCCATGTTTAATTTGTGTCCTAATTGTGCATGGTTAGACTGTAGCAAAAACCACAAATTTCTTCATTTTTTCATACCTGATAACCTTGTAATCAGGAGAAATTTAATTGTAATATAGTCTCAGTTAAAACAAATTTAATCTGTAAGTAGCCTTCATATTACAAAAAATCCTGTATTAAAACAGACATATCCATAAAAGTAAAAAAGTCAAAAGGGAACAAAAAATATTTCACAGGACTGTACTCCATGGAATAGTGCCAGGACAGGAACTTTGAGGAATGCTTTATATCTGTTTGCTCAATGTGAAATACAGCACCTTCTGGGATTTCAATTTATTATCTGTTCTTTATAACTGCAATTTAAGTGGCCTTCATAATAATAACACATCTAATGTTATACAATTATTGTATGCAATGGTCTGAAACAGTTTTACAAAAATTACATGATTGCCTCAAATATATGTCCTTGGCATTTAAACGTATGTTATTATAGTAGCAAAATTGAGAACAGAGTGGGCAAAATTAGAGTTATATATCTACTTTCACAGAGAGATTCCTGAATCTTGCAAACAAAAAATGACATTATGTTATCTATTAAATTGGCATCAGCAGCGCTTTCTTAAAAGCCTTAAGATTTTCTCTTTGTTCATTTGTACGTCTGTAATTATAGTATTTAGAAAATGTCTCATACTGTGTTTGTTTCTACATGTTGAATTTTCAAATGACAAAAGGGATGATGTTAAGGCTACACAAATCTTAGTACTGGCTGAAGTGCCAGCTTCTCTTGGACTGGTCTTGAGACAACCATTTCTTAAGAAATATTTTCAAAGGATCTGCAGAGAGCAGAGAGCCCTTAAAGTGCTTGACTTGCAGTCATGAAGACGTAAGCTTGATCTGCAGAACTCAAGTCAAAAAAAAAAAATCAAGGACATGTGATATTTCATAATGAGGTGGTGTGCTCTTTCCTGGGGAAGATTTCTCCTGTTCTTGGCATTCCTTGGCTGTTGCCCTTTGTGTAAGTATGAGGCCTTCTGAACTTGCCCCCCAACCTCTCCATCCCAGCACATCTACTGTTGTTGTCCTTGTTCAGCTCAGATTGAAATAGTCAAGGTATTGAGGCTTTATGGGTGCACATAAAGCCTAAATCCCTAAAATCCAAGGTACAAGTAATATTACACAGACTGAGCAGGTGTGTGTGTGTGTGTGTGTGTGTGTGTGTGTGTGTGTGTGTTTGTGTATGTGTGTGTGTGTGTGTGTGTGTAACAACAATGAATGAAAAAAATGGGGGCCAATGTAATTGCAAGGGGGGTTATGTGGGTGTGTTTGGATGGAGGGAAGAGAAGGAAGGGGGAATTGATATAGTTGTATTACAATATCAACAGTAAATAAAAATTTTAAAATATCCAGGCATAACAGCATGCATGTACAATCTAAGCAGTGGGTTGACAGAGATACCTGGTGTTTTCTGACCAGCCAGATTAGCTAGCCTACTTGATAAAGCTCAGTCTATTGTAACATTCTGTCTTGAACGAACAAGATGAATGAATCCTGTTCCATGACACTGGAAGCTGTCCTCTGGCCTTGACATGCAGATGCACCCACAATTCACATGTTCCTGATAACATGAATATACACGTGTACACACAAACAAATATCCATCATAGACCTGTTTAAAAACAAACACTGGGCAGCAACATATTTCATAAATTTAGTGATTTATATATGGACACACAAGCACTTTCCAATATTTGTTTATTAGTGACATTATTTTTTTTTAAACAGAGTCTTTCTATGTAGCCCCAATTGACCCTGCTCACTTCTTAGACTGGGCTGGCTTTGAACTTAAAGTGATATTCCTATATTTCCCAACAATTGATATTACTGGTGTACACCACCATATCTGTACCTATTTTATATACTTCCATGCCATGCTTTTGATTTTTGGCATTAAATAGAAAATGAAATATAATTTAATATTTTGCTTCTATAGACAAAAATCTATCTTGTAGCATTTCATTTCAAAATTACCTTAACTGTCCATATTATAATATCTGTTTTTAATAAGTTATTTTCAAGTTCCATTTTACTGAGTAGGCATGGAAAAAGATTAAAAATAAGAAACCATCTCAACCAGGCTAGAAGTAAGTTCATCAGTGTGAGACTAAGGAAATCATTTCATGTGATTTCATCTTGCACCTAAAGGACAAAGAGAAACCAGGCAGGCAGACCCTCAGAGGAGAGTGTTTCAAGCAGAGAGGATAACCGTCCGTTCCAACCTTGGCCAAGAAAGGACTGCAGTCTCATAAAGAGGCAAAGAACTATTTACAAAGGGCCTTAGGGGAGACATTAGAGTGCTTGCCTCACAAGCATGAAGGCCTAAGTTTGAACCCTAGAACTCAAGTCAAAAAGAAATCCAGGAGTAGTGACAAACACTTGTGATCTAAGCAGGGAGGAAAAAGAGATAGGCAGATAGCTGGGTTTGCTGGCCAGTCAGTTTAGCTAGCCTGATCAGCAGCTCTTGAATAAGAGTTTTGTTAAATGAGTAGGGAAAAGGAACACTCTGGAGACTAAGCGCTGTTTTTTAATAGTTCTTCACTAAAGAGAGAACTGATGATCAGCAAACTATATATAATACATAAGTGCTGTCTTTAATAAAACAGAAAATGTTTATATAAAAAATAAGCATGAAGTGAACCTTATATTCTATAAGAGAACTTAAAATTATATGACAATATTTACCATTTTGATCATAGAGCATGTAAATGGATACACATGGAAAACACAGCTTAGATTTGGGTTTATGGAAAAAGATTTTTATTATTGTCCTTTTAAAATTACCTTCATACTTTATGTATTTTGAAAATTATATTTGTGTACACTTTGCTTTCATTTTGATCTTGTTTTTCAGATGACTGATGATTTTGTATTTGAAATCTATTTGATTCAATTTTAAATGCAAAATTCCATTAGGCTAGGAAGAAATCCTGCAACATACAAAAAACAAAATAATACATAAGGAATTTTTCATGAGTATATACCCATGAATTTATCCACTAGCTGTGAGTTATGTTAGATATCTACTCTATGCTATACACAACTGTTTATTATCTAGGTCAGGATTACCTGAATCATCAAGGTTAGCCATCCTAAATGTAAGAATTAAATTTTTATTTGAATTTTCAGAACTAACCTAGATGCTCCTACACTATTGCTATCTAGCACTGTGAGAACACACCTGAAAATTATAATTTTAATTGATGACCTCTTGAAGTGTACTGGCATTGATTTTGTCAGTGTTCATGGTTTATGAGAGGAGTCTACATATTCTTTGGGTGAGCATCTTATAGTGGTTTTAGCACAGGCTTTGTGGTAAAGAAAACTAGAGTTTGGTGTTGGCTCTCAATCAGGATCACAGGAGATGAATTACCATACTTTTGAGCCCAAGGTTTCTAATTAGTAGAATAACAATTTATGTCCCCCCAAATGAAAGGCTGACTAAGAATTAAACCTGATGACATGCATCTGTAGGTTATCCTTAATGACGGCTTTGTTGTTTTTAAGTGCATTAAATATTTATTATACATTTTTATGGGTATACTGCAAGTATAGAGTCCATAAATCTTGCTAAAGCATTGGCAATTGCCTTTGACGTTTATTAACAATTTAGTTAGTTGGGAAGCTAAGGCATATAGCTAGAATAATTTGCAAAAAAACAAAACAAAAGAGGGTAACTCCTTTATTTTATGATCACACAATAGCACATGAAAATAATCCAAAGGAGAAAGAGAAATGTGGTTCTATCATGATAATAAGGACGATGAGTTATACACACACACACATACACACATGCACACACACAAACACACATTCATGAATGTGTACTCACTAAATTCATTATTTTATAATGGATGTAACAATATACAAATTTGTTAAACATTATCCAGAGAGTAGTTAGTAATCAATTCACGTCACTTAATAAAAATTATATTCAATTGTTGTAAAACATGAGAAAACTGCTGAAACATTGTAAACTGTCTACTTAATTATTAAGGCTTATTTTACAGGGAAAAGGTATCCAGTTACCTTACTCATGGGTAGTTTTGAAGAGCTATCTGTGAATTAGAGAGCTTGTGGGCCTAAGGAACATACCCCAAAGTATAAACATTTTCACATAAATGTGTTTGCCATACGTGCAGATGGTATAAAGCTTATTTTCTGAAGTGTGATAAAATGTAT
Organism: Peromyscus eremicus; assembly: GCF_949786415.1. NCBI lineage: Eukaryota > Metazoa > Chordata > Mammalia > Rodentia > Cricetidae > Peromyscus > Peromyscus eremicus. Next base: position 55,513,269 of record NC_081418.1, read on the forward strand.
AAAAAGAAACACGACTTTAAAAAGTTTGAATTTATTATGCAAATATGTCAAATGATGGGAAATCAAACTTTGGATATTATTTTAATTCCTTTAAAATCGATGCTCAGGAATTTGGAAATTAAGCTGAAATTATTTATCGATATTTTCATTATTAATGAAAACATTTGGGTTAGTATTGTTGATGGTATTCCTGGGGAGATGAGAGCAAATGTCTACTCATCCTGCACAAAGAATTCCAACAGATCAAAGACATGTTATTACTAAAGGCCAACTTGATGAACCAATAAGCTTATGGAGGCTATTCATTAGAGTACTGACCAACTAAAGACAACTGCATATTTGATTGACCATTATGTCATGGGTGCTGAATCAGGAAAGCTGGAACCCCAGTTCTCTGAATGAATTGTAAGCAGCTGGACAAAGTCAGAGTTTTATCTCACTACTGTTCTTAATGGTTATATTGGAGAAGGAGGACCCTTGTAAATATGGTAAATTATATGGACTTCATGAAACATGAGATGTTTCCTTTCTAAGTCTTTTGTCTTTCTTTCTTTTTCTTTATTTCTTTACCTTTTTTTTTTTTTTTTTGAGACAGTGTTTCTCTTCACAACCCTGGCTGTCCTGGAACTTGCTCTGTAGACTAGGCTGGCCTTGAACTTACAGAGATCTACCTGCTTCTGTCTCCCAAGTGCTGGGATAAAAGGCATGCACTATCACTGCCCAGCTACATTCTAAGTCTTAATGATGAATTATTTTAACTGGGAGGAAATTGCATTACAACAGCCCCTATTAAATTGAATCACAATGAAAAACACTTTGGTTAAAAACCTTGAAAGGAACATCATTTTTTGTTTGTTTTGTATCTACCTACCTACCTACCTATCTATCTATCTCTCTATCTATCTATCTATCTTTTGTTTTTACATCCAAATCACAGTTTCCTCCTCTTCCTCTCCTACGAGATCCTCCCCACACTTCTCCTCCCCCCACAACCATCGCCACTCACTTCTTCTCTTCAGTTTCTCTTCAGAAAATGGCAGGACTCCCATGGATATCAACCAGCCAGGCATATCAAGTTGCATTGAGACTAGGCACCTACTCTTCTATTAAGGCTAGACTAGGCAACCCTGTAGGAGGAAAGGGTGCAAAAGGACATCTTAGATCAAATGATTTTGTAATTTCTAAGAAGAAAATATTTAGAAGTGAAATTTTGCAATAGGTTACTCAATATGTAATTAAAACCATATGAGTTTTTCTGAAAAGCCCATGCGGAAAAAAAGAACAATCACATTTTGCAGCATAGGTGATAAAGGTGTGAATTATAAATAAAAGGATCATAAAATTGATGATTAAAGTTGGTCTCTGGAAAATTACGTTTTGAGACATATTCTTAGGACCTGGCAAGGGCACCTAGTCAACTCTTGTTATTCCAATCTCCAAGGCAATGTTCTGAAGTTCATCTTGCAGTCCCTACTATGTGCTTCTCCTTGACTCAGCCTCAGATCTCAGGTAACTTGATTCATAAATTCATACATCAGATAGTTGTTTTCACATTTTAAAGCCTAGAGATACATACTTAAATATTGTGATATCATCAATGATATTTGAAATCTTTTTTTCTCTCTCCTCCGTTTTTGATTATTCTTTTCAGTCAAGACAGTAAAGATTAAAAACATATTCAAAGAAAAGGAAGAGTGCAGAGAAGCAAGTCCAAGAGTGTGTTTTTGCCTCTGAATAACTTAAACTAAGGTACACACAGTCCTTCCTGAGTACTTCAGCTGCTTGTCTCATTTTTGTCCTGTGTCTCACTTTCCTTCATCAACCTGCTCCTGTAAGGAGAGAATTCAAGGAAGGAGAAGATATGACTGTACATAGAGTGATAACACAGTTTCAGATATCTTTACAACTTCCAAGTTCATAATCAGAAACAAAACCACTCTAACTGATTCATATGAAATAAAACACAGTCCTTTCCAAACAGACACTAGATAACAGGAAAAAAAGAATCTGAGCATTTTCGTTGTTGCTGCTATTTCTAACTGTGTTATTTAATCCATTGAAGCAAAATGCATGTAAAGCTAAAAATATTCAGGACAATTAAACAATGGCTGTTACAGAATATCTTTCAATGAAGTTTATATTTAATTGCTATGCAAATACTAAGATTGCAACATTTTAAGGCTAACCATATGGTTTTGTCATACACATGGAATTTCCAGAGACATATTCCAATTGATGTAATTATAACACAGTCAATATTCATTGCCTAAATACAAGTAATATGGAAAAGAAGATTAGCTTCCTCAGTTACATTTGTTCTTTGGAAACATATATACCAAGTGAATCTCTTAGAAATACCAATACTAGCATTCATACTAACTTAATTATATTTAGTTTAGACGATTTTGGTAAAGAGGGAAATAAGAATCATTATTACTTAATGATCATTAACAGGTGTGTATTATTAAAACATCATCTTTATTTCAAGGATTTACTTATAATTTCTATAAGTGACTTTATAGAAAGTTAACATTTTATATTATTCCAACATTATATTACCTAATTATACTGGTTGTATTATAATAAAGTAGTATTTACATAATATTTTTAATAACTTTGAATGCAAGTAAATGTAATACCATTCTTAAACACTTACTTTGGGTATTACTGTGTTCTAGTATTTATCAAAACAATTTTCAGGGCTGGAGAAATGGCTCAGTGGGTAAAGGAACATTCTATGCAAGCATGGAGCCCTGAGTTTGATTCTTAGCATTTATGTGAAGTAGAAAATTGACACCACAAAGTTGTCTCTGACCTCCACACACATTCTCCCCACATGCATACAACCTGCATACATATACAATTAATAAAACAATTATCATTTAGTAAGATTTTCAATTATTTAGTTTCCTACATATACAAAATTGGACACATTCTGATGCATTTTTCTCCTCATTTAACTTATCTTTAGTTGTTATATAATTGACACACAACATGTATTGATATACATTTATAACTTGAAGTTAGGGATATATGGACTCATGAAGTGCTGGCAGGTCCAGGACTGTTATTGAGTGTTCTCTGCATCCCTCCTGCAGTGGGACTTCATGTTCCATGCTATTTGGTTGATTTTAAGGAATGCAGTGCATAATGATCTTAGAATTTCAACTAAAACACTCCTTCAAGAAGAAGATTATATATTTTATAACTTTAATCGTTTTTACAGCTTAACCTTACATTGGCCATAAAAAAATTTTAACATAATTTTTTTATTGATTCTTTGGGAATTTCACATCAGCCATCTTAATCACACTCATTTTCTAGTCACTCTGTATCCTCTCTTCACTCTTGTAACATCTCTCCCAAAACAAAATTTAAAAAGAAATAAAATTAAAAAATGTTAGTAAACAAAAATGCAAAACAATAACAAACAAAAAGCAAAACAAAATCAAAAGAACAAACAAAACACTTCCCTCCTCTGTCTTTCCACCTCCCTATTACCTCTTTATTTGTCATAGAGGTATTGGGAGCTATGGAGTGTCACACAGCACACCCTTTCTTCCAAACGGCTTTACTTGCCAGTATTCATTGTGCAATGAATTGTTAATCAGGTTCAAGGCCTCTCTGGCTTCTGGTACACCATCAACACTGGACCCTCACCAAAACTACTCTCCTCTCAGATATCCTGCTGTTTCTCTGACTCTTGGAAACCTTAGAGCTATGGTTCGGCAGGACTGGTCCCTTCAGGCCTCCCAGTGGGTCATAGATGGGGTAGGAGCTGGGGTGAGCCAAATCAAAACCTTGGATGTGTGCCTAGGTGGCTCCTGAGTTGGTCAGTCCTGGCCTCTGGGACCATCCCCTTTATGAGAGAGATGGAGCCAGCTCTCCCACAACCATGATGTGGGGGTAGGACCAGTTTCCCCAGTGCAGTAGCCAGCTTAAAGGCATGTTCTGTGTCCAGCAGCAGATGGACAATTTCTATATGTGTCTTTTGTTACTTCTTCTTTGTCTCTTGTAGCCAAAAGTTTTTCTGGTCCCACCAGGCTCACAGCTGCTCAGACCCAAATAAACACACAGACACTTACATTAATTAAAACTGTTTGGCCTAATGGCTCAGGCTTCTTGCTAGCTAGATCTTACACTTAAATTAACTCATAATTCTTATTTATGTTTATCCACGTGGCTTGGTACCTTTCCCCAGTTCTGCTTTCACATCTTGATTCTCATGGTGGCGTCTCCTGATTCAGCCTTCCACTTCCCAGAATTCTCCTCTCTGCTTATCCCACCTATACTATATTTCCTGCCTGACTATTGGCCAATCAGCATTTTATTTATCAATCAATCAGAGCAACACATTTCACAGCAAACAGAAAGACATCCCCAGCACTTCCCCTTTTCTTTTTTTCAAAAAGGAAGGTTTTAACTTTAACATAGTAAAATTACATATAACAAAACAATTATCAAGCAAGAATTATAGTTATAATATCTAGTTTATTTGTATTTGGCAAAATTAGAGAAGTTATCCTATCTATCCTATATTTGTGAGTCTAAGGTTTCTTATCTAATTTATCTTTTATCATAACTAAGGAAATTATAACTATCTAGTCTTCAACTACATCAAAGACCTCAGAATGATATACTATTACCTGAGAAATGGGAGAAGGACACAAGTAACTTTTGGGAGTCTTGTGAGAGTAGACAGAGATAGCTGGCAGCCTAGATAGCCATCCAAAGTTCCTCTGTAAAGTTGGGGCATCTGTCTTCAGCCCACAGGCCTAGAGTCTCTCAGTCACTTCTCTCTGTGTCCTGTAGAATGTCTGGCAGTTTCCTCTGAAAAGCAGGAAGCTTAAGGACCATTTTGCCAAGCAAAGTTCACTGGTCACCTTCCAATGGGTCCTGCATGTCCAGTCCATCAAGTAGTCCAGGCAAGAACAGTTTCTTGCCCAAATGGCAATTTTTGCCAAGAAGAAGATAAACTCCCTATAGAGTGTCTTCAATGCCCATCCTCCTCTCTGAATTAAATTGGTGCTGCCAGGAGCAGACAGGTCTCATTATCCATAAAGTCTAAGTTCTTAAAACATTTTAAATGCCATATTCTGTAGATCTTTGAAGTGTTTGAAGATTACCTAGTTATAGTTTTCCTTGTTAAGAATTTCAGAAAAGAAACTCACTAAAGAGGTGTAAGTGTATAAATTTGAAGGACATTGTTTAGGTATTTATTGCTTGTTTATACTATATATATAGTTATTGTACTTATGTTAGTCATATTTTTTTTCCTTTTTTTCTTTTTATTAGAGTAATAGGGGGAAATGTGGTGATATTTTAATTGTGCTGAAATGTGATTTTATTTGTATGTTAATAAATAAAATTTGCCTGGAGATCAGAGATCATAGTGAGCTAGGAAAAGCAGTCAGACAGTGGTAGCCCATGTCCTTAATCTGATCATATGGCAGGCAGAGTGTCTGTGTGGTCAAGGACACAGCCAACCGTGGTGAAATGAGCCTTTAATCCCAGTACCAACCATAGAGACCTGGAGGTCTGTATAGACAGGCAGTGACAAGGACGTCATTTGGTTGTGTTTAGAGCCAATGAGAAGGCAGAAAAGAAAGGCAATAAAAACACAAGTTAGGCAGAAAAAAACTCTCTCTGTGAAAGTGACAGTGGCGATATATATATATATATATTATATATATATAATTTTAGATACCTGCTTGTTTTTTATTAATAGAGAGAAAGAAAGAGTATAGATTTGGGTGGGTTGGGAAGTTTGAGGCACTGAGACAGGAAAGCCATAATTAGAAAATATTGTATGAAAAACATCTATTTTCAACAAAAAAAATAAAAAAAAAAATAAAGAAGGCTCATTATTCCATAATCTCTATCTTTTAAGTGTAGATGATTCTATAACCATAACCAACACATTAGTATGTATATCTCAGATTATAGTATGTTCTAAGATACGTTTATAAGATTAGACAATCACTTGGTTTAGAAGATAAGGCAAGGAGAGGCCACTCCTGTGTGTTTCTTGACACAGTTCTATAGCAGTACTGGTTAAGATCAGAGAAGCTGCTGTGAGGAAAGAGGAACTTTATACAGAAGTTCTCATCCTTTGTTAATGTGAGCATGAACTGCCTGGCAGACCTCATTCATTAGACCTAGAGTAGAATTTAATCCGCCTTTCCTCATACCTCCCCGTTTGGTGCAGATGTAGAGATCCACTGATACATCACACACTGAATATCATAGCACGATTTGTATTTGGGGAACATAGTGAACAATTCATGCTGAATTTCTTATATTTAAATTAATAAAATCCGCAAAAGAGAAAACTCTTGATAGTCATGATATACTAAATGTTTGAGACATAAATATAAGTGATACAAGTGAGTCCTCTGTGTCACAATTTAAAAGTAAGGCACAGAATATGGAGAGGCATTACTAACTGGCTTGGTATATTTAACAATTTATATTACTACTCTATATTTCAGTTACTGCTATCATAAATACAAGAGAATTCAAATAGTTTGTTTCTGAACTACTCCAGTTAAAAGAAAAAAAAATAAAAGAAAGGAGTAGGCTCCCTTTTATACTCAATCTTACCTGAAGATTCTGCACAGAGTTTTAGGTTATGTAATACATTTAAATAATGTATGTATACAAACTGTTTAATAAATGCTTTTCCAATAAGAAGTGCTCATTTGGTTTCAATGATTAGTAATTTTAGTAGATAGCTACAAAATCTGAATCTAAGAGTGTGAAGTAATTCTTCCGAGCTTAATGCAGCTTTCAACAGTTACACTAAATGGCACTATAATAATAAGACAATGCTGCAGTTGATAATCCATTACAAGCATTGTATTAAGTAAAGTCAGCATTTATGAGATATCAGATACAAAGGGGAAACATCCAAGCTCAAATTCTTATATTAATAAAACTGGTAAATTTCACCAACATTAATCTAACTCCAATTTCTAAAGCATTCTTTTTCTGGGGATCTACAAAGTCTGCATGTATGCTCTTTATTTACTCTGATGTTTCAGTGAAGATACTAAGATGGCTAGTCAGCAGTTGCCTCCAAGTAGAAGGGAAAGAGCTGTCCATAAAGCTCACTTTCATTTACTAACATACAATTGCTTTTACTTCCAAATGTTATTTCTGTCTAAAAGTTGAAACCATTCCTAAATGTGATTAAATAGATAAAGTCTAGTAGAGTGAGTGTGATTGATTGGTGTACTTAATGTCTTTTTTTAGTAAAAGTGGCATGATACTTGCGTTGTATGAAACTCAAAATCATCACATGGAATATCAAAGATAATTACAATACCTTCTTATGGGTACATTTCCACAGCACTTATGCAAATATGGTAAAATATTAATTTACATAACACATACTAGCTTACTCTTAAATATGCAAAATATTAATGGGAAACACAAAACTACTATTCATGTATATTTTATCTTTGGTTAGTTCCAAGAAGTCTTGCAATCCAGGAGCTGTGTTGAAGATGGAGGAGTCAGGACAGCCTATGTGTAAGTCAGTATCCTGTAGGCATTTAAGTGTTAAGGGGAAATTGTGCAGCTCCCTGGAACTCTGAAGATGATAAGAAAAATTATGTGGTGTTCTCCCGATGGTATTTGATTCCAAAGAAATTAAGAAATCTGTTTGTTGTTTAACCTCATATGATTTGGCTCTTTTGAGGGATATTTTTAGTAACTCACCCATTGATGATGTCTTTACCTATTAATTCTGAGACTTTGCAATCAGGTAGAGGCAGATGAGAAAACATTGGTTTATTCTCTGGTCCTGTAGTCTCATTAAAGACTCAGCAATTTTATCTCTAATATCAAGAGTATATTGCCTTGCATGACACAAGCCATAACTTTTAATGTTTGTGTATCTTTAAATAAGGGTTTGTGAGAGTGTGTATAGTGTATGATACTATGTAAGAGACCACAGAGGGAAACAGGTATTGAAATGAGGGGCAAAAGTTGTAGTGTGTAATATGTAGTATGAAAGTAGAAGAGAAGATACTGAAATTTACAGGGTGCAAAGAAGGAGGGCAATGGGGACAAGAGGGAATAAAGGAGCCACAATACATGTTGTTTATGAATGTCATAATGGAGCCCAACTCTATGGAAACATTTTTTTAATGTCGAAATGGTAGTGTTCTTATGAATGTGAACCTGTAAGAACCTCAGCACCGAAATCAGATAGAATGCATTTGAAAGTTGTATGATTTAAGACAAAGATACTCTTCCTGGTCATTCATCACAATGGGACCATGTACTCCTGTGGGAGAAAAACATTCGGTTCAAGATCCTGCAGTCCATGCCAACCACTCAGGTTTTCAAAGTGTCAGTGTTTGAAACAAAGGAGATATAAGGACACATGACACTTTATCTACCTTCCAAAATAGGAACTAATGTGCTGTTATAACTTTCAATATGACTTTATTGTTCCTTATGCTCTAATAAAAATCTCATTATTTTCAATAAAAGGGAAAATCAATCAATCAAACAAAAAGATAAACCAAAAAATCTAACTATTAAAACACAAGATGACAATCTTTAAATTTTGAAATTGTTCTGAAAATACTATTTTTCAATTTTATCAGACTATAGTATATGCTATCTGAAAGATAATCTGTTAAATATTCAGCTTACCTGCTACACGAACCAGAGGACACATTATGTATTTTTAGAGCAACTAGGAACATTTGTGAACTTTTGACATTCTTTTGGCATTCTTTTTCTGTTTGTCCACACTGCCATACATGATATGCAATACTTAGAATAAAGATGAGGCCCTTTGATTACTCTATAGTTTTCAAATGTGGGTAGGACAACTTAAATGATCTCTAAGAGCCAGAGAGAGAGAAAGAGAGAGAGAGAGAAAGAGAGAGAGAAAGAGACAGAGAGACAGAGAGAGACAGAGAGAAGAGAAAGAGAGAGGGGGAGGGAGGAAGAGAGAGAAAATACAACCTGAGTTTAAGTGAATTTCAGACATTTCCTTCTAGGAAGTACCCAAAAGATGATCTCTTTGAGAAAAGTGAATTTTTGTGTAATACAACTTTAGCAGTTTATCAAAGACAGAATCTTTTTGGAATGTAGGGTATAACAGCAATTTAAATGAGATAACTTAGAATATAATTACACCTAAATTTAACTTTTCAATGTAAGTATTTTTATTACAATAAATAAGTATAAAAGAAAAGAGCAGAGCATGTTACACCTAAATATCTGATATTCTAAAAGGTTGTTGAAAAGCTGGTTATTTCCTACAAAATACCATATTCCATATTTTACAAGAGTACCACATTTTCCAATAATATTTACAAATTTCTTTCTCCTCTTAAATTTTATTTTTACAGATAATATTCCTTCTTGATCATGAAAATAAGCACAATACGAATTATGTAAGAAAACAATCTTAAGAAAGAAAGTATCCTCACATCCTAAACTGCAAAATTTTCATTAGAAATTGAAACCAATGACATATCATCACCGTCTCATTCCATTACTTCACTAACCCCTAGGATCTCTAAAGGAGCTTTTCTCACCTCTAAATGACACTAACCTGTTCTGTTTCATTATGACTTTTACTGACATCACAATTCACTTTAGATCAGTAAGCCCTGATTTTAAAAGATTTCTGACAGTCATTTTAAAAATTTGTGAAAATTTGCTTCAATTAGAGCACATAATAAGCTTCCATGTCAACAAGGCACAGCATACTTCAGAACTGCTTCTTTGATTATCATTGTTAATAATAAAAAAAATTCTGTCTCTGACATTTCAATTCATATTCATTTTGTCCCTGTATTTATTCCTCCATTCACTATTTTGTATGTTCGTGGAAAAATAATTTAATATAGCCCAGGGTAACCAATGAATCACCATGTAGCCAATTATGAGATTGCAGGAGTCCTCCACCATATAGGGTTTATATTGTGCTTGAAATCAAACCCAGGACCTCAGGTATGCTAGAAAAGCTCTATACTGACTAATCTATGCCCACGACTCCACATTTATTTGTTTAAATGCCAGTTGTTTTCATTTATTTAAGACTTGCTTGCTGTACAAATATTCTGGATCTTTGTATATGACAGCCCAGATTCACTCAAAAGGTACTATTTAAGATATGTGTGGAATTAGAAGTGTTTCTAATTTCTCTAGGTGTTTATTATTCCATTGGTAAAATAATTGGAAAGCTACTTCCTCTCTGAGTTTACTACAAAGAAGCAAAATGATGGCATATATAAGGCAGATAGTACAGTATTCAATAAATGTTGGGTCCTTTCCCATTATCTTATATAAAACTAACATTGAATTCAAATCATTTGAGGGCCAGCATTCCTACAAGTCCAGACCAAGCCAAAGGCCTTCATGAACAGGTCTGTCTTTGAGGTTTCCCTTGTGTTCATGACTGTCTCCTTTACATTCTAATGTTGTCACCTAACTTTGATATCACCAATTACAGCTATCTAAGTTCTTCATTTTCTACAGATGAAAAGAACTTCATTTAAAAATTTTTTCATCATTAAGGCACTGGTGGCACATGCCATTAATCTCAGCACTGTGGAGGCAAAGATAGACAGATCTCTGAGTTCCAGGCCAGCCTGGTCTACAGATTGAGTTCCAGAACAGTCAGGGGTTCATAGAGAAACCCTGTCACAAAACAAACAAACAAAAAGTTTAATCTGCCAGAAAATTCACCATGACAGATGAATGAGAAAAGAGAATGATTCATGTGCTTGTGTTTCCAAGGGTAAATGAAGAAGTTACAGCCTGCTCATACAATTCCTGGATGATGACAGAGGCTCCTTCCTGTTGAGTGATTCAAGAGGCATCATGTTCAAGTCCCCATTTTGTGTGGGGAAGGAAAATAATATGAAGGAGGTCGTTTGACAAAGGAAGGCTGACAACGGGGATGAATTTCTTGACTGAGCATAACAACATGCTTTGACATATCTGAACTGCCTGTTCACTTCTTTTCTTTGACTTGTTTTAAAATTCAGTTCAGGTGCGACCCCTAGTGCTCTTCTTTACCTTCTAGTCATCCACAACAAATGCCAGGCCTACTGCTTCTTTACTGTTACCATGCGTTTCTCTCCTGTAGCATCTAATACCTGGGTGGATGATAGATGTTTCAGAGCAATGCTTTAAGATCTATGGTCAGGGCAATAACTGGGTTGACAAGACTAAATATTTTAATGTATTCTCATGTGTTCATTCACATAATTCCTAGATATTAACATATCTATCTATCTATCTATCTATCTATCTATCTATCTATCTATCTATCTATCTATCTATCTACCTGTCTATCTATCTATCTATCTATCTATCTATCTATCTATCTATCTATCTATCTATCTATCTAATCTTATGTTTAAGGGCCATAATTCCAAACTGCCAATTTAATCTCTCATTAAGATTCTTCCCATACTTAATTAATGCTGAGAATTCACTACTTGAATGGGGCAAAGAACTACTTTTCTGATCTTCACTAAAACACAGTAGACAATCTAATCTCTGTGCAAACCACAATGAAGAAGAGAAGAGGGAGAAAGTAGATGTTTCTTCTTCTCTCCAGAAGGAATTGATTCTCTAAGCCATAAATAACATTTTGGAAAACCAGTATTCTCCTTTGATTGGAGATATGGTGGCTATTGACACTTAAATGTGGATTCTACAACTGTTTGGCTGACCCCATGCACAATTCCAACTCATCAGTTTCAGAAAAGTATGAACAATGAGGACTCCGAAATACCTCAATTTAGAACCCAACCTGAACTAGATAGGTATATAACAAAGTATAGCTATGCCCTACCTTTCTAAAGACAATTACTGCAGGGAGCAAAGGTCTTGGTACACCGTACAGATCATCACTGATGTAGAGATCATCACTGGGCTAGAGACATTCACTGTGGTAGAGATCATCATTGGTGTACAGACCATCAGTCCCAAGAGTCTTTTTTTTTTTTTTTTTTTTTTTTGGTCTCTGTGTAGCTTTGCGCCTTTCCTGGAACTCACTTGGTAGCCCAGGCTGGCCTCGAACTCACAGAGATCCGCCTGGCTCTGCCTCCCGAGTGCTGGGATTAAAGGCGTGCGCCACCACCGCCCGGCCCAATAGTCTTAAACAAGACTTTTCCTGACTTCTGAGTCAGAAATACACATATTTGTGTTTGCCTTCACTTGTGGATTATTTTTTGCTCAAAAGGATTCTATTTATAAATAAAACACTTGACTACTGTATCTTTTTACATACTTGCATGCATACATATTAAATATGGATTTATAGTCTAAATGTTTTTTATTACATTGTTAATGTAAATGTTAATGTTTAAATTTTGAATATAGATCATGTGACATGTATTTTTTAGGTGTGTACAGAGATTAAGTAAATGAGTGTTGTTTATACACAGAAATAACTAGATTTGAGATGCTTAATAAATACAGCTTCAAGAGCTCATTTCTGCTCTTAGTTTTACTTTTGCCCCCTAGCTTCTTATCTGCAGGCTGAGGGACAGATGGCATTGACATTGTCTTTGTTTAATTAAAGAGCTGTGCTCAACGAAAAAGGACATCACTGACTAATTGTTCTATAATGAAACATTCTACTCAGCCACTCCATACATCTCTAGCTGAGATGGCAGATAGCTTTGTGCCCTTTGGCTAGTAAAAGATGAACTCAGTTGATTGAGAAACACTCTGAGAAGCATAATTTTCTTTTGCTTAAAATGTTAACACCTGTGTATGTTTGTGTGTGTATGTGTGTGTGTGTGTGTTGTATTTAAATAGCAATTATATTATTAACAACTTAAACTTGAAGATTCTTTTTTAATTGTATGATTAGGCATTTCAAGAGAATCTAATATTAATGTTTTTTGCAGACATGAAACGTTTTTTCCCCACCTTTAAAGACATATTATTAAGTTCTATTAATGAATCCAAATGATTTGATTTTCTCTTTAGTTTATAATTTAATTTTGTGGTACTAAAATTTCACTTAGGTTTTACTTAGGTTGTATGTCATGAATTCAAATAAGATGTGTGTCATTCTCATGAATATAAGAAATCCAAATGATGAATAACTCATGGTGAAGTTTCAAAAGAAATTTTGCCAATAGGGTGACTGCTTCATGGTCTCTAAGTTATTACCCCATGATTTAATGGACCACTGGAAAAGATCATCCCTAGCAGCTCTGAATATTGATTCACCTGATAGTTCACAGACACTAAGTGTTTCCCTGCATTCTTCGGTGTCTTCCTTGCTCTATGCACACTACATTCGCTCTGGATTTTCTCATTATTAACCCAGACTTTTATATATTATAGTTAACTTTGTATTAACAACATCATGGGATATATTGGACATATTTTAAGTATGAGAAAGTATCCTTAAGATCAGGCTACTGACAGACTATGGAAAATTTGCATGATTAAGTGTTGCCCCTCTGTACAGGCAGGTAGGAAGACAAGATTCATGGACAAGGGAGTGTAGGTGGATGGACACCATTTCAGACAAGGGCTTTGGACCCTCCACCATGTACATGCTGAAAACTATTTAGATGAAAAATGATCTAGGAAATATTTTGATGATGGAAGACGAGGTGAGAACAGAATGCACCAAGTGACAGATGGCAGGTCCTTGTGAAGGAATAAAAGAAAGCACATAAGAAAACAAGAAGAAAAAATAGAGGGAGAAATTAAGACAAGAAAAGGTAACCATAGCCATGAAATCTCTGCCAGTTTTTTCTTTTAATTTGAGGGTAACTTATTCTACCTTTGTTGACAAAAATACAATTGTATCATAAATTGTATGACTGTGCTCTGCAAAAGCTTCCTTTGCACAATAAATTGAGATTTCTCCTCTTGATTCCATGTGATATAATAAATCATCTACTTAGGATGATACAGAGGCCCCCCCTATTCTGAAAGTCCTATCCCTACATGGAAAGAAAGAAAGGTATTTACTTTTTACATGATTAATTTGAAACATGCACTTACAGCTACTTCTAAGGGTAGTTTATAAGTGAAAAATTATTCTTTAAATCATTTTTATAATGACTAATAGTACCATATGCCCACAATACCATCACTCAAAAATCTGAAGCAGAAATATTATAGGTCAAACAAAAAGATGGAATATATAGTCAGAATCTGTTTGTTTTAACTAAACTAACTAACTAATTAATTAATTAATTAATTATGAATTACATGCAAATAAATAAAGCAAAACCAGTAGGTATGAAGGCATAGAATATATAATGTATATTAATTATGTTTACAGTGTGCTATACGTCTGCTGTTTTTCTATTTCCTTGTAGCACGTGTGTCAGTTCTGGGCTCCCCTGGGCTGGCTTTCTGAGCATGAGCTGCTGCATCAGTTATAGGATGCAAGACCCTGTGGGATCCACAGTGCAGCTATGGGCAGTGGGCTGGTGGACACTGCAAGGGAATGCCTTGTTTGCTTTACAGATCTGCAAAAGTTTCTTTAGAATAACAAGGAGACAAAATTATTGTCTTGAAATTTTAGTCTTTTTATATTGTGCTCACTTGAAAGACCTTGAAATTACTTATATCCACTTTCCTGTTGCAGTCATAGCCAGAAAACACAGAGATAATGGATTGGACTCTGCTAATGACATACCTAAAATTAGATACAAAGTTATTAAAATTTTAGTTTTTATGAATGAGGACAAAAACCTCATTTCCCAAAACCTGTCACACTTAAATTGTTCTGTCTTATTTGAGGTCCCAATAGATTAAGTCCAGTCTCATGGTAGCCATGATTATAAACTGATTTTTATCCAAAAGAAAGAACTTTCAAAAATAGTTTTCAGTTCTCTTCAGAATTCCTTGTTCTATAGCTCTTCTCTCCAACACTTGAAAATGTCTATATGCTTCCTTTCCCAATGTTTACAAAAAGCAGACATCTAAAAGAAATTAATTATATTTTGTGAAATAAATTCTTCATTCAAAAATATAATATACACTCTCTGCTCTCTCTGCTCTGCTCCCCTTTCCCCCCACCATCTTTCTCTCTCTCCAGGCCTGGCTCTCCTCTCTCCCCTCCCCCCTTTCCCTCCTAATAAAGCTCTGAAAACATATACATGTATATTTATGTTATACAACATAAATTTACCTTACCCTACCTTAAAAGATTATACATTTTGAATAAGAAATATTAAAATTTTATTTTCCAATCTTTCTCCACATATTTTTGTGTCTTTTAGTATATAAAATAGTGTTTTCCTTTCCCTCTTCCTTGGCTCAGGGTACTGGGTGAACATTTGCACACATCAACTTTCAGGCCTTACGTGTTGGAGCTGGTGTTTACTATTGCATTTTGTAGTCAATAATGTCTAACTCCTTATGCTTTATACCTCAAGAACTCACACATTGATGTTAACTCATATGGGAAATATAGTGAATATATTCATAAAGTGTACTTGGCTAATTCCCTCATTTTAATGATTTGCTTATATTTACCTGCTGCTCATAAATCTCAAAAGAAACCTGTTTCTAATTTTAATTGACCCCCTTCCTGACAACTTTAGACTTTATATTTTAAGTGTATGTGGGATGAAATTAAATCAGGTCTGACTGCAAAGTATAAGCACTTGAGGTATGAAAGAAACTAAGGAGTCTTGGAAGTCTCCATGTGGCTTCTCAAAGCTTCAAGGGGTGGGGAAGGCAGTGGCATGGAAGGAACAACTCGAGTTATGTATAGCAAAATGAATTTAATCTCAGCTCATCAGGGTTGACCTCGCTGTACAAAGCAGTCAGCTCTGACTCACTAATCCCACAAACTAAATCCATAAATAGGTGATGCCAATATTAAAACTCAAACTGTATGGTGTCTTTTGTCCTTTTTCGTTGCTAAATAAAATGACTATATCTTGAGGTTTAGGCCCATGATAAGAGACAGAAAAAGAATGAAACTTCAAAGGCTGGAAGTATCCCAGTTGGCTTCCCCCTTAAGGGACCTTGAGAAAGTCTCATTCAATAATCTCTGGATGCATATTTTGGCCAGAATGGTGTCATATGGTCTGTCTTACTCCCTAAAGAAACTAGAACTTGCCATATTCCATATAAGTACATTTATTGTCCAGGAGTAGATAAAGAAATCCCATGATACACAGTCTTCTATATTGATTTCCATTTCTAAAAGAGCAATGGGGTTTTTTTTTTGCCTAAAATTGGTGCATGATGACAGAATTCCCTTTACATAAATCAAAAAGATATTTTTTTCTTAGTATCTTGCAAAGGATATATGAGGTAGGAATGAAAGATGGTGGAATATATTTGTTTGTTTTGGTAGTGAGAGAAGGGGAGGGAGAGGGTGTTCTGCACTCCTTTGGTTTTAGATTCCTCCATGAATCTCCTCCTACAAATTTGGGTAATCTGAACTGGTTTACATTTCCCTGGGGTGGAAGTGTATACAGGGACCAGATTCACGAGACTACAACTCTGTGGTACCCAACAGGATTAGTTTGTTGGTTTTACTCACTTCTTTCATTCTTATGCTCCTGATTTTCCAGAAAATAACGTTTATGTTCTGCTGCCTTGTTATTAGAAATACTTCCTCCACTATACTTACAATGTGCAAGTCCATGATAGTAACTGTTTCTCTTTGTTATTTTTTCATCATGGCCTTCACTCCATCCTTCGTGATAAAGTTTCTTAAAGGTACGAAGACAGAGGGCCACTTATCCAAATGAGGGAAAAGAAAACATGTTCCCTCGTGAGGAGCAATACCTTTCTGTATATGTGGTATCATATGTAAAATATCTGTGAGAGAATTATATGATTAGTGAGTGGTTCACCTAATACAATGTACTGGTTAAAGCTTGAAAAATTACTATAAATAGAATTGAGAACTAGTAATCCCAATTAAAGTTGATTAATAATGAATACAATTAAGCTTTTATTAGTTGAAAAGAATGTATCTTAAAGACATTTTATGATTTATTTTTCAAAGAGAATTTAAATATTCCATTTATTTTGATACTGTAGCTTTACATTTGAAAATATATTTTAATTATTCAATTATTGTATATAATTAAGGGCTAGTTTTAATGTTATTTTGGAAGAACATTCAGTAAGATTTCTCTCACAAACTGTGATAAACTAAGGCTATGGCATATTTATATTCCTGCCCCTAGGAAGTTCATAATTTATTGGAGAAGACAAATACACACATAACTGAATTTGGATTTGATTTCCTCTGACCCACTTCATTAATTCAATAATGGGAAGCTAATCAGTATTGATATCTTTTGTCCTTGTTAACAGTCACCAAGTAATTTCCCTTGAAGTTATTCATTGAAAAGCATTTCCTTCTATTCGGGGGCCATCTTTTCTTTACCATATGCCCTTGTCTTTGTGGAACCCCCCCAGATCATCAGGGTACCATACTGTATACAATACTGAAATATTATATAGATGGCATTAAAAAGGAGTTGGCCAAACAGTTTTTAAAAGTCCCTTCAATAAATAAGGTATAATAAAATTTTCACACAAAATTGCTATATATTTATTAATAGCTAAACAATATAGGAAACTTTTGTTAGGAAGGAAAAATATTATCTGTACAGTTTCTATCTATCTTCTTGCATACAAACTAAGGCTTACACATTCTAAAATCACCTTTGACTGATACAGGTCCTGTTGTCTATATTTCATTTGTAGGTCACATCTGTCACTGAATAGTCCAGAAAGAATATTAGAGCTTTGTGTTGAACTAACAGAGAATGCCTTAATTGTACTTCAAGTGTTTTGTTTCTTATGCACCTGTAGTATCTGTCTCTAATGAATGGAGGTTTTATATCTGACAAATGATATCCCTGAACTGGGCTTCTGTTTCACATCCTAATAATTGGTGAGTGATTCAAATTCCAGGAAGTTCTATTCTGTTTGGCTTGCTTTTCTTCCTCTGAAAATGCTGTGGTTCCAGCAGTAGGAGAATAATGGAGTGGTATCCCTGGGGACTGGATTATGTTTAATTGGGAAGGAACCACAACTCTCACTTGTTTTTAATTCATCAAATAAGACTTCATTTGAAAATACAGGTCATCCAATGGAGTGCAAGGTATCATGCAGCCTGAACAGAAAAGATTCACAGGAAAAAACAAGATGACCTGAGAAGCCAGTGTCATGATGGACCTCAAAGATTGGACTGGGGTTGGTTTTCACACTGCTGCATCATTAAGCAAAAAGCTGAATGATTCTCTTATTTATAAAATAATGGCTTTTTTAGGACTGATGATTAGAGCACAGTGTCTGTACACTTCTATTTTTCCCCAAGCACACTCCAGCATCAAATTTCAGGTAGTTACCTGGGAACTGAGACTCTGTATTCTGTTATCAACATTTTTCTTCATGTAGCATCAATGATTCACCAGTAAGACTAAACTCTGACTCTGACAGTTGTCAAAGACACCTGTTCTATTCTTTAGGGTTGACATTCTTGCACTATTAATTATGAATATACACTGGGTATTAAGAATGTTCCACTGTCCATTGCAATTTCATTCTCTGTGCTTGAGGACTTTACATAAAGTGTTGACAAAGATTTTTTCCAGTTTCACTTAAATAAGTCATTGTGGGAAAATTCTTAAATATGGACTTTTGATTACAAAGACATATTTATACTTTTTCAAGATTAAAAATGATTGCCTTGGGTTATGACTGCATAATTACTATAAAAATAAACAACACAATGCAGTCTGTTTCCTTCTAAGGAAACAGGAATGTTTTAATATTTGTAAGAACTTCAAATTTGTTTAATACAGATTTGACATCTACAGTTCTCATGCTAATGAGCAACCAACTGTTCTATGTTTCAAATGACACCACAGAATCCCATCAGGACCTTTGCCAGCACGCTATCTGTAAAGTGATGGTCATGCTAATGAGGCTACTTTATGAGAGTTGATGGATTTGGGATAGAGATTGTGGTGTATCATTTGAAAAAAAAAATTTTCCTTCAGGGAAAATATGCCTTCCTTGAACACTCCTCACAGTACAGCTCATCTGATTTTCCAGTGACATGATCATCACTTCCACAGAAATATAATAGTCTGAAAGCCAAATGTTTAATTTCTCCTGCAAAGGAATTTGCAATAGAATTCTCAATGTGGGGTTAATTACACAATAATGAAAGAGTAAACCTATTAGGAAAAATTCATGAAGTAACATGGCTTCAATTCTCTTCGATGAAGATTTAGATGTGTTTCCGTATTTTTTTTTTTTTTTAATGCTGGAAAATCCACAAGTAAGAGAAGGCATTTTAAAGGTGTGTGCATTGATAGATAATGTGTCATATTTTGTCATTATGCTGAGAAAACAACAAACACACAAAATAACTATAGTACAAAATTAATCAACACAAATTAGTAATGCACTTAAAGCAGTCTAGCCTTCTTGTGAGCCGAATGCAGCATATTAACACTAACTGGCAATACATTCGAAAGCTCAAAATCACTAATCTTACCCTAAAATGAAAATAAACAATGTACCAGTCCCTCAGTGTTGCCCCTGAGGTCTGCATTTCTACAATTAATTATTTGTCTTCACTGCCTCAGAAGGTGGTGTTAAATAGGTATATAGAATATATAGACTATTTTTAGTGTACACATTTCCTGACAAACATACATAGATACATTACCCATATTTTTTCTAAATATTTCAAAAAGTTTATGAGAACTGTCAAATGCTCCCTATTTTATGACACGAAGAAAGTTAGCTAAAAGAACATGCATATTTTTCTGGTATGATTGACATACAGATTCATGGCTCTGAATGCATTTTCTCTTACATGCTCCTGTATCATCACTATGACAATTCTTATAATGAAATTTAATGTAGGAAGCTTGGACCTACAGAGAGATACATTTTCCTTCCTAATTAGAACACTGTTACTTGTGAACAGTGGCTAACCCAGTAGGATTGTGAAAAATTTAATATGAAACTCCACTAATTACAACAATATTAGGATAATCCAGTAGACCAAAATGACATGTCAGTCATGAACTAGCCCATAGATAAATGGCCAGTTAATTTTCTACATAAGCACCAGTGAAACTCCACAGTAGAGAGAAATTCCAGACTTAGAAAGTTAGATGCCTACATGGAAACAAATGAATTCTCACCTCATGCAAGATCAAGTTGATTGTAGGTGACACATAATCCTCAATATTTTTTAAAAGGACTTTAAAGATCTTTCAGAAGAATGTTAATGGGTATTTCTTAGGTAGTGATTCCATAGAAATGAATAAATCATTAGGTATAAAAAAAATGACAAACTAGACCTCACTAAACTGACAAATTAATACCAAGAAAACCTATGTTCCTCAGGGAGAATGAGGAACTAAAAAAGCTGAACCATGGGAAAATATTCATTTTTCATGCTGCTGACAAAAGACTTATATACTATACAAATGATGTTAAGAATTACAAATGAATTGGGAAAAGAACAACACAATAAAAAACAGACATGACTTAGGGAATATATAAAGATTAAAAAAGGCTAATAAGCATAACAACATTTCATATTGTAAGTGATCAATCATATATCAATTAAAACATAATTAAGTATCACTACACATCCAATAGGACAGATACAACTAAAAATACCAAAGATTGAAATCAAGAGTTGTGACGGAAGTGCAGGATATGAATGATGGCTTTCTGTTGGGAATGAAATATTATACCATTTTGGAAATCTCTAGGGGTCTGATAAAAATAAACACAGTCGTCTTTCTCACTTCTACATATTTACTCTGTGGAAATGAAAGCAGATGTGCACAAAAAGACTTGTAAAAGTCTGTTTAGAACAACAATCTTTCAAGGGCAACAAAGTGGAAAAAGTGAAGAAGCCTATCAATGACAGAAAGACGAAACAAAAATGGATGTTGCTGTTCTGCACTGAGGCTGAGATTTTTGTGCTTGAGGGGGAACAAGGAGTATTTATCCTTTTGTATCTTATTTCACTGTGCAGAATGCCATGTCTCTAGTGTAGTATTTTTTTTTAATACTCAAGGGAGATAACTAATTTTTATCAATAGCAAAAAGTAAATGTGGTATATGTACACAGTAGAAAACTATTCAGCCAGGGAAAGGAGAAATCCCTGCTATATTTTGAGAACAGCAATATATATGTTTTAATTTCAATTGATATCAGCTTAAACAGTTATTTTGAAGCTGAGGGAGAATCAACCACTAGCACGATGGGACTGGAAGCTCTCTTACATTGCGGAGAACATTAACAACCTTCTGAGGATATTTCTCGCATGTGTGCAGATCAGTTGTGACTACTGTGGGCTTGTAACTCCCTAAATGACCCCTCTCAGGAAATTGTTCTATAATACACTACTTATCAACGTTTCATCAAAATATCCATGAGTTCATTCCTTCCTGAGTTTGTCTGTGGTGCAACTTCAACCAATTTGAGTCTGATAACCCTGAAAACTTTATTTTTAAGACACAATTAAACCTTAGGTTTTTCTTAAGTGTGTCTTGTGTGTTTCATTCTTAGCTTCATTGTAGTAGTGTCAGACTTCTCAGTCTTCATCATTTTCTGGTTCATAATGTATGGAACAGTTTAATGATATTGATTTCACTTTGATGTTTATTTCAATGCTCTTTTGTGAACTAAACATTTAAATAAAAATGGTCAGAATCCTATAACGTATGATCTTAAAATGCTCATGCTTTAATGCATTAGTAATGAAAATAATAATAAAAAAGCTACTAGTTCCTCCCAGAGCTGCATCATTGACTAAGGAGAGATTTGCTTCTACTATTAGGGACGGTTTCTGACTTTTTACTTTGGAAGTCTGACTGGGTTTGTACTATTTGCAGAATTTCAATAAACTTGCAACAGTGTTAGATGCCAAAGTCCCTGCTATCAATCACAAGTAGGTTGGATTGTGTCAGATTGACAAATTTCCTAGTGAATGAAGCTCTGAGCACCTCAGATTATTACCAGCATGAAAAGCCCTCTGTCTCTGTAGCTTCTGAGTTGATGTAGCTCACTTGGGGCACCTAATGAAGGAAATAAGCTGCGTGCCTTCTCAATTGGGTAGAACAAATACCCAAAACCAAAGTGGTGTCTGGATCATTATTACTTCAGAGATCTAAGAGAAATTGTTCTTTGAAGTTAGTTCCTCGTGGTTAGTCTCTTTTGTTTAATATGGACGCATTGTGCAAATTCATTTCCACATGAATAATACATAGTAGCAATAATCTCTATTATCAGAATGGTAGGCATGTATAAAATGTAGTCTCAGTGTCTAAAGGAAGAGCAACAGATGATTAAATGCCCAGCTTTATTTTATGACCTGCTCAGACTCGTCAATTCTTTCCATCTTCGTGTTTAAAAAGTGATGAAATTGTTACCAGAGAAGTGCTTTGGAAAGCACTGATTGCTAATTTCCTTTGCTTCTTATCTCACTTTATGTTTTATACACAGTACATCAGCTTGCACAGACTAGGATTTCAAGAAAGAGCTTAGACTCTTCCTCAAACAGCTTTGTTCTGACTATTGCAAGGAATGGGTTAGAGATAGGGTGCAAAATGAGGGTTTTCAGCTATTAAGAAAACAATTATTTGTGTGATAAAACATGATGTAAAGGTATCTTCACTGGTTTGTTCCCTGCCTGCCTATCTTTGACTTTCTTTTACACATGTGGTTGCCTTCAAAGCCTCACATTGCTGTATTCAGTCCCACAGGCTACATGTTTAGGATGTCTCTGTTTCTCTATATTGTTTTAATATATGCACATAATAAAAGATATATATGAGAGTCATCTTTGTTGTTCTGTAATAGAGCACATGGGGTAGATGACATGGTCACAGCCGGGTCTCCATTTATGTACATGGGTATTATTTTTTATTATAATAATTTATTTGATGTTTTATTTTTTCATACAGGCCTACAATGTGTTTTGACTACATTCTTCCACCATTACCTTCTTCCATGTAGCCATAATGACTCTAATCCAATCTCTTTCCTAGCTTCATGTCCTACATTTTGTTTTGGGGTTATTTTTGCCAGTTGTCTTTGTTGTTATTAATAACGCTTTGCAACTAATTAATGCCTTCAGCAAGCAAATGCTTGTGAGACTATCCACTCAGTCATGGGTATCCCACTGGCAGCCATTCCCCCATAGAGAGTCACTCTCCCTTCATTCACAGCCATCCAGTGCCAATAGCTCCTCTAAGCCCTTATCCATGTTGGCATTTTTACTGGCCTGGTTTTATGTAGTTCTTGTGCAGGTAACTGTAGTGCTGTAAACTAGTGTGCATAAATCCATGTCCCATTGAGGAATCAGCATTTTACATGTCTTTCCTTCAACTACCATCTCTTATATTTTTCTACCCCATTTTCTGTGATGTTCCCTGAGCTTTGGATAAGCGAACCTTGATATAAAAGGTTCATCCAGAGCTGAATATTCATAGATACTGTGGTAAATGTAAATTAAATGTACTCCTTTCTATCAATGGGTTAAATAGGACAAACTCATTACAAGAATTGTAAAGAGGCCAGTTGGCAGAAATTCAAATTCTTTTAGGCTCAACAAGTCTTGAAATGAAAATATATGCTTATTTCATTTCTCCAAAGAAACTGTACCTCCTTATGTTAGACAGTCATAAGAATGTATGGCCAGACTCGAACCACTGAGAGTGAGGCACAACACCCTTTGTGTTAGGATTAAAATCCAATAGGACCTTGTTGGGTATGCTTGCTTGATTAAGTATGACTATGCACGTTTTGAAAAAGTAAGAATTTTTGCCTCCCTAAAATAATGTGGACTGTGAGATCACATTCTTAAGACCCCAGACCCATTTCTTCCAGTTATTTATATGTAAAACCACAGATAAATCCACCTAGAATTATAGTGAGTGACTTCTATACCTGACTTTCACCATTAGAATGATCATCTGGAAAAGCCTTAAATAGACAAACATTAGAATTAAATGACAACATAAATTAAATAACCTAACAACCATCTACAGAGCATTTCACCCAAACACTAAAAATATGCTTTCTTCTTGGCAGCCCATGGATATGTCTTCAACATTGACCACATGTTAGGACACAAAGTAGCTCTTAACTACTACAGGAAAATGTAAATATCTTCGTACATATTCTAAAAACGATGTCAGGGGCATTCAGATTGACTTTTAGAGAACAAGTGGCATTTTGACAAGACTCATTAGTTAGGTGGGTCCAAGCCATACTTCTATCACTGCCCATTTTCTGCCCATGGAGTCCTAAAGAGAATTTTAATCTGTTCCTCAGACCTTGGAAGAAGAACAACTTATAATATTGGTGTGTAGATGACAACTGAGAGAACCCCCTGCCCCTCCAAAACAGATAAGAAAGGAAGAAAAGAAAAAAATAAATAAGCTATGAAGCTATTCCCAAGCTTCAAGACAGTTTTATACTTTCAGAGTCCTCCCTTAGTAAGTCTGTGGCTGGTGGACTAAAGATATTGATTGACCTGAGGGGGTGGCACTTAGGAAATGGTTCAGTGGGTCAAGGTGATTGCTGCACAAGCTTGGTAACCTGGGTTCAATCTTTAGAACAATGAGAGGTAGGAAAGTATAGACTTTCTAAAGTTGTTCTTAGAACAATGAGATGTATGACAGTATAGACTTTCTAAAGTCGCTCTCAGACCTGCACAGCTTCACAGTGGCATATATACATACAAATATATATATATATATATATATATATATATATATATATATATATCCACTTCTCTCTCTCTCTCTCTCTCTCTCTCTCTCTCTCTCTCTCTCTCTCTCTCACACACACACACACACACACACACACGTACACACATATACACACAGAGAGGGGGAGAGAGAGAGAGAGAGAGAGAGAGAGAGAGAGAGAGAGAGAGAGAGAAAGATTATGAACACAACATGCATACAAACAAATTTTGACAGTCACATAATAATTTCTTTTTCAATTAAAAGAAGGATATCAACATTGATTATTTTGCATTTGTATTCTACAATCACTCATACTGTCTAAATAATGAGGAATGATCACATTTCTGGCCCAATGGCCATTCATGATTACAAACAATTCCTACAACAAAGTTTTATGGCCACCAATCGGTATTCCTCTTTTAAAGGTGGGAAAGCCTGAAGTTTGGTATGATGAGTGACCTCTCAATGGATGCAAACTTCCTCCATGGCTAGGCCTAGATTTAGTCCATACCATACTGGCTTTATTGGACTCTGCTTTCTTGGGATAAAGAAAAGGTTGGAGCCATATGTAGAATCATTTTTAACAGACTGTATTCATTTTATTGCTTAAGGCATTTAATCTAAGTTGATTCCCCAAAGTAGTCAGCAGATGTCTCAAATTAAAATGATGTTTCAAAGAGATAGGCTACAGCAAACTTAATTCAATTGACTCATAAATTTTAGGAGTTGGAATATTTTTCTTCCTATACCATTTGAGTCTTTTAGCTAGCAGAATGCTACCAACCTTGGGCAGAAAAACAATGCTGAGTTAAAACACATTGAGTTGAATCAGTGGGCTTACTGTTGAGTCTTGGCCAAATTTCTGGAATGTCACCCTTGAAATATTACCGAAAGGAACAGAGATTCAGAAGGAAGAGAATATAAAGCCAAATTACACAATGATTGCCTTATTATAGAATGGGAAAATCAAGTCTTGCATGTCAATCACTCTAGAACTCAAGCTGTCTCTCTGAGGTATCACTCTCCCACATCATCAGGAGAACAGATTTGATTAAGATGTAAGCTCATCCCTGATGCTCATAAGTATGTCTTAAATGGCAAGAACTCAATATCTCAGTACAAATGTGAGGGTGCCTAACGGCTTCTCCGCCTTTCTCCCATCAGTGTAACCATGCTAAGATGAGGAGAACAGAGACTCCATCTTCAATTTTTAATTAAAAATATCTTCACACCACAGCATACTGAAAATCAGTCACCAGATCCTTCTTTTGGAATCACAGAGATTAGGTCCTTTTACAGGATCGTGGTAAAAGAAAATGCAAAGATTTTGTATTTATAGAAAAGTCCCAGAAAAGTAAAAGTAACTGGAGGTGCACATAGTGGAACAGGTCTGAGACAACAGCTGGAAGGCTGACTCATAGACTTATACATTGAGCTTCTCTGAGCTTCACAGTAAGTTAGAGGCTAACCTGAGCTACTTAGCAAGATCCTTTCTCAAAGAAAGAAAGGAAAAAAAGAGAGGAAAACTGAGTCATGGAAAATGGAGATCAAAACTTTTAAGCTGTTATTTATTTGAAAGGTTTACATTCACTTACAATCAAGCAAAAATTGCTTTAGTAGTGTTTAAAGAAGTCCTTGTTTGAATTTGCTAAGATGTCAGCTAAGTAAATATAGTATTCTGTTCAGGAATATCAGGCATTTCGAACTTCCTCTGGGTAAAAAGCAAAATGGGAGATTGAATTAAATTATTATGACTCAAAAGATGACATTTACAGTCAGCTTTATCCAGGTTCCTTCATACCCTTCTCATTTCAGGCATGTTTCATTTAATTTTAGTTGTCTAAAAGATATTACCCAAAGATTAATTTCATGGAAAATAAAATAAGGTTTTCTATATAATCAAATTACTATTTACTTTTTAATAAATATTTGAAAAAGTTTCCATACTAATTTCATGATCTCATTTATATCACAATGCAATAAAAGACATTAAAATGTAGAAATAGGCATTTTGGTGTTCTTATTATTAATCTTGTTTCACTAGAAAATAACCAGTACATCACTGAGGTGAAAACCATTTAAATAGGTGAATATTCAACTATTTCCTAAAACCCTTGGATTATTAATTATTGTCTTCAAGGAACTCTGAATCAAGGTGGAAATAATGAGAATTAGTGAAACAAATACTTTTGTAGAAGAAAGAAGAGATTTTCAGGAGATCAAGATTTAATCTTTGGAGACCCAGGAATATGAAGGCATAAACAAGGTGGCTCAGTCTCAATATCAAGAGCTACAAAGTGATGAAACTAAAGAAAGGGGCCAAAACCTTGAGTGAATGGCATGAGAGAGATGGAATAACACAAGTTTCCAGTATGACATAAAGTGGTAAGGTAAAAATAATGGACGCCTCGGGAAATTTCTATCCAGGCCCAGAACTGTAGAGTTTTAGTGTGATGGTACATCAGTAAATGCAGCCACAATAGAAGGGGCATCAAAGAAAACTGATTACCAGGCTACGTGTGTGTGTGTGTGTGTGTGTGTGTGTGTGTGTGTGTGTGTGTTTGTGTGTGTGTGTGTGTGTGGAGAGAGAGAGAGAGAGAGAAAGAGAGAGAGAGAGAGAGAGAGAGAGAGAGAGAGATCCTGTAATGTCAAAATCACATATCAGAAGCTCCAGTCTTCTTGCTCTACTTTGATTTACTCAAGCAAGAGGCATTTGGCAGATCTTGGAGGATCCTGAAATCTGTCAGATGACTGTGATGCTTAGGGGAAACAAAATAAACTTGAAAAGAAACATTCCTACTATTTGCACCAAGTTGTTGTTTGTGGAGGAAGCAATGCAGCTGTGCAGTTACACAGACAAGAATTATTGGAAGACAGAAAGGACAAAGAGAAAGACATGTACTCAAAGGGCACAGGAAAATCCAAGTATGAGTAAGGGAGAGGGAAGGACTTGGAATTATCCACTCTAAAAATGATAAATAATATCTACCATGGAAAGCATCTGTCTCTCTTTCTCATATTTATATCTATATCTATATCTATATCTATATCTATAGATAGATAGATAGATAGATAGATAGATAGATATCTTCCCATGATCCCTTGCTTTCTAACCTTAGGTTTCCTATAGAAGATTTTATCAGTTGTTTCTTTTACCCAAATGTGTGCTCCATGTTTGAACCTTAGGTCTCTTGGACTGCACTTGATCTTTCAAATACCAAAATCTCATGTGACAAGAAAGATGTGGCTGTACATCTATGTGTAATGCCAGTATACAGCTGAGTAGAGATAGGATAATAATAGAGGCTTGCTGGCTACCATCATAGATCTAGGTTCATTGAGAGAACTTGCCTCAAAGGTAAAGGGAGAAGGTTACTGAGCAGGAAACTGAACATTGTCCACTGGACTCCATGGTTCCTGCATGGGTTCTTGTTTCTGCATACACACATGTACACACACACACACACACACACACACACACACACACACAAGCACACATACATATATGCACACATACTCATTCAAACACAGAAACATTTAAAAATGTTTATTATACGTTAATATATTCCAATATTAAAAACAGTACTTCATAAATATTTCCAACTTTCTCTTAGTCATAATTGAAAAAAAAGTATATATTTCAAGTGTACTTCCCAACTTCTTATGCATCGTATCGTAAACACATTGATCAAGTGGATTCATCACCACTTCACATAATGGCCCTTTACCTGTGAGAAGTACACTTAGTACACACTTTCATTCACACTCTTCAGCACAGCAGGGTAGTATTAATTGCTGACACTACTTTGCACATTACACCTCCAGAACTTCATTTTATAATTTAAAGTTTTTACCCTATGTGAAGAATACACTATTATTACCCTCTGCTCCACATAGTATTGCATAATATAGTATCAGTTTATATTGATACCAAGCGTACTCTTTGTTTCTGCTAGTTTCTGTTTTGATTCAGCATAGCAGTGACATCACATAGTACTCCTTGCTGTAAAACTTTGGTTTATTTCACTTAGCATGATGTCTATCATATTTATTCTTTTTTATTTTAAATGCAAGTGTTCTTACCTTTTAGTGTGAAGTTATTGTGATATATATATATATATATATATATATATATTGAGTTTATGTATTGAAGCTCTAGTTTTTTCTATAACTTCGTCATTATGTATCGTGCTGGGAGCACAGACAGTTCTTTGAGGTGTTTCTCCTTTGGATATACACCCAGTAGTGAGATTATTAGGCCATACAGTAATTCTTCTTTAATAACTTGAGGAGTTTCCATATCATATTCCATAACAATGTATCAAATTTCATTGATGCCAATATTACTTGAAGGCTTCAATCTCTATCTATCCCTTCTTCTCTTATGTAGTATAGTTGAAAAACACTTGTTCTATTAAAACATAGAGATTGAAAATAAGTTATGTTTAAAGTTTATGTACTTGTGAGCCCATCCATTTTTTACATGATATAATAAAACTATAAGAAAGACTAACTTTAGGAACATTGTAGAAAAAATACATATATATGAAGGAAATGCTTTTGGAACTATGTAAACAAACGTGAGACAGGCGGTTTATGAAGTAATTAATGATGGCTCATGTATAGAGTATTCATTCCTCAGCAGAGACAGATCTTTTGTGTGTTTTCCTTTTTAATTATTGTCCTCCGACAATTTACTAAACAGAGTTTTCCATTAAAATCCTTTCTGATTGATTGTCAGTGGACAAGCTCCAATCCCTCTTATCTTTAAATAACCTCCCTAGGCAAATAATAACAAGAGAAAGAAACTATTTGGGACCAAATAATAACATGTAGTATATAGAGTGGGAAAGTCCTTGCCTCTGGTGGTTTTATAAATTCAATTTTCTTTTCTTGATTGAGATTGTTTCTCAGATATTAGTTTTTCAGAGTTATGGGAGGAGGACAGGACAAATGGATCATCTGTGGTAACTACACTTGCTAGTTGGTAAAAGTAAATGATGAAATGTTCTAAAGAGTGGGGCAATACCCCACTCTTTGGGTTAGAAGCCTGACTCCAGTTATAATCCTCATAGGTTCAATGTTTGTTTTGACTAATTCAATTATACTGAATAGCTGTGAATAAGTATGTGACAAATTTTAGAAAATTACGTTTATTCAACATAAACTGTCCTGTTTTTTCTTTTTATCATCTATTGCTGCCAACAGTTTTGGCATTTTCACTGACTAAAATTTCAGTTAGTACCTAAGGTTTTCTTAAATGCTATACGAGTTGTATTATAAAGTAGGCATAAAAACAATTTAATGACTATTTTCAGAATGTCTTACCCACGTTAAAAACAATATGTTGATAAATTATCAAGGGAATTAAGACAGTACTCAAACTGAAATTAAATTTTCTTTTACCCTGAACCCTCATCTTATTTCATACCACACTTTTATGAAAATAATATTAACAAGTTGGTTTAGTATATGGTTTTATTATAAACTAAAACATACATTGACTTAAATTTTGTATTGGCATATTCTTTGAAATATACTATTTCTCCATCACAAATTTCTGATTTTTGCTTTGTAATTATGTCACCTTTTTGTATATATTTTTCTGCCATCTTCTGTTCCATATAATTTGCTTGTGACAATATATCTGTCTTCTGTTTAAACAAATAGTTCTAAACACTCTGGTTCTCAGGGAATGTCTGGACATATTTTAGTAGAGACACTTTATGACTGGAATATCTTGAGAAGCAAGAATGGTCTACGTGTGATATTAAATGTCCTGAAGCATACAGGACAGTCCTCAGAGAATAAAGTTTCCTAACACAGCATATCAGGATTGCCAGAGGCAAGACAGTCTTATTGAATGTGAATTGTGCAACCATTTTACTAAGCTATTTTTTCTCTATTTGATTTTATTGAATTCATTCTCCTTTTTTTGACAAAAAAATTGATTCATCTCTCAGCTCCTTTTTGATTTTGTGTTTTTCAAATTATAATTATAACTACAATTTGAATAAAGGGCATTGTCTTTGCTATGTCTTAATTAAGACCACTCCAGATCGGTAATAAAGATTCAGCTCTGCTCATTATATGTTTTCAATTCTATGTGGATAGTGAAAGAAACTTGTATTTAATTAGCTACTCTGTGTAGTGTAGAGGTGTTAATTGCTAGAAATATGTGGGGTTTTCAAAATCTTCATTTAAAGACTTTAAATTACAGCCACATAAAATGCATTTTCTTGTGAGAAACAGACAAACGAGATGTTTTGCAAGAGATCATTATGAGACAATTCTGAAAAGTGCTGAGCCTTTACTCCTAAGAGGTTCCATATTGACCAAAGACCCTGAGAGAACAGGAGATGTCAAAACCTTTTATTCAAGTTAATGCATCTTTGGAAAGAAAGGTGTCTCTTTTATTTTTAACAAACAGATTTCCTTTTACCCTTTGGAAGTATTTAGATCTTATCTGTATTAAAAAGAAACTTAATATCGCAAATGCCTTACATGCCTAAGAAGGAACACATTTGTTCTAAGCATAAGAGTCATAGGCAATTTTTGCTGGCACGCAATTAAGTTCCAAGAACTTTGGTTTTTGTTTCAGTTTTATTTATTTTCTCTAAATCTTCCATTAGATTCTTTTTATTAGTAGAGTGAATTTATTTCTTTTTCTACTAAAGAATCATGAATTGCATATAAACTTTTGGAGGTAGCTTAGTGTTTAAAAATTCACTTGCCCAGAAAACTTGAGAACCAGTGTTTCAATGTCCCCCAGAATCCAGGTGAATGCCAGGTTGGGTGTGCTGACCTACCTAGAACCCCATGGGCTTGGAAGACTGACCTGATGATCCTTGGAACAAGCTGTCAAGCTAAACTGATAAGACTGGGAAGCTCTGGGGTCTTCAATGGAAGAACCTTCCCAAAAAGAATAAGGAGGAAAACAAAGATCAGTCTTAGGCTTTCAACTCAATGTGCACAGGTCTGCACATTCATCAACATATATGTGGAACTATGCATTCACATATGTATAGATACACTATATTATATGAAGAAAACAGATACTATGTTTACATGTATGCATTCTACCTCCATGGATTGAGCCACAGATAGAAAATATTTTAAACATTTACATCTTTATTAGCTATATGCAGATTTTTCTTGTCATTTCTGAAACAGTAGAGTGCAACATCTCATTACATCATTTCTAGTGTACTAAGTATTACATATAATATAAAGATGAGTTAAATTATGTGAGAGAATAAGCTGTAGTCATTCGTCTGTCACCTTGTACAAGTTTCTAAAACATTCACATATTTGAGTATTTGTCAGAGGCTTTGAACCTAGTCATAATAGGTAACGCGGGACAACTACATACATTGGTGTGTATTTGCATGCTGTATATATCTTTTTTATTTTTCCTTTGTGCTTTTTCTATGCTTTGTAAGTGATTTTCCCTATAATTATTACAGTTTGGAAATACTGATACTACCTTTTCTGCTTCCACATTTGCTTCCAGATGACAAGTTTGCAACATGGCAAATAGACACACATATTTTAGTCCATGAGGTTAAATTCAAATTTAGAATGCTCTAAACCATATGCTTTCTGACCTAGTTGACAAATATAATTGCAGCTCTGAAAGTTTCTGTCAGTTCCAATTTTTATGGCTTATTTTTAATAATAGATTCTAGGCTGAAGATGCAGCTCAGCTGGTAGAGTGTTTGCCTAGCATACATAGCTCCCTGGGTTCTGTCTCAACACTCTGTAACATGAGCACTGTGAATGGACCTGAAATCCTAGCATGCTGGTGTTAGAGCCAGGAGAACTGGGAACTTACTGCTTATCTTTGACTTCACAGTGCATTCAAGACAAGCATGAGATGTATAAAGGATATTCACAATTACAGCTTAAAGATTCTCTGCCAGTTGTTGCAGCCCATGCTCGTAAACACTGAATTATGAAGTGGAGCCAAGAAAATCAGGAATTCAAGATAATATTTAGCTACATGCTGAGTTTGAGGCTAGCTTGAACTGGAATATGGTCTGCTCAAAATGGATTCTACTTTCTCTTTGGGCTTAGTGATTTCAGTCTTATGACCAAAGTTTTCTTGTAAGTGCCAAGAAATCACACACATGAAAGAAAGAAAGAAAGAAAGAGAGAGAGAGAGAGAGTGAGAGAGAGAGAGAGAGAGAGAGGGAGGGAGGGAGGGAGGGAGGGAGGGAGGGAGGGAAGAAGGAGAGAGAGAAATGCCTGTAAAAAGTGTATTTTTAGGCAAGAGAAATTAAAAATCCATATATTACTTCGTAGATGTCATGGCTTGGATAACATTTTGCTACAGGATTATAAATCTGGGAAGATATAGAATGAAGACTTCACAGATGGTCTATGACATGTTCATTCATTCCTTATTCACTAAACATTAATTTATTAAAGTTTAGGCACTAAGTTACAGGCTGAAGCGAGCTGTCTGAGGATGGAAGGTGTTGACGTAGATAAGGAAGAAATGGAAAGATCATTTAGTTCAGTAGAGGATCTACCTGGTACACGTGGGATGGAGATGA
This sequence comes from Peromyscus eremicus, assembly GCF_949786415.1. NCBI lineage: Eukaryota > Metazoa > Chordata > Mammalia > Rodentia > Cricetidae > Peromyscus > Peromyscus eremicus. The sequence goes on from NC_081418.1 coordinate 55,546,565, forward strand.
CTCTGCTCCTTGAGAATGCAGGTATCTTCAAATATTAAGTACTAATGTTACAAATGTAGAACAGACAGAGATGGCTGAAGGACACAGACCAGGAATCACGGCCTGGAAGTAGGCTGTGAAGAGCCGACTTCTCTTTGAGGAACTTAAAGCTAAAAATTCTCTGGCTTGGCTAGTAAGTTGTCTTTTAAGACTAAATTATAAAAAAGCAGATAAGAAATAAAGCTATTCTATTGGAAATGAAATTAACATTTAATGTTTCTTCTTAATGATATGCAACAAACATTAAACCTTGCTGTCAAAAAAGTAGATTTGTTCTTTTGCTTTAATATATACACATATGTGTTATATTAAATGTATACTATATATATACATATATATAGTTACCATTAATATGAGAATCTGTACAAAATAAAACCATACATGAAAGAGGCAGATTAATAATCATGAATTAAACAACATCAAAAGGAGCATGAAAGGGGCTTGTGGTCAACTGCTTCCCTAAGATGAGTAAGGCCCTGGATTTGATATCCAACACCTCAAAACAAAGCAAGAAGACACAAATGGAAACTTCAAGTTTAACATAATCATTTAGCACACAAATATTGCATTTATGTAGATGGGCATATGTAGACAACTTTTACTCATGTCCAAATAATGTGATGCTCATTTCGTTACATTTAACTTCTTACCTGGGTCAGTGGAAGCCATACCTCTCTTTTCCCCTCCTCACTCCATCCCTCTCCCCTTGCTTTATTGGGTATAGCCAATTGTAAGACTATTGATATGAAATATTTAGCAATGTTGTTAATGTCCCTCATGGGAACTATAGGAAATGATCAAGAAAGCTAGTACTTACTCCTAGTTCAATTGCAAACCCTCATTTCTACCATTCACAGTTATTGCTGTCCTAGGGTAAATTTGCATATACTGCTTATGCAAATGTATGCTTTAAGAAAACACACTTGAACTTTTGCTTCAACATTTCATAATAAAAGTAAGTACAGCTGGCACTCCCCCTATCTCCAGGTTACATTTCATAAGGTGTATTTCTTGATGAGCAGCTGATCAGATAAGCAAAAACGTATGTGTCAGCCAACAACACTTTTTAACATTATCCTCTAAAGCACACAGTATGGTAACTAACTGATTCATATTTGTCCTATATTTACTACTGTAAGTGTATAGGAGGGCAAAAGTTAAGTTCTGTGCAAACATTATGCCAGTTTACAGAATGCAACTGAGCATAACCAGAGAACTTTGGTGTCCATGGTGTTTCTCAGTCTTGGAACCCAACCTGCAATGGTTTCCAGAAAGACTGTGCTGTTTCAGAATTCTTCATAAGTAATCTACTAAAAAGAGTCCCATAATATCTATAAATATGACTTACTGGGATACAATTAGTATGATTTTGGCTTCACACTTGCAAATTCTGAATATTTTCATATATTGCTATTTAAAATAAATACTCTCCATTCCCTTCCTCATAACTCATCAAGACATCTTTTTCTGAAGAATCTTATCATCATAATTACAACACAGCTCTAAAGAAGGTTTAGGCACTTTTTGGAAAGCCAAGCCAGGAGCTAAAAATCACAGCATCAAATTCCCTAAGCACCTGCATGGATTCTCCACTAAGCTGTATTTTGTATCAGTGTGGCTATGGCACCTATACTCATTCACACGTAAGAAACTTAGTATAGACGGCTCACCACCTCAGCTGCATTTGACTCAGACAAGGTACTCACCCTAATAAGACCTAAATTCCAAGAATAGAACACAATCAAACATTTCATAGCAAATCTGTTATTGTTATAAACTGACTAATGGCCCTTTAAAACATCCAGAGAATAATACACTTGAGTCTTCTTATCACATACCACAAGGTAAACAAAACAAAATAACAAAAAAAAGCAAATAAAACAGTTAAAAGGTAAATACCAGGATAGGCGGCCCATGCTAACTATTAAGAGATAGAGGCAGTTTTACAAATACATTACTGTGTAGACTAGGTAGAAAAATTCTGTGAGAAAAACTATAAAAACAAGAGGGAAAGCCGGGCGGTGGTGGCGCACGCCTTTTATCCCAGCTCTTGGGAGGCAGAGCCAGGCGGATCTCTGTGAGTTCGAGACCAGCCTGGGCTACCAAGTGAGTCCCAGGAAAGGCGCAAAGCTACACAGAGAAACCCTGTCTCGGGGAAAAAAAAAAAAGGGAATGGGGGGGTAGTGGAATGAAAATTCATGACTCAAGTATACCTACAACTGCTCTTGTGTATCAGAGCAGTCGGGAAGGGCAAGAGATCAGAAAGCTCTTCATGCAGATTACACACTATAGGTATGGACTTGTGCAATTAGGCTTGTGTAATTAATCTTGCACGGTGAGCTCTGATTATCCTTCATGATCTCTGTCTTTGTTGTGGCTCTGAGCTCTCACCCTAGCCTTTCCTGCTCAACACACACCACTCTCTCTTCTTAGTCTGCAGTCCTGGAAAGCTTCTTATCCAGGAGTTTTTAAATTTTGAAAATTTATAAAGTCCAAAGCATCTCCTGAGCCTGTGAATCTAGCAAGCACAGTAGACTGAAGTTATCCCCCAAGACCCTGTTTTGCTTGTACCCTAAGGTTATGGTTGATTTCTTCATGCTTCTTAAGATTCTTGGGCATAGATAATGTGCTGAGTTCCAGAGAGGAGACACTATCTGCAAAGGTTCACCTGTCACAATTTTCAATGCATCAATCTCTGAAGAATGGCATTTTCTTAGGATGGGATCCAGTAATGCCACATCATTTTCTTCTTTGAGTGTTTATCTCATTTGTTCTTATAACTGAACAACAACAATGACAAGGTAAAGTAAATGGAAGAGGCCACTAGGCCATGACTTGTGAATGCCTCCCAGCTTACCACTTTTTTCCAGTCTTTCTCATTCTGGGTCTCTTTAAGACAAGTTCCCAGGGTCTCCCAATGAAAATGATTTTTTGAACTTTTTTTTAATAATGCAAGAATGTGTATTTATATATCAAAAATCCTTTGGACATTCCTTGTCTTGGCATTGGACATGCTGAACATATTCTTATGTAATTTCTTTCTCATTTATTCTAGGTATTTTGACTAATATCCATAGAAATTATGCCTTGCGATTTCTACTAATATGTACTTGAGAAACGGATCATTATGAAAATCAAAGAAAAAAATGCTAAGTAGTACTTGAGACCATCTTTCATTTAAAATGGATCTCTTTAATTGAATTGAATGTAGTTGACTGAATGGCTTTGTTCCTGGTATATTTTACCTTTTATTTCACGGCATACCTGTACATGTTTATGACTTAATTTATTTTCTCTTAATATTGATCATTTAAATTATGCAATTTGGAACTTGGTTGTAGCACAGTGGACAAGAGCTTATCTACTATGCACAGAGCCTTGGGCAAGATCTGTAGCTCTACAAAAATTAATGAATTAATTAAATCTGTAATTATATCATAGCCACTGCATGTTTTGATAGATTGGGTTTATGAAATATCTCCCCAAAGTGAAGTGCACTTTAATTTGCAACTTGCTCATTACATAGTCCTCGAGATAATAAAAAATATTAACCAGGATAGCATTTGACTAATAATTTAAAAATTATTTTTGCCCATCAAAACACATCCAAAAGGTGCTTCAGGAGATCTCCAGTGGGCAACTTGTGTGATGAACATTTTAAAATATTCTGTTTTGGTAATTTGTTTTCGAAATGTTCATTTCCTGGGCTTCAACATAGAAAAAGAATAATTAATGACATTTTCAGAAATAATACATTTTTATTAGAAATTGTGTGGTTCATTGACAAATTTCAGACAAACAAACAAATAAAATTATCTGCTTAGTTCAGTTTTTACAATTCAGTTGCTTCTGCTAATAGACCTAAAATCTGAAGTCAGTCATAGCAAAGTTCAATAGTTAAAGATTAACAAGGCTGTCAGAAAATGTTTTTCTTTTCTTCTTTTTCTTTTATTATTTTTGACTGAAACAAAACAGATGGTATGGTAGTCATTTAAATTTTAGATTAGTTTAGTTGAGTTTGTAGCATAGGCTCTGTTAGAAACACAGGACTTGAGATGGAGCTATGCAGGCCACATGGGTACTTGCGAGGGTCACAAAAGTCTCTTTTTTTTTTTCAAGACAGGGTTTCCTCTGTGTGGTCTTGGTTCCTGTCCTGGATATCACTCTGTAGACCAGGCTTGCTTGCACTCACAGAGATCCTCCTGGCTCTGCCTCCTGAGTGCTGGGATTAAAGACATGCTCCACCACTGTCAGGCAGATCACTGGAGTCTTACAGATGGGAACAGAACTGTCCTGAGCAGGAGTGATGGTGAAGGCTAAAAAGACTGGTATCTACACAGAACACACTAAGACCAAGGTCCTTTACAAAGGAGATTTATTTGTTCAAGAGGGACAAAAGGCAGGTGTAAGTGATAAAGACAGGAGATAGAGGACAGGGAAGAAAATTAAAGAGGGAAGGAAGAGGGGGAACGGACAGACATTTGCCCTGGAGGACTGCCTCTGTATAGAGAGAAAGACATGGCCCATAGGCAAATGGCAGCTTATAAAAGTAAAAGGGGAAGCCCTTTTTTAGGATGAGTTGATTAATTTTGATTCATGTTAATTAGGGCAGCCAAAAAGGGGCTTTTGATTGTTGGACTTCAATACTCTGGTAGCTGAATTTTGGTAGTCAGCCTCAGGGGAAGGAAGTGGCAAAATAAAGGAATAGACCTTAGCACCTAGCTTTAAGAATGTAGTCTAATGATTTTTAACAAGAAAGAACAAATAGGGGTGTGGCAAGGCCTGCCAGAGCCACATTTGCTGTTCTTGGGCCTGCTGGCATCCCTTCAAAGATTGGAATCACCAAGAGTATAGTAAAGTTGATTCCTGAGGGAGAATGGAGAGGCAGGATGTGGAGGGAGGGTGGATCACAGAGCAACTGTGAAAGCCTAGGACTTAACTGGTACTTTTTAGTCAACATCAGATCAATATGAATCAAGTGATAGAAAACATTGAGTATTTAGTCCAATGAAAGAAGAAAAGATTACTGGTAATTAAAACCTACCCTACAGGGCTTGTGTGTCTTTACTGACAAAACCTGGACAAACAAGGAAAACCAGGGAATGAGTAAGTGTCTAGAGTCTGAAGCAAGCTAGAGACACTTTCTTTATTCTGCAAGATGGGAGGGAAGTTTAGAAAGCTCTACAGGCTGGCCTGATCAAAGAACTCTGTCCATGCAGAAAGCAGGTTGTGGAGTTAAAAAAATGGAAAAATCAATGTTCCAGTTTTTCACAAAATTATCGTGGTGAAACATACATGAATAAAGAGAACAGAAAGAAAACACAACAGAACAGATAACCCCTATTACTATGGGCTGAATGCTTGAAAAAAAAAAGAAGTATGTTCTGCTTCAGAAGGAGTGTTTTTGCACCATTTCATTTAGTACGTTACCACGTGATCTTGAGTGAGAAAGGGATGACACTGCTATGTGGGCAGTAGTTTTTGCTCACATTGTAAAGCATTCAAAGTAAACAGGATTTCATTCAAACAATGTAACAGAGGTCGCTAAAATGGTAACTATCTTGTTTCTGAATGGCTTGACACAAAGAATAAGTATCAAGCAAAACACCCTGAAGGAAAATTGAGAATGTGTAGCGATTTGAGTTTAATAATTACAAGCATGCTAATTCAGCCTCTTAGACTATGTGTTTAGCTTTAAATTTCCTAGGGATTATAATCCTGCCTTCAGGGACTACCAAATCCTCAGTTTTTATCAGATAGCCCCTGCCTTTCTCCTACATCTCTTTTCCTTTCATAGTTTTCCTTTCTTCTTTTTTCTCTGTCCTCTATTTGTCTTTCTTCTCCTTCCTTGACTCTATTGTGATAGTGTGATGGTCATTGATTTTAAGGCAACATATATAGAACTTTAGATCCAATCTCTAGACCATTTTTAATATACTAACATAATTATAACATTAATGATGGGATTTTTTTCTATTATTCATTTCCTCTGGTTAGTGTGTGTGTGTGTGTGTGTGTGTGTGTGTGTGTGTGAGAGAGAGAGAGAGAGAGAGAGAGAGAGAGAGAGAGAGAGAGAGAGAGAGAGAGAGAGAGAGAGAGAGAGACTGGGGTGGGGGGAGGGAGGGAGAGAGGGCCGGAAGGAGGGAAGGAAGGAGAAAGAGAGGGAAGAATGGAGGGAGCGAGATGCATCTGTGTGTGAAGCATGAAAGGAGGAAATAATCATGGCATGGCTGTCGTTACATGTATTCTGCACTGTCTCCCAAATTATTTACATTAAATTGTCCACCATCTTTGGAGCTGTATACGATTATTATCAACTTCTGTCTTACAATAACAGAAAATGAGTCTCAGAGAACTTCAATGACACTGGCAACTTCATCAGTCAGTAAAGAAAGCAGTGATCCACATTTATCCCTCCAGTTCAAAGCCATGTCCATGGCGGGAATCTTAATGTGGCTGAGCAGAGGCTGTGGACAGCATAGCTCCTGATTTTCATTTCCTCAGTCTAGGTATTTTTGGTACAAGTTTTCCTGAGACTTGGTCTTTGTGTCTTTTTGATACACTTGGCACGTTACTAGTTAGTGTGCACTTTCATGTCCTCAAATTTGGAAGCATAGACTTATTGAAAAGTGTCCAATTATCAGTTTTGAAGCACACATTTGAGTAAATTTGTTGAGGATATCTACATTCCCCAAAATGTGTGATTCATTTTCTCCACTTAAGCATTAATGATGTCGAAATGTACAGTCTGAGGGAACTTGAATTTAGAAGATGGTTCCTCCATTATGTCACTAAACATCTCTGAAATTTGGGACTAACTTTTAACGTGTATTGGATTCAGCTTCCCTATGAATAATGTCAGGTTGTCTAGGTAGTTTATCAGGTTACTCTACCTGCTAATATTCTACTGATACTTTAATAGCAAGAACACAGGTTTAATATGCATCTATAGCTACAAGTTATAATTGTCCCCACTTAACCAGTTCTTATGAAGACACACCTCTATCTCAAGAGAATGCAGTTTCTTATGCTTTCCTAGACCTTTCCCCTCAACAGAGAAGTAGAACATGATGTCCTCAATGTGTCCAACGAATAAATACGTTTAGCTTTCACAGCACATAAGAACATTGAATTCAGTTCCAGTTCTAACCCTTTATGGCAGATTATACTAGCTTTGTTTCTGAAACTCTAAGTTTTGCCTATGAGTAAGTTTTAATTTATGGCCAGAATATTTTGTATTCTGGGTTATTTATGCAGAGTTTGCTGATCACTCCAGCTATTGCTTCATGGTACTCAGAGTGATGTTTTGTTTTCATGAACCCATTTAGTATTCTATGCTGGGATGTTCTAGGCAGGCTCACTGAAGATTTAAGGGCCAATTGAATATCTGTGCTATGGTCAGAATGGCTGAACTACATAGTGCCCAGTACTCATGTAAATGAAGCAGTGAAAGGAGAATTTATTTTAAAACCAAAAATTTTAAAAAGAAATTATTTAGTATCTTTCCTCTCCAGAAGTAAACTGCAGTGGAAAAAGGAATTGGAACTAGTAAGAGAAATTTTTCCAGATACTAAAGGAGGAACTTGATAGCTTGATTTTTTTTCTGCTTAGAGTTCCCTAGTAGGTCAAATTCTCTTTCCTCTCATGTTAAGCAATGGCACCACAAGAATTCTTCTTGTAATCAGTACAGTTCAAAAGTTTCTTAGGATGTGAACATGTTATTGGATACATTTTCATTCTTAAGAAAATAGCCTTACTGACATACAGTAGCATTCTTTTTTTTTCTTTTTTTAATGCAACACTTCTAAAATATACAGTCATTTCTTCCAAGACAGCAAAAGAAGTTCTCTTAGAAGCTGATGTTTGACAACTCACAAGGAACTCAGGCACTCATGTCCACTTTTTCCTATGGATTTCCCTCGTACCACCTTGGGTGCTTTACAGGGTTCTGGTAGGCTCTGGTTCCTTCTAATCCAACAATTCATCCTTTCTCAACATTGCTTTTTACCTTTTACATTATTGATTCAAAAATTTCCTTCCCAATTCTGTATTCATTTTATTTGATTACTTCATGTTTGATTCATCACCACATACCCAAGTTTCTCCCTCATATTTTTCAGAATGGTAATTCATGTTATACTAACTAAAGTTTCTCATAAATCACCTTTCATCTTTTCCCCACATACCAACATCTTTGCTACATTTTAAATCTCAGTTTAACTGTTTTCTGTTCTATTTAAATACTATGACTTTTATGATTCTATCTCTTACCACTATGCATATTTCTTGGTCTTTTCTGTTATGTCTTGCCATAGGCCCATTTTTTTTTGTTTGTTTTGTTTTGTTTTTCTTCTAATCTCCTGTTAATTACTTTCAATGTGTTGAAAGGCACTATCAGACAATCTTTTTAGCCAATAACAACAAGCATAATGACATTTTTAGCTATTCCATGTGTTGTAAAATCTGTTTTTGTTTAAGATTCTATTCTACTCTATAAAAGTATATTGTGCTCAACATTTCCATCATCAACTTAGGTTAAATGAAATGCTAAGCTTTTTAGAATATTGGTCCTCATTCCAGAAATCAAGGAGGAGAGATTAACCAAGCATCATTTGGGATTCTACTATTGCAGACTTTCATTCCTCTAATGAGCCAAGGGATATAAACACATGGAACCAACCCTTTCCCTGTCCTGTTTCGTTCACTTTGGGAATTGATTGCAATGTACTTGGACCTTTTATTGTTTTCCAAGTTTTTTATTCCTAGCATTGGGAAATAAGGTTGAAAGAAGGCAGCCCATCACAAACACTGGTAAATCCTGAGGAATAATGCCCACCCCTTAACTTATGGCTTTGTCAAAAAGTAGACATCTAATTATGAGCAAGAAAGCTGTGCTTAGGAAGAGGTGAGGACACACATCAATTCTACAAATCTGCTCCAAACACCATACAGAGAATTCTTCCCTGCAAGAAAATTTATTTCTGTAGTAATCATGGCTGATGTATTCCCAACAGAAACCAGAAACATCCAAATTTGAGTGAAGAACAGCTGGGTCTCTTTTATGCCATCAAAATTTGGACTAGGAGACCATGGTAAATGAAGACCACATGAGAATAGGAAGAAGCAAAGTGCTAGAGAGGCCCACAGAAATCCACAAAGATACCCCCACAACAGACTGCTGGCAATGGTCGAGAGACTGCCCGAACTGACCTACTCTGGTGATGGGATGGCCAAACACCCTAAATGTCGTGCTAGAAACACCATCCAACGACTGAGGGATCTGGATGCAGAGATCCATGGCTAGGCCCCGGGTGGAGCTCTGGGAGTCCAATTAGCGAGAAAGTGGAGGGTTTATATGAGCGAGAATTGTTGAGACGAAGGTTGGAGAAAGCACAGGGACAAATAGCCAAACGAATGGAAACACATGAACTATGAACCAATGGCTGAGGAGTCCCCAACTGGATCAGGCCCTCTGAATGGGTGAGACAGTTGATAGGCTTGATCTGTTTGGGAGGCATCCAGGCAGTGGGACCTGGTCCTGTGCTCATTGTATGAGTTGGCTGTTTGAAACCTGGGGCCTATGCAGGGTCGCTGGGCTCCGCCTGGGTGGAGGGGACTGGACCTGCCTGGACTGAGTCTACCAGGTTGATCTCAGGCCTCGGGGGAGGCTTTGCCCTGGAGGAGGTGAAAAGGGGGGGGGCTGGGGGGAAGGTGAGGGGGGTGGGAGGGGGGAGAACAAGGGAATCCGTGGCTGATATGTAGAACTGAATTGTATTGCAAAATTAAAAAAAAAAAATTTTGACTAGGATTTTCTAAAAACAACAGAGCCCCGTTCTCATGTTCTTTCAAGTCTAAGTCTCTCTGCTTCAGACTCTCGGTGAAATATGCCCCCTGCTCATCTCTTTGCTATGGCCATGTGAAATACTACATGAGTCACCCTGACTCCTTTCTCCAGTTTTCATTCTCCAGTACTTAGTTCTTTACAGCTCTAAGTGCAGGTCCCCGCCTGAGCTCACACACTTGATGCACTTCTCTTTTTTCTCAAGGACTTCATTGTGGAAGCCACCTATTATGTTTACTTTTCTCCTTTTTTGCCCTTCACACCCTAAATGCAGAAAAGCTCCAGCTATCTCCCATACTCACTTTTCATATGACAGAAAAATTCATGAGATTAGGAATTGGGCCTTTGCCTTGCTTTGCAATTCTTAGAATGCCCAAGGTAATGAAGTACAAGTGTAGCAGAAATTGGTTGAACCATGGATGAAAAGTTTTGAGAATAAATTAATAAGTATTTTAATAATACCTACAAAAATGGAGTAGGAAGGCTTCTATAATAATTTGAATAGTAATTAGTACATAGAAATTTAGAATTTAATAGACATGAAATAAATTCCAAACAATAGTAATATATAATCTTAAAAGCTGAAGCTTACTCAAAGAGACAAACATATATGATTCGAATGTGGAAAATATATTTAGGATAATTAACTGATGAGAGTAGTGATTACAAAATGTAGTGAAATGTATCACATTTTTGGTTTTGTGTTATGTGATGCTCTGTTGGTCTTCGGTTTGTTGAATACCACAAAATATATTTTTTAAAATTCTTCTTCTGAAATCTGGAGCTGCTGTTTCCCAGGTGAATACTGGCACTTTATGAAATATGATTGGAGGTACTGGATACTGCAGAGAAGGAAAGTGTATGTTTTGAGTAGTAATTTAGTTATCTTGATGAATGCTTCCTTTGTAGTTGAAAAGAGACAGTTTCAAAAGATTAACCTCAAAGAAAAGGAAGAGATGGATAGAGCATCTGTGTAAACACTGCATAATTGCAAGAAAGTGGTTCATAGAAATACCTTAAATTGAGTGAGATAAACATCAGAAATATTGTGTTATTTCGTTTACAACAGTCACTATTTCTATTTCCCCCATATCCTGTTATGTTTTATTTTTTTCAATTCTACTCAAAGTTAAAGAAGCACAAATACAAGAATGATTTCAATGGAATATTCTAAAACTCATGCTTGCCCCGTATTTTGCATTCATAGTTTGGATCTTCATTATAGTAACTTTGTATATATTGTTCATCTTCTCTATCAATTATCTTACTACTTGAGAATGTTTCTAAAATCTAGCTTCAACAGAATAATTTATAATAAAGTATATAAAGGAGAAAATGCTGTATATATGGCTGGAGAGCTTACAAAAGGAGAAAGAAATGTCCTATATTGGTGTCATCTAGATGGAAGATTGGGTGGTAAGAGCAGCCAATCAACCAAGATGCACTGGAAACCTGATCATACCTGTCTATAGTTTCTATTTCTATTTCATCTTATCAGGGTAGCAGTGAGTGGCCTCGACAGAGATCCTATAGTCTCCAAAGATATATATTTTGGCTGCTTCCAGTAAAATACTGCTGGCCTGGCATTAGTGTAGTGAAGGGAGGTGGGTGGAGATCTTTGAGGATTCTGACAGGTTCCTGTACCAAGAGTCCCCAGGGCTTGACAAAGACTGGCCGAATGCTTATCTCCAGAGAGCAGGCTCATTCCTGCATACAATGCATGTTTGAAACAATGTTAGTAAACTTTTCAGAGCTTGTCAAATCAATTACTGTGATTCTTCCACCTTTTATTTCAAAGGAAAAAGAATACAGTTATATTTTTGTGATACTTTCAAAGAGTGGCATTTACATTATTTCTTTTCAGAATATTGAATTTTTCTGTGGCTCCATTTTCAGTGATATTTTAAAATTTATGTGGGAACTAGAAATAAATATTATCTGGAGTATGTTTTCATATGAAATTTAATCATCACTATATTCCATTCCATTGATCTGATCTCTTATAATTACGTAATATATCAGACCAAGAAAGATGTGCTATAATTGCCTTCCTTCAATTGCCTTGAGGTGCTGACCATTGCTGAAAGGTGCTTGTGCACACACAGTTGGACTTTCCATTTTAATCTCTTAGCAGTAAATGAAAGCCCCTAAGCTCATATAATGAAACTTGTAGTGTCTCTTTTTTGAATATGACTGGCATTTTATTCATGCGTTCTTGCTTTCTGTGTGCCTGGCATAACACAGTATTATTTACTAATGTTTATAGAAAAATAAAAGGGAGTTGTACCTCCTTTTTATCTGACTTTACTCTGTTTTTCAACATAACAAAATGCAAATAAAAGGAAAATGAACTTTGAGTTTTTTATTGTTTGTTCCTCATCAGTGTTGTTCTGTTTTCCTATGTATTCCCCCCAAGACATATTTCAAAACTATTTGCATTGCCTTTGTTTGATTTACATACGCCATTATAAATAGTGTTTATCACAGTTACTGAAATCTGGATTATGTTAAATTGAATCCATGCTCTCCTCGGTTCATTCTATGGTTCCCCATTCAGACTTACAGGGGGAAAAAGGGTCTTTCTGGTCTTAAAGTGTCCTTCTGGTGGATATTTGTTTTCTTGGTGTGTTGTGAATTCAAAGATGATTTATTTTTATTTGAGATTTTATACCTGCATACATTTTAATCAATCTATATTTCATTCTGTTCCTCACAATTTTCCTATTCTACCCCACCACCACTTTCCCTACCCAGCTTCATGCATTCTTTGTTAACTTCCCTTAAGTCCACTTGGTGTTGTCTGCAGGTGCAATGGTTGTAGGACCATCTCCTGGGGCATAAGTAGCTTCTGATGACCCACATCCCTGAGAAATTCAGCTCTCTTCATTTAGGAATGAGAATTTGTTTTGGAGTCCCATGATGTTATGCTCTAACATCTGGAGACACATTTGAAGTGACTTGATTTCTTTCAAAATCACAGGTGCATGTTTCTTCTACCTGAAAGTTTATAGTGTTCTTTATTATTTATATTTAATAACAATCTTAAAGGATGTTTGAGTGGATCATACTCATTAAATTTATATTACTTACAATGAAAGATTCTACAGTGCATTTAGATGATCAACCCAAATTGTATCAACCCAGTAACTGCTAAACCTAGGGACAAAAACCTGTTCCTATATGTTTTCTTCTTCAGTTTTTTTTTTTTTTTGCAAATCTTTCATCCTAACAATTTTACTACAATGTGAATGCATCTGTGCTAATAGCAAATATCATTTTAGATACAGCTTACAATTTTTTAAACTCATGTCACTAATATTGTGGAGGGAAGAATTCTGAGTCTTCTTATAAAGGAAGTATGCCTGTAAGACATATAGCTTTCACTGAGTATATAATCCACTGTATTCTAGTTAGATGGAATCAAGAAGAAGTTGGGGTTTAGCATTTTGCTTCCACCTTCTCTGCTCTAATTGGGTTAGCAGAGTGGAAGGTGGGAGGCAGAAGACATGGTGAACACAACTACTTAAAATAGGTAATATGAGCCCAGAGGGAGCAGAAAAGAGGTCCACAACTGTCACAAAATAAACAGGTTTGGAAACTGTGCAACACCTAAAGGAGAGAGCCTTATAAGATTCATACCACACCCCTGTTAGGTTCTGAGTAGGTGTCTAAACAGACCATATCAATCTGCAGCAATCTTTTTTTATTAAGAATTTTTTATTCATTTTATATACCAATCACACATCCCCCTCTTCCCTCCTCCAGCCCCTCCAACCTCCCACTCCAACTCACACCCATTCCCTCCTACAAGAATGTAAGGCCTCCCATGGAGAGTCAGCAGAGTCTGGTACATTGAGTAGATGCAGGTTCAAGCCCTCCCCCTGCCTCAAGGCTGTGTGAGGTTTCCTACCATAGTAGTAGACTCCAAAAAGCCAGCTCATGCACCAGGGATAGATTTTGATCCTACTGCCAGGGAGCCCCTGGCAGATCAAGCAATACAACTGTCTTGGTTGTCCATAGCTACTATGGAGAAAATGGCAGACTCCCTACCAAGAGCCTGTTTGTGAATATGTAATGCTCTTATTCATTCATGAAATTGTGGATTCCAGAACAGCAGACTACCTAATTCAATTTGCACTTCCCCAAGGAAGTGTACAGGTTCAGGCTGCCAGTTTCATGGACATCAAAGGGACACCATTTGATGGGATAATGAGTAAACATTAACTAAGTTTATCCATCCTCCTTCTACTGTGCCCACGTGGATTCCTGGAGTCCTGAAAACATTCCTAAAAATACAAAAACATGCCTGTCCCCTTGCTGCCAATAGTCAGTGTGTGGGTGACTACGTTGTATAGCACACATTCTGAAACCTCCCCTTCCTCTGAAAACTATAGGAAGGGGCCCTCATATTCCACAGGGTCTGAACGCTCTGTAAAGACACCATCATACCCTCTTTCCACAGTGTTAATATCTTTCCTAATAAATCTTTTACCCCAAATGGCAACCTTTGAAACCCAAACCCAAAACCCTTTTTGAATATTCCTTTCTGAAACCTCAAAACCTCTGAATCTTCTCTGTTTGGTATGATCTGGTTTATTTGGAACATTGTTTCTTTCCTCCACCCTCTCTTTCTCCCTCTATTCCCTGGAAACTATCCTAGGTGATGAGGAATTTGCCTAACTGTAGAGAAGACTTTCAAGCAGGCTTACTGTGGACACATTGCCTTACTTCCAGCATGTGCATGATGAAGTACATAACCTTCCAGTCTAGAAAGCACAATGATGGATGCATGATTGTCTTTCCACAATTCAGTAATATAAATTTCTTTTTATGATTTTTTTATTCTAATGTTTCCTGCATTTGCTATAACCAGAATAAGCATAAAAATTACTCCTTTTCATAAAGGTATAATCCACAATTACCCTTCTCTACAGTCTTAATCTACTGTATCAGTATGTTATAGATGCAATATCTTATGTAATAGAAACCTTATATCAGCATATTAAATATCATTACAAAGAAAATGTATCTGAAGAAATATTTCTACATTGAAAGAGACTCACAGAGAAAACAAAAGATTCTTGCAGAAATTTCAAAGAGTAATCTTTAGTTGATCCCATTAATGTGGCTGCTGGCTGATGTGTCTGAACTTTGGGAGAGTACAATGAGCATTTTCAGTCATCAATTTTGGAATACTGAAGAACATCCATCACCTGAGCTGGAACTCAAGGCAAGGGTTATTAAAGCAACCACAGGCCCTTAATATTTAACCTGACTCTTAGGTTGTTTTGTTTGTTTGTTTAGGAGGATTTGAGTCATGTAACAAGCATTTACATGCATTAAGTGAGAACTCAGACTAAAGATCTAAATGTAAAGACTCTTAAGCCCAGTTTCATCTGAGTTTACTAAATTTCTTCTGTATATTACAGCTTTTTTTCTTAGATTTATTAATGATTTCTGTGAGGGACTTTGATGTCTCTTAAACTCTTCTCATCCAGAATTCCAAGCTAAAAGTAATGTCATTATGTCATTTATGGTGATTCTCTAGTGTGCATTGCATAAAATTAGTAACAGTGTGGAGTTTGAAGTCGTTGAAAAATTGTACAACAAAAACACTGACAGCTGACTGAGCTGCCAAGTTCATTTATTTTGCTTGAATAGACCAGGGCATACAAACCACTAGTCTACAGGGCTCAAATCTAGCATCTTGGTTTAACTTCTAGACATGTAAGTAATGATATAGCTATCTTAGATCACTGTTCGCCATAATGCTGCTGCACACTAGAACCATTCATACACAAACCAAACTCAGCATCTATAAAGAAAGGGCCTCTGACACTGATATCATAAAAATAACAGCATGCAATTTTGATAACTTCATTAAAATTATTTTCTAGTGATAAATTGATTCAGCAGTTAGGAATTCCTTTGGCATAGAATTTACATTATCTAGAATTACAGATGATATTACATCTATTTGTAATCATAAGACAAAAAGCAAAAAGAAAACATTGATTTAAAATTTTCAATGTAATACATTTTCTTCCTTGACTTATGTTTACTTAATGTGAAAAATAAGAATAATAATGCTTGTATCTTAAAATGATTGCAAGTTTTAAACTATCCGTATGTTCCTCCACCTTATGTTGTTCAAAAAAAATGATTGTTCAACTTTGTTTGCTGTGACAGTAATGATGAAAAATATTTTAGCTCTTGTGAGCAGTAAAATTCTGGTGATTCCTGTAATCAATCTAGGCCTAACTAAGGATTTTAACATTTGTGTACATATTGCAGTATAAATAGTAGTAGTTACAGCTTACAAGGTGGAGAAAAATAGATAACTTAAAACTAATTTGAGTGTCACAGAGAAACACAGGCCATGAAACAATGCCTGTGGAATTGTAGAAAGGAGATAATCATTAAATGGTTTTATGTATTCAGACATTGTCCAACAGAAAGGTAAAGAGTGTATTGTCAAAGATGACCTTTCAGCTGCAAAGCAAATGAAACACAAGAGATTGGGCCATGAGGTTACATTTTACAATTGTGACTAAGTGCAGGTCCTTGGGATTCAAGGTAAATCATTTGAATTTGACCACTCAGGTAAAATTTTCTAACACTTCTGTTCATAGAATATAATCATTTGAAGCCTTATCACACTTCAATTGAAGGTAATTCCAGCTGTTTCTATTCAGAGTTTATGTTCTACAATAGTCTTAACTGTATGAAATATTGTCCAATCATCATGGTTGCCATATCTAATGGCTCTTCTGCTCATGATCCCATAAATTACTTTAATGGTGCAGTAATTTTCTCATATAGTTTTTGATTTTGTGGCTAATCTTCCAGGAACATATGTTCATAGACACTAAAGAAGGCATTCTGACTTATAGTGGAATGTAATAACGAAGATATACTTTGAGGAAGTAATTTCATTACTGACCCTTGATCAGAGCTTTGGTAAATGACAGAAACTACATGAATATGGTTGTTAATTAGGAGACTAAACATTCCTTTCCACCACCCATGATGTGCTGAGGAGGAAGACTGTGGCACACAGTTCATGCCACAGGCTCAGGAGGTAGAAAGCACCATGACCTGGGATAATTACTTACTCTAAACTTGATTCTTTCATGCAGAGTATGTCTTAGAACTGCCATAACACACTCCATCAGCTTCTAAAGAGTGTTGAGATACTGTAAAATATCAGGGTCCTCAATGCTACCTCAAAGCCTATTTAATCCATGTTTTTCCTTATTGTTTCAGTAGCAGGACACATTAACAAATCACTCATGAGACTTCTTTACCAACTCTGTGGCCCTATAGAAAACATGGGCAACATCCCAGTGGTACCAAAACCTTTTATCAAAAGATGTCATAGTTCCAACTCACACCCTACAACTTTTTACTGTTGTTTCACAGTTGTTTAAAAAGAGTCTCAAAGCCTTTAATAAGCAGTAGCAGAAAGTACTGGAGCTCCAGAAACACATCATGTTATGACTCACAGTTATGAAATCTGCTGCTGAGATTACAGATCACATTTAAAGGCCTGTATCCTTTTACTGAGAGAAATAGAATGAGCTCACCATTTCCAAACACACATTTTAACACTACAAACATGGAAAACGTCGTCACTTATATTTTTAAGGTTTTCTTTCTAAGGTTTAAGAGACAGTTAACCAAATGTACATTTTGCGCACACACACACACACACACACACACACACACACACACGCAAACAAACTATAGCACAAGAAAATCTCTGAGCTTTCTTCTTATGATTTCATCACCTATAGGTGTCCCAAGTTTTGTTAGATATATTATGTATATAATATTCTATGTGGTTATGAATAATTTTATTTGACACTTCCCAAATGCACATTTATCTTCTGGCTCAAGTGTTCAATGAGGATAAATACTGCAGTATGTAATTTTAATCTGGTCAGAAAGACTTTCCAGCTGCTTTCTACAAGTCACTGCTATATCAGAAAATCCACAATTTCTTATTAAATTATAGTCTTAAACTAGGCCAACATTAATTTTAGGCCTCTCTTTATTTTTCATCCATAGTATAATAAGAATTATATGATACAAATAACATGTCTTTTTGGGATTCTCTTAAATTTGTTCTCATTAGAAGTCCCCGATACTGTCTTCAATAGTGCTGAAAGCATCATTCCAAACAAACACAAATGTCACTCCTCCTGTGCCACTCCTTGCAGGAAATGGAAGGAAAAATATTTTTTGAGACAGAAAAGGATCAAGGATCAAAACCTTCTGTCCTTGTTCTGAGGACATTCCTTGCTGGTCATTTTCCTACCTGGGGTTCCAGGTGTAAAAATGACATGCCACAGACATTTGAGAACATCAGCACTAATCTCTCAGATTTTCTGAATCCTGTTTTGTCATATTAAAACCAAGGAAGATAATTACCCAACAACGGATAATACAGCAAAAGTAATTTTCTACCATTCTCGTTTTTATCCCCTTTTCTCTGGAACAGATGTTACAAGCATTCCCAGGTGCCTCTGGAGTTGGGACACTAGAAATTCATTTGCTTGCCACAATATTTATGCATGCAATTGGTTTTTGAAGCAAAGGGTGTATTTTTAAGAGTAGAATGGTTTTCTTTTCAAAAAAACTTTGTGGTTAAATTTTAAATCAGGTACATTTTATGCATCAACAAACAAGGAAAAGCAGTCAGTAAATAAGGCAAGGGCACTGTGCAATCAAATCTGTGAAATACTGAGAAGAGTCTGCATATGTACTGAGCTAACAGGGAGGGCTTAAAGTGAAGAGTGTCTGGCCAAGTATAAAATTGCTTTCCTTCCTTCTAAGCACTCTTCACTCAATGGCTTCTTTATAACCTCCAATTAACCTGCTCCCTCTGTTCACAGTGTCTCTTTTATATTACTAATGTTATTTAAAAGATATCGCAAGTTATACATCAAGACGTGTTTTGTAAAGACGCTGCCACTGCTCTCGCTGTCTTTGAACCACTTTAATTTTTTGAAGGAGTAAAGGACTTACAGAACTGAAGCAAGGCAGGGCTGAGAAACATTCTTCAAAACTCTGAATGCCTTTTCTTCAAGGCTGCAGAGAAGCCTCCTGTAACCCGAGGAACCTGCTCCATCCTCTGAATAGACAGCGTGATAACTAAACTTCATGTCAGATGGGCTGAAACTAGACTCACCCTAAAAAGACACCTTTAGGAGTGTTCCGAAAATGTTCCAGAAACATTGAATTGAGAATGGAAAGCACACAGCCAGTGTAGGTGACACAAAGCAATGTGAGTGCCAGTATTCAACATTCTGCTTCCCAGAAAAAAATGCAATGTGATTGATCACCTCATATTCCTGATTCCACGGTTTCCCTGTCCTTACTGACTCTATCCTTAAACACTAAGCCAAATAAACCCTTCTTTTCTGAGGTTGATTTTATGTTTCACTGCAACAGTGAGAAATGTGATTGATACAGATAGGCATCCAGGTAATTGTCATGGAGCTGATTTGAATGGCTTAAGGTCTAAGGACCTTCATTGTGACTGATTGCTTAATGGTTATTGGAATCAACCCCAGAAAAGGCATGTATCTTAGGCTGTTAGTTTCTATAGCCTTTCTAGACTATAGGGGATTTGTAGCAGCAGGTCTATTGAGTTTATTTTGATGAAATTTGACTTGTGATTTCTCAACCTTTACAATGTTGTAAAAACATGTTTTCATATGAGAACAAAATGTCTACACATTGTTTTTGCATTCAGGTGTACTGTGACCAGTGTTTAACACTAAACATCATTTGACAAACAAGGTCACTTTTTATTATTTTATTATTTTTATTAATTAAATCTGTTCTTTGACCATTTTACCTATGTTTATAATGCTTTCTATTTGCACTGTTCTATCTCACTCCTAACTTTAGGACAAATTCAAATGAAAACTTAGAAATCACATGGGTTTTTTTGCCACTACCTATTATTTCAAGAGCAAAATGAAATATATAAATGCATATCGACTCTCACATGGATGTTCCATTTATCAGAATGGCAGGTACAGCATCTGCCATACTTACACTAAACAAAATGGAGGGACAGAAGGAAGTGACATCAGGCCAGCATATAGGAATTCAAAACAGAGAGATTACCCTCAAGTTAGAAAATTCCCGAACGTTATGTGAGATAGGAACTTTTAAAATGAGCCTGAACTAATTCTGAAATCTCTGCCCACACCCATTCTCCTGTGTCATGTACTCCTCCAGCTTTTGGCAGGAAGCTGTTTCCAGTAAAACAGAAGGGGAGATGGAAGACTGTTTATGACATGCATATGAAATTGTACATAATTAAACAGTCCAGATAAGATTTAGGAAAGGCAAACAATCCCGTTTGATTTACTTTCAAGTATAAAATTACACATTCCGGTAGGAATCCATGTGTGAGAAGACATACTCCAAGAGTTCACAAAATGTTTTGATTCATTGTCTTACTTTTGGAAGTTCTTGGTTTCTTTTCTTTTCTTTTCTTTTTTTTTTTTTTTGGCCATGTTTAGTGCCCTGAAAGGCTCCCTTCAATTTTTACCAATGTCAGGAACCACTCACCCTCTGTTTAGTGTCAAAGCTTCAAAATATAATCTCTGAATCATGGAGTGGTATCATTACATGAATTTTTTCATCACTGAATGACTTTCACTTCTACAAGCAAAGCATCTTTTTCTCTTGAAGAGTGTTACTCTCTACTTCAGTTTATCACAGGAAAATATTTGAATGGCAAGAAAAGGAAGTATCTAGAATGTTATATAGGCTGACAAGTCTGTACATTGAATTTTGCCTTGGTAGCTTAGAAAAATAACTATGTAAAAATGATACCAAGGTTGGAATGATATGAAAGTAGGAAAGATTTGCTATCCCTGAACTCACACATTTTTATTCCTTGTAGCAAATAACACTATAAAAGACAAACCTGAGAAAATGTGTATTTGAACTGACTACAAGATATCTGTTTGCATGAATTTAAAATTTGCTAAGTCTTTTCATTAAAAAAAAAAACCCTCAATTTTCTGTGAAGATTGGCAAGTAGTTAAATGACCTTAGAAGCAGATATGCAATTGCTAAACTTTTTAATTAAGGTATGACTGTGTGGTTGGAATTTCAATTCTGTGAATTGAACAGGGGGCTTAGCTTTCTCAGATTCTACAGAGTTTTATTTTATGATTGTACCTTCAAATGTGCCTAAAGCCTACAGGTTTAATTAAAGGTTCACTAATTTGTTTCCAGAAACAATTTGTATGTAAGATTTATGTGTAACACTAACATAATATTTAACCATTGACTCACTCTTCAAAATATATACCTGCTTTATAGATTTTGAGAAAAAGATTGAATAGTTTGGCAGTATGTTGACTTCTTTTCTCTAGTGTTAAATAGCATATAAAACTCCTTTTTCAGAATTTAAGATATGTCTCTAATTAAAAAAATTTTTTTTTCAATTTCCCTGATATATCCTTTTTCAGAATTTAAGATATGTCTCTAATTAAAATAGTTTTTTTTGCAATTTCCCTGATATATCAATATTATTGCTTAAAATTAAATAATATGCCCAAATTAGGTACAATTAAAAAATATGAGTAAAATCAATGAAATTCTTGAGAACAGTCTGCCAGAAAGCACTAGCTTTAAATTAGAGACTCATAAAAAGGTGACAATTTTAAGAGCATCACAGGTATATTTGGGACTTGAATGACTGACCAATTTAAGCAGGCAATTTAATCACCATTACAAAATAGTCAACACTTGTCGCTGAGTAACAGATGCATCCTGCCCTCCCCCAGTATCCTAGGGTTTCTGGTGCACTTTTGTTTGATTGGCTATCACCAGTGAAATGTCATGTTTTCTTTGATATAGTCAAATGTATGGCCGTGGTTCCTGTAATGTTGCTCTATACTATCAGACCAACTACATTAACAAACCTTTGAATTTATGTAAAGTCTGTGTGACCTCTGGTTCATTTGTTATCATTCGGATGTGCCAGCCACAGTATTAGAAAATATATAATGATGTTTTTCTCTGACATTCTAGGTATGAATCTCCACAGAGTTAATGAGAAAAATTAGCCTGGCACAGAATATTTTTGGTTTTGATTTATCCTAGTACTTTTGCTTATGCTATCTTGGACAAGTCTCTGGTGTGATATGTGAATTCTAAGATATAATTTTGGAATGTACTTTTGAATTATAAGCAATGATATTGAATTATAATGTATGATATATAAATTTACATTCCTAACTTATTCCTTTAACTTTTATCTGAGTATAGGAAAATATAATATACTTCCTCTCATCTCTTCCTATATTTATCAGGCCAATTCAACCAGATCATCAAAATTTATATCCATATTCATCATTTTCTGCCAAATAGCACTTTATTTTCCTTACTATCTGAACTGTGATGATTGCAGTTTTAAACTCCCACTCATATCCATGAAATTAGCAATAAGAAATCCTCATTTATACTTATTAAATCAACAGTACATATTTAATTCTTCATTTAAAACAAATTTTTAAAAAGCATCTTTAACCCCAACTTCTTGGATACATGCTATTATCAGTGTTGGGATTACATAGGTAGTTTATAATCTGATTATGATTTGGAATATTAACCTGAATTTGAATAGGGAAAATCCAGATAGGAATTGATGACCCAAGTTTAGTCATACCACACTGACCCAAACTATAGACTAACACCTGTGAGACACGTGGATAGACAGATACATAAGAATTTCTTGAGGAGCAAGGGCACAACAAGAAATATTAGAGGCAAATAGTCCAGCGTAGACACAAAGCAAACGGAAGAAGATGAAACAAAATGAAAGGAGGAAGGTCCAAGACCAGACACCAATACAACTCACCAATGTGTTTATATTTCAGCAGTTCATATCAATGCACACTACTAATGTGATTAAACCACAACTGAAAAATGTGGTCAATTATCCTATGAGTTAAGGAATTAGAGTTATACCTCTCTCAGTGTGGAAAAAAAAGGGAGAAAGTTGTACTGTTTCATCCATTCTGATTCTTACTATGTTTCAACTCTAGTAATGGAAAGTTACCTTAAGAAAATATTTTCTCTTTGAGAATGATTTTCCTAAGAGACCTTATGAGGGAATGCCCATCTCACTACTTTAAAGAATTGAAGAGCCTAGGAAGAGATGCACAATGCAAACCACACAAAACCTCACTGTCTTTTCCCTAAAAGATTGTGAGCTAAACTTATTATTGTTCTTCCTATGATTGAAAAAAAAAACTGTCACATTCACTTCCATCTTAAGCAGTAAGTAGCTAAGTTAGTTGAAAAATTATAATTCATTCTACAAAAATTCTATGTGTGTAATGTCTGAAAATGGTTTCTAAAGGTAGCTCATTTTGTGAGAGAAAACTTTTAGAACTAAGGGAAGTGGGATCTTTTAAAAATGCACACAATGATTGCTTTGTTCTTTTTATGATGACCTAAACTATGTATGTATATATTCCCTCCCCTCAAGTATAGACAGTAGTATGCCCTAAGTCACAGTGAG
The DNA here is from genome assembly GCF_949786415.1 of Peromyscus eremicus. Taxonomy (NCBI): domain Eukaryota; kingdom Metazoa; phylum Chordata; class Mammalia; order Rodentia; family Cricetidae; genus Peromyscus; species Peromyscus eremicus. The sequence goes on from NC_081418.1 coordinate 55,570,006, forward strand.
TGTCCCTCTCCACAGCACACTGAAACTGAAAGAAAGTTCCACAATACCTAGCCAGTGAAACCTTTTTGTAGTTTGGGCAATTAAAGAGAACAGTGTTTCAAAAGGAAGTGACACTGAGTGGCTTGAACAAAGAAAGCAATATCTTATGTTACACAGAGGGAGTTAAAACAATTCTGCAAAATAGGGATTTCCTTTTGAAGACCTTGAATTCCTGCCAAGATTTTTGCTGCTTACAAAAGGGAATATTCATTGCATCAATGAATCAGAAAATTCAAATGCATGGAGCATTCAGGCTAAATAAAAAGGTGAATATCGGATTTAGAAATAAAGCAGTCAACATTTATCCATGCTTCCCAGTGCAGAAGCAAGCCTTGGAGGGAACAGTCAGCAAAGACCAAACTTAATGGACACAATGAAATTAGCCATACAAAAAATGCCAAAATACCTGGGAAAAGTTTTAGGTTTCCTAATGAAAAAAATTACATTTAAGTAATTCGATCATTCAGAAGCACTTTATTGGAAGCTATTAAGTGCCTGTCATCCTTTTTTGAGCGCGTTTGAGAAAAAAAAAAGTTATGTGAGACGTTTCCTAGGAAGATGTGACCAAATGTTACTTCCATATAGGGCACTGAAGACAGGTCACAGAAATGTTTCTGTCAAAGTCCAGCATGGGAAACCTATTAATTTATTGAGGTTATGTACAGGGGTATGGTTGAGGCTCTTAAAGCAGCATGGCTGAGCTGCATCCATGTAAAGTCCACTTCAGCTTGAGTGCCAACACAGGAAAGCTGTAATCCTGCAACATGCTTCAAGGGGTGAATGCAGCTCCACAGATTCGAGGATTCTTGTTCCTCAGCAGTGATTCTGTTTAAGTTACACTGGGGAAGGAGTAGCCTTGAAAATCTGCACAGTTTCAGGGATGTTCTAAGACTTGCAAGTTATTTATTTTCTAAGCATGTAGGAGCCTATCTCCAGGATGAAATGCTTCAGTTTATAACTAACTGAGCCTTTAGAAGTTGAAATCCACTGGGCGATGGTGGTGCATGCCTTTAATTCTAGCACTAGGGAGGCAGAGCCAGACGGATCTCTGTGAGTTCGAGGCTAGCCTGAGCTACAGAGTGAGTTCCAGGAAAGGCGAAAAATTACACAGAGAAACCCTGTTTCGAAAAAACAAAACAAAACAAAAAAAAAAAAAAAAGAAGAAGAAGAAGAAGAAGGTGAAATCCAGAATAGAATGTTTTTATTCAAAGCGAATGAATAGACCTTGCCAGGGAAGGTCAATTTTTCCTCGTTCATCACCTACATTAGAATTTGAAAAATTGATACAGAAGAATGCAAGAATTGATCCTAATAGGAGATAATTCAAATGATGACAGAATTGTATATCCATACTTAGTGTATCAATGTTTGTGTTTATGTGTTAGTCAGTTGGCTACTGTACCCATGCATTGACAAAACATCTTACAAGAGGCAAGTAAAGGATGTAAAGATTTATTTTAGATTACCCTTTGAAGTGATTCAGCACATCATTGCAGTGGCAGGAACAAGGGGTACCTAGTCACACTGTATACAGTCCTTAAAGAGTAAAAAAGAATTTGGCCATGTGTTAAAAGCTCAAGGCATTGTATCTCCCATGGAGAATGTCCTCCCTAATGTCTTACAAACTTATCAAACAGCACCATGATCTATGGTGATATTTCAGATTTTAACACAATAGAGGTTAATTAGGAAAAAAAAAACGTGAACTGATGTTTGACCTCATAAATAGCTTGGAAGTATTCACAGTTTTGCACTAGTTAGTGTCTTGAAAAAATACATGTTATTATATTCCTGAATTCGTTTTGTGACAAGAATCATCTTACTATGTAATATACCAATGGAGTGAAGCCAACAATTAATAATAAATTTTGATATCTCTTGTCTTTACATTAATCTTAGAAGTGTGGAGGACCCAGCTGAGGAACAAAACATAGAACAGGGTCTTCCCAGATCTCAGAATGACAGTGAATAAACAAATATCATTGGGTACAGGTGAATATGTATCTCTCTGGTACCTGAGATAATTTCTTCATCTATGGTTGTCTGTAAGAATCATAGATGAAGAAAGCATGAGTCTATACCATATCATGACATCTGTGCAAATTGCCGCAGGCAGTTTTTTCATTTCAATGAAATGATAATTCTAAGGTTGTACAGATGTCTTTTCTGGACACAGACATAAACTATATTCTCTTAACTCAACAAAAGTATTTCTAAAAAATGGCTAACTTTATTAAGAATTGTGTTTCTTATCAAAACAATCTATATTTCCCTTTAGTGAAGCTTTGTGTAAGGAAGAAAGCATAGGTTTTACTTAGTTCCAGTTTGATCATTGAAATACCAAAGCAATTCAGTCAATACCATAAAAGTCTCAACTTGACCTAGTAATTACTTCTAACAATCTAAAATATAAGATATCTATATGTTTATGTCTGTTTCCAAATTTGTAACATACACTTATTTTAAATAATACAAGTATTAAACAATGGAAGATGTTTTTAAAAGCAGATATACTGGAAATAAAGGTCATATTATACAGCTAATAAATCATATATTATGCCATTTTATAGCATATAGGATTGCATAAGAATAAGAATAACTAATAATAATAACAGAAAGTATACATAATAGAATCAAAAATAAGTATATCAACACCTTGATGGTAGTTGCTTTTTAGAGATTATAATTATTTAATTATTTATTTATTATTTTCAGTGTTGGGAATTGAATAAAGAAGCTCACCTCACATGCTTGGAAGCTCTTCATAACGGAGCCACACTCCCAACAACAATGGGATTTCTAAAGTATTATTTTCTAGCTTTTTTTTAATACATTGCACAATGAGTACATGTTATTATTCCAAATAAAAAAAATTTCATTGTTTTGAATCTTCTATTTTCTGAAATATTCAGGCACTTTAAACCTTTTCTTTGTCTATATAAGTTTTAATTTCCAACAAAATTCACAAATTCACAACTAAAACATTCCTAATGATATATAATTATGGTTTTATAGAATTTCTTAAATACTCAAAATATATAATTTATGGTAACTTATGTATTATATTTCAATTATTTAATAAACAATTTGGGATATGTCATTGACAGTAAAGCTCTCCTATTGCCTTATTACTAAAGGACACACATCAAACTATATAAAATGTATCCATGGGATCTATTAAAGCAAGTTTTATACAATGTTTCATATGTATCTTTATACATAAACTTATTTTAATGATACATGGACATAATTGATACAATATACAGTTATTTTTACTAATAAATAGAATACACTTTTCATTTCACTATTACATCTTATATTAATGAAAGTCAAATGGTCAATTCTAAGGTTCAAGGGTCTAAACTATTTTAAAGAAAAACTGATAAATTCTGAAGTGGAAATCACATGTGAATCCACTAATGACTTAGTAGGTCCAAAAATCCTGCCTTTAACCTGTATGAATTAATGTTCTTCTTAAAACATTTTATCACACAAGAATATCATGCTTATATCTCTATTTGATTGCTGTGAACTTTTTTTTGTATTCTGTTTCATGTGCTGGTATGAATAGCTTGTTTATACTTATGACAGATATAATATAATATAATGTAATGTAATGTAATGTAATATAATATAATATAATATATATATTCCATGGAAAAATTGAATGTCCAAATATTTTATAAAAGTAAGGCATACAAACACTATATAAAATGCATAAACCCATATTCCCCACACAGATTGATCTCACCAAGAGATGAAATGAAAGAATTTAGTGATGCACTGATAATGATTGGTTAGCTCAGCATTCTCAATAGCTCAAACACAGAGAAAATAGTGACTGAATGTACCTGTCAATAAGATTTAGGCATATAGCCAAGTGCTTGCAATTATCTTTCTCAGATTTTGTAAGTATAAAGACATCTACAATCCTGTCTTCTATTCCAGAGACATATTTAGTATTGTTCCCTGACAGCATACATTTCTCTCTACCATCACATTTGTTATTGTTTAATTGAAAAGAGACACGTCAAGTGGTTTAGAAAGAAAACCAGTAAACGAATTCCCATCAGTCTTTACATAATTAATGGTATTCCCTCTGGACTGCACAATTTATTAAACTTGTGAGCAGAACCAATTTACATAAACATATTTATGTATTCTGCATAAAAGACTATTCTAGAAAATTTAATGTTTGAAAATACAATAAGTGAAAGGATTTTTAAAAGTTAAATATGACAACATTTAAATGCAGAAACAATTAATGGAATGCTATTCTTTCTCTTTGTGCTCAATTACATTCACTGAGCTACTATAATAAATTTTGAAATGAAAATTACTTTGGAAAAGTATGAGATAGTAAGATATCATAGATAAATAATACAATAAAAAGAGAGGCTAAATTTCCATAAAAAAATAACTTCCTATACTTCAGATCATTCAGGTTGTCCCTGTATTATAAACTGAAAGTGATTCTTCTCACTTCCATGGTCTTACTACAGCACGTGAACTGTACCTACAGCATGCCTAGACAAAAAATTATCTCTTAACAGAACACTAAGGGATTTATCTTCTTGTTCCTGAAGACTCCAGTATATACATGGGACTCTGGTGTGTGTGGTTCAGGAGAGTACAGCAGTCGCTATTCTTTATGAGGCCACATGCATAGAAAAGCCCCAGAAGAGAAGGCTAATGTGTAGAATCCATGAAGTTTAGAAAGCCGGTGACCTCTAACTGTCTTGTTAAGTGTGGTCGATTTCAGCTAGCTTCTATTTTCACATGTTTTAAACACTATTTTTTCAAGGGCATATCACAAATTAAAATCAGTGACCTAGATGAGGAAAAGCATAAAATCTGTTTCTGTTTGGGATGCCAATCACAGCTGTTAGAGAGTTGAACATCTCAGGGAAGTTTCCGCGGACTAATCCATTAACTAGTTCGAGAAAGTCAGCAGAAGCTGCAACAATTAATCATCAGCCTTGAATAAATTCCCAGAGGAAAATACCGTACTACATTGTGCTTAATGAAACTTACACATGAACTTATTTTCAATTTCTGAAATGAATTATTTCAAATGTAATTATAATCCATTCCTCCATGCTTCACATATAAATTCAAAGCTGTCTTTATGTGCTGTCAGAACAGAGTATTTCTGGGATACTATTAATCAGACTGATGAAAGTAAAAATAGGTTTATGAAGTAGTCTGGACCCAAAAGGGGGGGAAGACATTAAGTTTCTGTCTGATATATTGGGTACATTAATATACAATGCTTCTTCTGTCCTTGACCTTAAGTGTCAGAAATATAGTGTACCATTTCTCCTTTTATAAGCAGCACTTTAAAGAGCTGTTCCTGGTCAACATTATTTGTGCTGCAAGGTTGAAAAGGTAAAATATGCTAAAATATTAAATATACCACTTATTAAAACCCAGTGAACCAGTCTGTATGCACATATTCCTCCTTTGCTTATCATCCACAACAAAATCATAAATAAACCAATTTATGAAATATATATATATATATATATATATTATTTATACACATATATAGCATATACACATATCGTCTATATCATGTATATAGGTTGGTGAGAATGGACATTTCAACAACTATCTTGGTAATGTACTCTTAAAGGAAAATCCAGCCTATTTACGACAAGCAAAATAGGAGGAATAAATTATTAAAAAATCCAACTAGAAGAATGATTAATTCGTTTAAGTAAAAGATAAAAGCATGGAAAAGAAACTTACTAGGAAAAGATATATACATGATATAGATGATATGTGTGTCTTCAAAGATTTAGTTAAGAGCAACTTTTAAGTTTTCTCCTTTTGCAGTGCGCATCAGATGTTTTTATTCTATTAAGAATATATAAACTTGTAATTAATATCAAATATACTTGGCAATGTGTCAGAGTGACACTGTCCTCACAATCCCACGGGATACCTAACCATGTGACTGCTCCTTCACCAGGAAGCGCAATGCAAATTAACCACTGAGCTGTCAAGCATCAAGCATACTTCCTTTTCCCAGTGAAGGGAATTAAGGGGATACACAGTTTATTCTATCCTACTGTGCCCACAAAATATTTACATGCATACTGCATTTTTATAAAAAGTACAAATTGTACCAAAGTAGAGTACATGGTAACTTAGAGTGGGATAAAGGGAAGCTTCAAAAAGAAAATGATTCACTTTATCCTAAGCCATTTTATTTCTTGAATGCTCACTTTCCTTAAATAGATACTAAAATCCTTTCCTTTCATGGTTTACTGTGTTTAAAGAAACATGATACAAATAATATCTTTGGTCATTGCAGAGTCCATCCATTTTTAAGTAGACCTCTTCAAATAACGTTATGCAAATAACATTCTAGATTAACAGTGAGCTTCCACCAATCTTATTTTGATTGGTTTATTGTTCTGATCATATCAATATGTAAGAAAACCTTACATGTTAAGTCTAAGGAGATTCTTTTTTTTTTTTTATTTTGCAATTCAATTCAGTTCTACATATCAGCCACAGATTCCCTTGTTCTCCCCCCTCCCGCCCCCCTCACCTTCCCCCCAGCCCGCCCCCCATTCCAATCTCCTCCAGGGCAAAGCCTTCCCCACAGACTGAGATCAACCTGGTGGACTCAGTCCAGGTAGGTCCAGTCCCCTCCTCCCATGCTGAGCCAAGGGACCCTGCATAGGCCCCAGGTTTCAAACAGCCGACTCATGCAATGAGCACAGGACCCGGTCCCACTGCCTGGATGCCTCCCAAACAGATCAGGCCAATCAACTGTCTCACCCACTCAGAGGGCCTGATCCAGTTGGTGACCCCTCAGCCATTGGTTCATATTTCATGTGTTTCCGTTTGTTTGGCTATTTGTCTCTGTGCTTTATCCGACCTTGGTCTCAACAATTCTCTCTCATATAAACCCTCCTCATTCTCGCTAATTGGACTCCCAGAGATCCACCTGGGGCCTAGTCATGGATCTCTGCCTCCAGATCCATCAGTAGTTGGATGAGGTTTCTAGCACGACAATTAGGGTGTTTGGCCATCCCATCACCAGAGTAGGTCAGTTCGGATTGTCTCTCGACCATTGCCAGCAGTCTGTTGTGGGGGTATCTTTGTGGATTTCTGTGGGCCTCTCTCCTAAGGAGATTCTTTATTACAAAAAATTATGGCTAAGAAAGTGTTCATCTAAGAGGTTTTTTGGAGGGGGAGTGAGTAGAGCATTTTTTCTATTCAAGCCTGATGATCTGAGTTCTGAACCCCAGAACTTAAAAGTTGAATGAGACAGGGATGTAGTAGGGATGCTGTAGTGCATAGTGCATGGCTGTAACTCCAGTGTTTCCTCCTGGGAAAAGAGACAGAGGAAAAATATCTGATAATTTCAGCCTCACTAGCTTTGTGTGCACATCAGTTAACAAGGAAGAACCTGTCTCAAACAAGATGGAGGGATGAAATTTATTTTCTTCTAATTCTTCTGACTTTCACACACAGGCATGCTACGGGGGAATCAGCACTCATGTATAAGAACCCATATATGTACACATACACTAGACACACATATAATAAATAAAAAATGAAGAAATATGTGAACAGATAAATCTGCTTTCCATCATGATTATTAGGAAGGATGGAAGAAGAGAGAGACAGAGGGGGAGGGAAGAAAGAGCAGAGAGAGTGCCTGCTCTTGGTTGCTTTCTTTATCAATAATAATATTGAAATAATATTCAAATAATAGTAAGTAGAACTAAAACCTGGATACTATAGTTAAACTCATTTGAAAATCTCCAGTTGAACTAAAAAAATAAGAATGAGTGACTTGAGACTATGGAAAATATTTTAAAACTTTACACAAAAACAAAGCCACATACTGCAATATACCCTGTAGGGAACTTTTTTCTGCCTGAGAGACACCACTAAGTTTGCTAAGAGTTTAAACAAAGACATGGATTCTATTCCTCTTCTGCTGAAGAAATTACCACTCAATGAGATCTCCACTCCCTTGAAATTCATCGCTATTCATGTATACAGAAAAAAAAGGCTCACGTTTTGCTATGGGTTGTGACAGTTTTCTGAAAGCTTCAAGGCAATCTGCCAGCCAGCTCACACTTTCTTCGGCCCACGTAGGATATTTCTGACCTGGACATGGAAAGCACACTGAGGCCCTGTAGTACAAAATAGCAACAGGTTGTCTCTAAGCACTCCGTGCAGATAGAGAGCTACTGTCATAATGTGAATCTAGACTCAGCAGAAAAAGACTGATTTTAATAAAAGCTAAAAGTAGGTTGGTGAGAATGGACATTTCAACAACTGTCTTGGTAATGTACTCTTAAAGGAAAATTCAGCCTATTTACAAGCAAAATAGGAGGAATAAATTATTAAAAAATCCAACTAGAAGAATGATTAATTCGTTTAAGTAAAAGATAAAAGCATGGAAAAGAAACTTACTAGGAAAAGACATATTTTAATGAGAAAGAATATTTATATTGAGTAAAGCAAACTCAGAAGAGATCTAAGGCCAACATGAGGAGTTGAATACACCAAATCCTGCCATAATTACAAAATATAATTAACTTTTATATTGGAAATTATTATATGTAAAAGAAATGGGTTTTGAAACATCAATTTGCTTAGTGTTGGCTGTATTCCTTTTGAGAGGAGACAATGGATTGCTAGAATCATGTTCAAGTCAATATAGCGACTCCAAAATGCAGAACAATATTGGATGAAAAACAAGTATTAGAAGGAGGACCAATGAGTTTTTGATTCAAAGCTCATTTGAATGAGAAAATGAAAACTCTATTTTCAATGCAGAAAATTATAGGATTGATAAAAATATTAAGCAGACCATATAAACACATATATACATATGCATAGACATGTCTGACTTAGTTGATAAAAAAGCCAGTCTTTTAAGTTATGAATAAAACCATTAAACATTAAAATTATGTTCTGATAATATACTTCTAAAAGTTTGACCTCAGACTCAATAATGACTGCTTTATTGTGTGAAAAAGTATTAAAAAGCATAATAAAATTTTTTATACATGACTCTTCTATCTCAAGAGAAATAAAAAGGCTAATTATTTATAGTTGAAGTAAGACTGATTAGTTCTGCTTGTTCCCATGCCTAATTAATGAGGAAATGGCATGTTCTTACCCTTTGATTTGCTGCTGATTAATAAATCAATATAGTATTATGGGAAGGAAAAGAGAGCAGGAACACACACATGTAACGAGACAGGGTTGCTTTTTTCATTCTCCATTGAACATTGCCTTAGAAAAGAAAGAAAATCATGAGTGAACTTGGTTGGGACCATTGCCAAACTTTAAAGGAGGTCAAGAACTGATGGCTCATGGGGGTTAAATTATCCATTCACCACTGGACTATGAGTCTACAGGACAGAGTTGGGGCATTGCCGTTATGACTGGCTATACTATTGTTCTTGGTGCTGCATGTCACATTCTTTAATAATCAAGAATGAAACCCTTAGGGTTTTGATAATATCTCGGTGGAGTGCATGTGTCAATGACCTGTAGGAACCCACCACTTTAGAGATGGAATTTCAACTGTTTGGAAGTTTCTGGAAGTTTCATAGAAACAAGCTATGAAAGTGATCCTATTAAAATCAGGCAGATGAAACTATTCACTCTTGACTTTTTCATTCTGTCTGGCTGCTTCTGAACTTTTCTAGCTCCCCTCCCATTCCTGTGCTAAAACTCTGTGGCCAAAAGCAATTTGGGGGAAAAAGGGGTTTACTTCATCTTACATTTGCAGGTCACAGTCTATCATTTGAGGGACATCAGGGTAGGGACTCAGGGCAGGAACTTCCAATAGAAACAATATAGGAACATGATTACTTCCTCACTTTCTGGCTTCACCACAGGCTTATGCTTGGCTAGCTTTCTTTTACAATCCAGAATCACCTGCCTGGGGTGGATACTACCTGGAGTGGACTGGGCTCTCATATATCAATTACTAATGAAGTCATTGTCAACAGATACATCACAGGAAAAGTGACTGAGGCAATGCTGCAATTGAGGCTCTCCAGTCAAAAGGCTGTAGAGTGGTGCAAGCTGATAATTAATGCTAATATCCTCGGCTATGTGGATCTATGAGCTCCATGCAAACCTAGTTTGAGAAAGGTATAAACTTAAATTACCTAATCTCAAGCCTGGAACTCCAACTGGCACTGACCCATGTCCATGGGGTTCTCCTGGTCTCTCAATAAGATTCCAGCACTGGATTGTTCACCTTGGGTCTCTCTTTGACTTTCTCTGCCATGAATCCTTCTTTACTTTATTAAAGTCAACTTCTCCCTCAAATCTAACTAAATAAGTTGCTTGGAGGTAGAAAATTCTCAGGGATAAATGCCCTATGTCCTAGATAAATCAACATTTAGTATTTGGAGAAGAACCAGTGTCCCAATTAAGCCAATTTGGCAAATGATCTATGCTTTTAGTACCTTCTGGACCTTTGGTGAATGTTAAATGTTCCACCCACGTCTACATAATGAGTCAATTTGTTCAAAGTATCTTAATAAGGCTCCAACATCATGTCCTTATAACTGACCTGATTCATTTGACTGTAGAAAACAGGCTCCAATATTGTGTGCTTCCTAAAATGGATACCAATATCTGATGAAGGATTTCAAGTCACTAGTAGATATTAAATCATGGGATACTATTTCAGCTATATTTTGTTTCCTTTTTTTTTTTTTTTTTTGGTTTTTCGAGACAGGATTTCTCTGTGTAGCTTTGCGCCTTTCCTGGAACTCACTTGGTAGCTCAGGCTGGCCTCGAACTCACAGAGATCCGCCTGGCTCTGTCGCCCGAGTGCTGGGATTAAAGGCGTGTGCCACCAATGCCAGGCATATTTTGTTTCTTAAATATATTCTCCTGAGATCAACTGAGAGAAACATTTGACACAGTTACCTTCATTCTCTTCCATTCCTGAAGATGATATTGGTTTTTCCCAACCATTGCATACACAAAACAATATATTTTGATATCATTGCAGTTTATAAATCTGACATACTGCTAGCAATTTTCAGAAAAGAGAGTGTATGTATACGTGACTGTGTATAAATTATACATATATGTGTTTGTGTGTATGGATAACATTGATAATCATAACCATTCTATAGATAGTAATTTTAAAATATTGTGTAAACTTAAAATATAATACAGAATATATATTTTTATTTACTCTACAATTTAGTGTAAATAATTGTATAATTTATTTTCATGTAATTTATATAAACACATTTCTAGACAGATAGACAGACAGATAAATAGATTCCCATACGTATACATATGTACAAATATCCTGGAGATTTGTTCCTTACTATGGAACACTAAGGTATTTGCTAATAATTAATGCTCTTGATTTCAAATAAATATTTCATAAAATATAGAATTTTGTGACTCAATTTCTAATATTTGTGCATATTTAGGCTTCTAATCCTGACTAGACTCAGCTGCTGTGATAGAACACTTCCACTTTCTGAGATGAAAGTAGCTTTTAGATAGCTTTATATTTAAATTATTATCCATCCATTTTTCCCCAAGAATTACTTGAAATACATCAGCCCAGGTGTAAAACAGTTGCTAATATCTTCATGAGGAGAAAAGTATAGAATAATCTAAATGAGAACATAATAAAAAAGAAGAAAGAATGAAAGAAAGGAACAAAGAAAGAAGGAAAGAAAATAAAAGAGAAAGAGAAAAGTTAATCAGTTAGTTGATTTTTGCTTTTTTTTTTTTTAACCTGGCAGTGGTCAATGATTTCAGAAGCACATGGTTGATTTAAGAATAGATATTTGAATGCCATTTTTTGGAATTCCTACTGGAGCTACAAAATTACCCTACTCTCAATATTGACTAACAGAATTTATCATCCTAAGCCTGTATTATTCCACAGGATTGAAATGAAGGATTGTTTTATGAAGAGTAACTGACTTTCTAACCTTTAAGCATCTACCTAAGTTGATGTATATGGCCTTTGCAAGAAAATCTCATGATATGATTTACTCTACATATCTTTTTTAGCTTCTTTGGTAATAAGAACCCAACATTTTTTTGTGGTTAAAATATGTTTAACAAGTCCTATATCTAAACCTATATATAGAATTTTCTTTCTCTTCAAATATGTATCCATCTCTGTTTCATTTTTTATGTACCATGCACAACTATTGTGCAAAACCTTGGAAAACTTTATTCATATAAAGATGGTTGATTATCCCCAAATCTTTTGCATTTTTCTTATGTTTGAAAAAAATTGTAGAGAGAGAATGATATTAGGGTTTAGACAAGTTACCCATGAGCATGAACAATCAAAATTACCACAATCTTTCTTATTTATACCCATAACCCATTCATGGTGAATGTGAATTGAACTTCTTCCCCTTGGTTCAATGCACTACAATAAAAACCAATGTTCCAATGGGCAACAGGTTAAGATGATTTGTTTCTCTCAGGAAATATTTATAAATTCTAATTTGTTAATTGTAAGGATTATTTAATGTATTGTATCAACACTTGGTTAATAATAATAAGTACATTACCAATATATTAAGATTATCATTTCTTAGTTGGACATCCTTGATCAATAAAGATTTGAGACTTATGCGAAGTGAGAATAAGAAATCTCGTTTCATTCTTTGACACACAGCCATCTAGTTTGATCAGCAGCATTTGTTGAATAAGCTTCCTTTTCTCTACTTTTGTATTATTGACCTTTTTGTAAAAAAGAATCAAATGGATTTAGAAGTGTGGGTTTATATATGAGTCTTCAATGATGTTCCATTCATCAGTATATCTTTTTTTTTTCTTTTTACACAAGTGCAATTGTCTTTAGATAGGTTAATTCTTCTTGGAAGCCCTTCCTTCTCTCCTTTACATAGAAAATGGAGAAGTGACTAGGTTGAATATCATCATCCAACGACCTATAGAAGCAGATGCAAAAACTCCACAACCAAACATTAGGGAAAGCTCCAGGAACTCCACAGAAGAAGGGGAGGAAAGATTGTAGGAGCCAGAGTGTTCGAGGACACCACAAGAACACAGCCTACAGAATCACTAAGTAGGGTTCTTTGGGTCTCACAGAGACTAAAATGACAATCACAAAGCCTGCATGGGTCTGAATAAGGTCCTCTGTATTTATGTTATGGTTTTATAGCTTGGTGTTCTTGGAGGACTCCTAATGGTGGGAGTAGGGTGTCTCTGACTCTTTTCTCTGCTCTTGGGACCTGTTTCCTCCTATTGGATTGTCTTGTCCAGCCTTGATGAGAGCTTGTGCCTAATCGTAAAGTAAGTTGTTATGCCATTTTTGGTTGATATCCTTGGGAAGGATGCTCTTTTCTGAGGGGAAACAGGAGGAGTGGATCTGAGAGAGAGAGAGAGAGGAGGTGGTTGTGGGAGATGAGAGGAGTGGAGGGAGGGGAAACAGGTCAGGATCTAATGTAAGAGAGAACAATAAATAAAAAAAAAGCGAAAGGGACTCTAATCCAGTTTTCAGCTAGCAAGCACAGGATTTACAATCTAAATACTACAATTACAATAGCACACCTACTCATACTTTAATATGCTATTATTACAAAATGACTGTAGCAAAACAGGGAAGATCTTTGTTTGTATGATATTCAGGTTAGCACTGTGAAGTATCTTGGCACTGAACAGTCTCAGATTTACCCCTGCTTTTTCTCTCCTCTCTTATCAAATTTGTAGGGTATGCAGCTAGTCATAGGGGTCTCATGGTGATGAACCAACACTTGAGCCCAGATGAAGTGGCTTTCAATGGCCTGAGCCAAGAGTGAGTACTGGCAGCTGGTGGATGTGGCATAGATCCAGGCTCCTTTGGATTTTGCAGGGGCATGTGGCTGTGGAAATTACTGATGACTTTCTTGTTGTAGAAATACTTCTAGAAAACTTCATCCCGTGATATGACAGTGTCCCTGTTTCAAACAGTTCCCCAACATGATGCTGAGTGGGTGACACACCATCATCAGCTTGGCCAGGGTGTCTTTCATTTTCGTACTGCACGAATTTTAGCCGATCTGTCTCACTGCCTTTTCCACCCATTCTGCACCCTTTTCAATCAGACTTGCATCTGACTAACCCTCCCTTTCTATCCTCTCCCTCTCCTACCTTCTTCCTTTGCATTTCCTGAGATCTAAAGGGTCTATTATATCGCACATCAGCACATCATTCAAACACTTGGGGCTATTCAGTGAGGGCTCTTCTAAGGTGTTCTTCCATGCTAACTACATTTGTGTGTCCCATATCATCTATTTATTATGCTCTCCAATGGGTATAGAGCCAGCCTACAGATAATTATTTTCCAGAGTGCTAAA